>NC_062221.1:130583214-130922246 GCF_902686445.1 Sciurus carolinensis | reverse complement strand
CAAGATTTTTTTAAAAAGTTTCCCCTTAATGTTTACTACTTTCTTGAATAACTTAAATTTTATTGAAGCAGTGTTTTTTAACATGATAAGTTTATATTCCCCTTTTATTAAGTTTTTTTTTTAACCAAGAATGAGTGTTGAATTGAGTCAGATATCTTTTCATCATCTATGAAGATTGTCATGTGATTTTTCTCCTTGTATTTGTTAAACTGGTGAATTATCCTATTTTGTCAGTTCCCAAGGTATATTTTTTCATCTTTCAGTATCTTAATAGTAATGATAATATTTTTCTTGGCAGTATTAAAAGGTGCATATTAAAATCGATGACATCTTGTATTTAATGAAATATATTAAATATCTATCCACTCAACTTTTACCTTGGAGGGTCATTTCTAAAATGTGCTCCTTGACTGTGTATACTCATATTTGGGTTGAGGGCAGGATTGACCTCAAATGAGATTGGTCTGTGGCTTTTCTTTTTTGTTAAATCACTTTCAGGTTTATCGATTATTTCACTTCTTAAAAGAGTTTCATGATGTCTTCTAACAATTTTTAAAAATATATTAAACATAAAGTAAGATTATATACTTTCCTTATTCTTTCAGAAGTTTTAATGAAAGAGATTATATTATGGAAAACAAAACTGTTTAATATTCATTCAAACTGCTAAGAAAAGGCTACTATTCCTGTTACTATTAATGCACCTTACTCTTACAGAGAAAGTGAAACTAGATCAAGTAGGCCTGTTGTTATGTGTGCCCTAAGTTTCTGAGTTTAAGAAATGGATTGCAGAAAATCACTTAATTTTTAACACAAGGTGAAACTGTTTAACTCTATTTCTTTTCTTTTTTTTTTTTCTTTTTTGGTGTTAGGGATTGAACCCCCGCCCCTGTGTGTGCTAAGCATACGCTGTACAACTGAGCTATACTCACAACCCCGCTTAACTCTTGATTATAATGAGAACCCTAAAATGGGATAACTAACACTGAGGCATTCCTATGTACTGTAAAATAGAATGTAACTGTAAAAAAGAAATGAGAAAATTGATTGCTCTTCCATAATCTCTGGAGACAAGTGATAGAATCTCTTATAAAAAGTTTGTTTTTTGGGTATCCTTGGGAAGAAAATAAGACTGATATTTCTATCAACTTGGATTTTTGTTAAAAGATGTACAATATGTACAATCAGAAAAATGAGAAATTACACTCCATGTATGATTTATCAAAATGTATAAATGTATTCTACTGTCATGTACAACTAATTAGAACAAATAGAAAAAATTTTTTTAAAAGTTGTGTTTAGTTATTTAAATACTAACTCAAGTAAGGAAAGAATCTTTTTCCTTCTAAGTGATATATAACACCTAGGAGAATTTTAATAGCATGAAAGCTAACCAGATAATTTTGTGTTCTAGGATAAATGCTGTGTCCAATGCTCAGGTGAGAGGTGACAGCTATGAAAGCGGCTGTTTAGGAAGAACAGGTAAAAACACTTTGACTATTTAATGGATGCTGGCAAAACAGGAACTTATCAGTAGAAAAAAACCAACTGTTTATGAGTCCTTATTCAAAACTGGTAATGATGATATAGAACATTTTTTATTAACTTTTAAAATAGTTTTAGTGTTCTTCAAATCCTAAAGAAAGTTACTGTTTTTTCCTGCTAAATTGCCTGTGATATATAAAAAGTTACTATTATAAATCAAAAGATCATGAACTCCAGGTTACTCTTACAGTTCTCTAGTGATAGGTTTAATATTTTCCATAATGTTGCCCAATGATCCTACTTAGGAGATAGCTCGCCATGGTCACTAACAGCATAGTAATGAACATGTTAGGGCTACAGTGCTTTCATGTCCAATTCTGATTACGTGAGTAGTCATGCTGTGAACTGCAACAAAATTGTTTAGAAGAAACATGCTATTTGTGTATAAATAAAGTATTATTTTTTGGTAGTTTGAATTCTTTTGAATTGTCATCCAATAGTATTTTTCCTTTTTTTAGGTTACAACATGTTGTGTTAGTATCCAGGGGTTTGTTTTCATTGGAGTTTCAGTACCCTGTGTAAAAGGCACAGGTGAGAAATGATTTCTAACCTACAAGGAGCAGGGAGGGTGATTTTGGTCACAGTTGGAAATTTTGAGTAGGTGGGAAAGGCAGTTTTGAAGAATGATTAAGAATAATAACAAATGCTTGTAGGAGGCTCAGTGTGCACCAGGGACTTCCTGAGTGCTTCACAGCATTAACTCACTAATTGTCACAATAGTCCTATGAATTAAGTTCTCTTATTGTCCTCATTTTTAGATGAAGGAACTAAGGCACAGAGAACTTAATAAATAACTTGTCCAAAATCACAGAGCATGGATGCGGTGGAGCTAGGATTGAACATTGACTCTGTCTCCTCTCTGTCTCTTGCTTTCAACCACCGAGTTGTGCTTATATCCAGGATAAAGCCATTTGGTCTCTTTGGCTGAGTGTCATATAGTATCTTTTATTTCTTTTTGTCAGCTTGATTGAATATAATTTATGAACCATAAAATTCACCAATTTAAAGTGAATTACTTTGCTGAATTTTAACAAATGTTTCCAGATTGTATAATAATGCTACAATCAATACAATAAATGTCCTCATGCTCCTTTGTAGTTAATCTCTCCACCCCCACTTCTTGGCCACTACTAATCTGCTTTCTATTACTGTAGTTTTGCTTTTTCTATAATTTCATATAATATATAGTTAGTTAGCATCATGATGTTTTAAACCAAATAAAGGAGCTGTGAAGATCTTAGCTTTCTTTCTACATGATGCTTTAAGTGATACAGATTTTATAATCTTATTTCTATGAGATCTAAGCCAAAATGGGAAAGGGAGCATGTAGTAACAAATGACAGATAAGCCTAAGGGTAAAAGTTCACAATACTAACGTTTGTGTCTGTGTGTTTCTGTACCCACTTTTTAGATATATGTGTGTGTGCACGTATGCTCACTTTTTTACTGTGCTCTAACCTCAGCAGTAATGTCAAGAATGAGGGAGAGGGAGGGGTGGGGGGGAAGGGAAAAAAATAACAGAATGAATCAAACAACATTACCCTATGTAAATTTATGATTACACAAATGGTATGCCTTTACGCCATGTACAAACAGAGAAACAACATGTATCCCATTTGTTTACAATAAAAAAAAAAAGAGTGCATTAAATAAAAAGATTGTTACCACAGGGGGGGAAAAAAAAAAAAAGAATGAGGGAGAGAAGCTGGGTGTGGTGGTACATGCCTATAATCCCAGATTGGGAGATTGAGGCAGAGGATTGCAAGTTTGAGGCCAGCCTGGGCAACCTGGTGAGACCCTTTCTCAAAATAAAATAAAAGGACTGGGGTTAGCCCAGTGGTAGAGCACTAGCCTAGCATGTGTGAGATCCTGGGTTCATTCCCTAGTAGTGCTAAGAAAAGAAAAAAGAGACCATGAAGAAAGTAGCAGGTATTAATCAGCAAGTGAAAATGTGTGAAGAGCATACAATAATTTATTTGATCATTTTTGTTTTTTTTTTGTATTTGATACTGAGACCTAGGGGCCCTCTTTCACTGAGCCATATCCCCAACTTTTTCAATTTTGAGATAGGGTCTCGTTAAATTGCCCAGTCTGGCCTTGAACTTTTGGTTCTCCAACCTGAACCTCTCAGGCTGCTGGGATTATAGGTGTGTGCTATTGCACCCAGTTATTTGATTGTTTTTTTTATTAAAGAATGTATTACAGACGTTGCCGTGGATGGTTAATATTATCTCTTTTCTATAGAAAAATAAATATGGAGTTTGTATTTGCCCTTGGGTCTATCCTGGTTCCCAAGTCCATATTTTTTACCCTCACTCAGTGATTGTTATGTTTTGTTCTATGAGTTAAAATTCACATGTATGTTTATGTATGGTGCCTATAGTACAAATTTTGTCTAATGCTTCAAAAATTAAGGGTAAATGGTCTTATAGTTCAGATCAGGCTTTGCCACACCAAGCTTTCATGTACTTACATTTATTTGTAATCTATTTAATTCCTGGAAGAATTTGTAGGACAGTATCAAAATAATAAATATACTGTAGAGGCTGGGGATATATAGCTCAGTTGATAGAGTGCTTGCCTTGCAAGCACAGGGGCCTGGGTTCAATCCCCAGCACTGCAAAAAAAAATAAAAATAAATAAATATACTATAAATGGATTATACTAAATATATTACAAATGTTAAGTAATAAAGCTATAAATAGGAATAGGAACTAGGTGGAAACATTTTTGTACCTAAAATATGGGTCAAGATAGATGCTCTTAATTGTTTGTTAACCTTAACTCTGAGCTTCCTGGTAGCCAAAGATTAGAGGGAAAATCGTATAGTTTTATTTTTTGCTAAACAAAAGCATACTTATTTTTTTCACTTTTTTTTTGTTGGTGCATTATAGTTGTATATAATGATGGGATTTGTTGTTATATATGCATATGTGAACACAATATAACAATACAGTTTGTCCAGTGTTACTCCTTAGCACTTCCCTGCTCCCTCCTTGCTTCCTACCCCTTGGTCCCTTTCTTCTACTAATCTCTTTTTAATTTTTAGGTGGTCTATCCACCACTTTCTTTTCCTTTTTTCTCTAGTTTCTGCATATGAGAAAATATATGACCCTTGACCTTCTGAGTTTTCCATTTTCTTGCAAGTGATATAATTTCATTTTTCATTATGACTGAATAGAATTCCATTGTGTATATATACCACATTTTCTTCATCCACTCACCCGTTGATGGACACCTAGGCTGGTTCCATACTTTGGCTATTGTGAATTGTGCTGCTATAAACATGGGTATGCACATACCACCATAGTAAGATGACTTTAATTCTTCAGGATAAATACTGAGGAGTGGTGTAGCTGGGTCATATGGAGGTTCTGTGCTTAGTTTTTTGAGGATCCTTCATACTGATTTCCGTAGTGGTTGAACTGCTTTATAGTTGCACCAGAAGTGTTCCTTTTTCTCCACAACCTCTCCAGCATTTATTATTATTTGTATTCTTTTTTTTTTTTTTTGCCAATTACATGTATTTTATTTTTATTTATTTATTTATTTTTATTTTTTTTTACGTTTACATAGGGTAATGATGTTTATTTTATTTTTCCCCTCCCCCCACCCCTCCCACCCCTCTTTTCCCTCTACACAGTCCTTCTTTCCTTCATTCTTACCGCTCTCCTTAGCCTAACTCTAAACCTAACCCTAAACCTAATGCTAGCCCCTCCCACCCCCCATTATATGTCCTCATCCGCTTATCAGCGAGATCATTCGTCCTTTAGTTTTTTGAGATGGGCTTATCTCACTTAGCATGATATTCTCCAATTTCGACCATTTGCCTACAAATGCCATAATTTTATCATTCTTCATTGCGGAGTAATATTCCATTGTATAAATATGCCACAGTTTCTTTATCCATTCATCAACTGAAGGGCATCTAGGTTGGTTCCACAATCTGGCTATGGTGAATTGAGCAGCAATGAACATTGATGTGGCTGTATCTCTGTAGTATGCTGATTTTAAGTCCTTTGGGTATAGGCCAAGGAGTGGGATAGCTGGGTCAAATGGTGTTTCCATTCCAAGCTTTCTGAGGAATCTCCACACGGCTTTCCAGAGTGGCTGCACTAATTTGCAACCCCACCAGCAATGTATGAGTGTTCCTTTTTCACCACATCCTCGCCAACACCTATTGTTGCTTGTATTCTTGATAATCGCCATTCTAATTGGGGTGAGATGAAATCTTAGGGTAGTTTTGATTTGCATTTCCCTTATTACTAGGGATGTTGAACATTTTTTCATATATCTGTTGATTACTTGTACATCTTCTTCTGTGAAGTGTCTGTTCATTTCCTTAGCCCATTTGTTGATTGGATTATTTGTATTCTTCGTGTAGAGTTTTTTGAGTTCTTTATAGATTCTGGAAATTAGCGCTCTATCTGAGGTATGGTTGGCAAAGATATTCTCCCACTCTGTAGGCTCTCTCTTCACATTGTTGATAGTTTCCTTTGCTGAGAGAAAGCTTTTAAGTTTGAATCTATCCCAGTTGTTGATTCTTGCTTTTATTTCTTGTGCTATGGGAGTCCTGTTAAGGAAGTCTGATCCTAAGCCAACAAGTTGAAGATTTGGACCTACTTTTTCTTCTATAAGATGCAGGGTCTCTGGTCTGATTCCGAGGTCCTTGATCCATTTTGAGTTGAGTTTTGTGTAGGGTGAGAGATAGGGGTTTAATTTCATTCTATTGCATATGGTTTTCCAGTTTTCCCAGCACCATTTGTTGAAGAGGCTATCTTTTCTCCATTGCATATTGTTGGAACCTTTGTCTAGTATGAGAAAATTGTATTTATTTGGGTTTGTGTCCATGTCCTCTATTCTGTACCATTGATCTACCTGTCTATTTTGGTACCAATACCATGCCGTTTTTGTTACTATTGCTTTGTAGTAGAGTTGAAGATCTGGTATTGCAATACCCCCTGCTTCGCTCTTGCTACTGAGGATTGCTTTAGCTATTCTAGGTTTTTTTATTCTTCCAGATGAATTTCATAATTGCTTGCTCTATTTCTGCAAGGTACATCATTGGGATTTTAATTGGAATTGCATTGAATCTGTATAGCACTTTAGGTAGTATAGCCATTTTGACGATATTAATTCTGCCTATCCAGGAACATGGGAGATCTTTCCATCTTCTAAGGTTTTCTTTAATTTCTTTCTTTAGTGTTCTGTAGTTCTCATTGTAGAGGTCTTTCACCTCTTTTGTGAGATTGATTCCCAAGTATTTTATTTTTTTCGATGCTATTGTGAATGGGGTAGTTTTCCTAATTTCTCTTTCTGAAGATTCATCACTTATGTATAAAAATGCATTGGATTTATGAGCATTGGTCTTGTAACCTGCTACTTTACTGAATTCACTTATGAGTTCTAAAAGTTTTCTGGTGGAATTTCCAGGTTCCTCTATATATATAATCATGTCATCAGCGAACAGGGATAGTTTGAGTTCTTCTTTTCCTATTCGTATCCCTTTAATTTCTTTGGTTTGTCTGATTGCTCTGGCTAGAGTCTCAAGGACGATGTTGAATAGAAGCGGTGAAAGAGGGCATCCCTGCCTTGTTCCAGTTTTTAGGGGGAACGCTTTCAGTTTTTCACCATTTAGAATGATATTAGCCATGGGCTTAGCGTAGATTGCCTTTATAATGTTTAGGAATGTTCCCACTACCCCAATTTTTTCTAGTGTTTTGAGCATGAAGGGATGCTGTATTTTATCAAATGCTTTTTCTGCATCTATTGAAATAATCATGTGATTCTTAACTTTAAGTCTGTTGATATGGTGAATGACATTTATTGATTTCCGAATGTTGAACCAACCTTGCATCCCTGGGATAAAACCCACTTGATCGTGGTGCACTATCTTTTTAATATATATTTGTATGCGATTTGCGAAAATTTTGTTGAGAATTTTTGCATCGATGTTCATTAAGGATATTGGTCTGAAATTTTCTTTCCTCGATGTGTCTCTGTCTGGTTTAGGTATCAGGGTGATATTGGCTTCATAGAACGAGTTTGGTAGGGTTCCCTCCTCTTCTATTTCATGGAATGGTTTGAGGAGTATTGTAATGAGCTCTTCTTTAAAGGTTTTGTAGAACTCGGCTGAGAACCCATCTGGTCCTGGACTTTTCTTTGTTGGTAGGCTTTTGATGACCTCTTCTATTTCATTGCTTGAAATTGGTTTATTTAAGTTGTGTATGTCCTCCTCATTCAGTTTAGGTAGTTCATATGTTTCTAGAAATTTGTTGATGTCTTCGAGGTTTTCTGTTTTGTTGGAGTATAGATTTTCGAAATAGCTTCTAATTATGTTTTGTATTTCACTCGTGTCTGTTGTGATGTTTCCTCGTTCATTCCGAATTTTAGTAATTTGAGTTTTCTCCCTCTTTCTCTTTGTTAGTGTGGCTAAGGGTTTATCAATTTTATTTATTTTTTCAAAGAACCAACTATTTATTTTGTTAATTTTTCCGATTGTTTCTTTTGTTTCGATTTCGTTGATTTCGGCTCTGATTTTAACTATTTCCTGTCTTCTACTACTTTTGGTATTGGTCTGCTCTTCTTTTTCTAGTGCTTTGAGCTGTAGTGTTAAGTCGTTTATTTGTTGATTTCTACTTCTTTTTTTGAATGCACCCCATGAAATAAATCTTCCTCTAAGTACTGCTTTCATAGTGTCCCAGAGATTTTGATATGATGTGTCTTTGTTCTCGTTTACTTCTAAGAATTTTTTTATTTCCCTCCTGATGTCTTCTGTTATCCATTCATCATATAATAGTGTATTATTTAGTCTCCAGGTATTGGAGAAGTTTCTGTTTTTTATTCTGTCATTTATTTCTAATTTCAATTCATTATGATCTGATAGAGTACAAGGTAGTATCTCTATCTTTTTGTATTTGCTAACAGTAGCTTTGTGGCATAAAATATGGTCTATTTTAGAGAAGGATCCATGTGCTGCTGAGAAGAAAGTGTATTTGTTCTTTGTTGGATGGTATATTCTATATGTCCGTTAAGTCTAAATTGCTGATTGTGTTGTTGAGATCTATAGTTTCTTTATTCAATTTTTGTTTGGACGATCTATCCAGTGGTGAGAGAGGTGTGTTAAAATCGCCTAGTATTATTGTGTTGTGGTCTATTTGATTTCTGGAATTGAGAAGGATTTGTTTGACGTACGTGGATGAGCCAATGTTCGGGGCATAGATATTTATGATTGTTATGTCTTGCTGATTTATGCTTCCCTTAAGCAGCATGTAATGTCCTTCTTTATCCCTTCTGACTAGTTTTGGCTTGAAGTCCACATTATCTGAGATGAGGATGGATACTCCAGCTTTTTTGCTGTGTCCGTGTGCATGGTATGTTTTTCCCCATCCTTTCACCTTTAGTCTATGGGTGTCTCTTTCTATGAGATGAGTCTCTTGCAGGCAGCATATTGTTGGATTTTTCTTTTTAATCCAATCTGCCAGTCTGTGTCTTTTGATTGATGAATTCAGGCCATTAACATTCAGGGTTATAATTGTGATATGATTTGTATTCCCAGTCAATTGACTCATATTTGTTTTTGACATGATTTGGTTTCTCCTTTATTTGGCTATTCCTTTAGGCTAGCGCCTCCTGTTGCTGATTTGCATCGTTGTTTTTCATCTCTTCCTCATGGAATATTTTGCTGAGAATGTTCTGTAATGCTGGCTTTCTTTTTGTAAATTCCTTTAGCTTTTGTTTATCATGGAAGGATCTTATTTCATCGTCAAATTTGAAGGTAAGTTTTGCTGGGTATAAGATTCTTGGTTGGCATCCGTTTTCTTTCAGGGCTTGGTAATGTTGTTCCAGGCCCTTCTAGCTTTTAGGGTCTGGATTGAAAAATCTGCTGATATTCTTATTGGTTTCCCTCTGAATGTAATTTGATTCTTTTCTCTCGCGGCCTTTAAAATTCTGTCTTTATTTTGTATGTTAGGTATTTTCATAATAATGTGCCTTGGTGTGGGTCTGTTGTAATTTTGTATGTTTGGAGTTCTATAAGCCTCTTGTACTTGGTTTTCCATTTCATTCTTCAGATTTGGGAAATTTTCTGTTATTATTTCATTGAATAGATTGTTCATTCCTTTGGTTTGTTTCTCTAAGCCTTCCTCAATCCCAATAATTCTTAAATTTGGCCTTTTCATGATATCCCATAATTCTTGTAGATTCTGTTCATGATTTCTTACCATCTTTTCTGTTTGGCCAACTTTGCTTTCAAGATTAAATAATTTGTCTTCAATGTCTGAGGTTCTGTCTTCCAGGTGTTCTATCCTATTGGTTATGCTTTCTATGGAGTTTTTAACTTGGTTTATTGTTTCCTTCATTTCAAGGATTTCAGTTTGGTTTTTTTTCAGTATCTTTAACTCTTTATTGAAATGATCTCTTGCTTCCCGTATTTGGTCTTTAACTGTTGATTGGTGCGATCATTTAATGCCTGCATTTGCTCTTTCATCTCCTCCTTCAATGCCTGCATTTGCTCTTTCATCTCCTCATTAGCTTCCCTGATCGTTTTAATTACGTACATTCTGAACTCCCTTTCTGACATTTCTTCTGCTGTGCTGTCATAGGGTTTTATTGATGTAGTATCTATGTTTGTTTGGGACATTTTCTTCCCTTGTTTTCTCATATTGGTCAGTTGTCAGTGGGACCCTGAGATATTGCAGTTTTCCGCTATTGCCTTATAGTGTCCCGGTAGATTTCCAGTGTATCACCTCCCAGCCTTCAGTAGCCTGATGTCTTGGAGGAATCTGATAAAGCAGCTCATCCGAAGAAAACTGCCCCTAGCCCCCTACTGCTTCCACGGTTTGGAACTGGCTCTGTGCAGAAATGCTCTCACTGTGGGCCTGCGCCGTGCAGCTGGCCGTGTGGGAGGAGCCCACTGCCGGAGTGTGGAAGGCTACCTTGGGAAGACTCTAGCTGCCCTGCCCGGCTCCAATAAGCCACCTCTATCTGGGCCTGCCACCCGGGCCGAGCTTTACCCAGTGGGCAGACTCACCCGTGGCTCTATTTCAGTCCGAGTCTCTCAATGCCTCTCCTTTTTACCTCCTGGGTTCTGGAGCGACTGGGGGTGCAGTCTCCCTCTAGGCCGCCATCTTGTATCGCCTATTATTTGTATTCTTGATGAGTGCCATTCTGACAGGTGTGAGATGAAATCTCAGTGTAGTTTTGATTTGCATTTCCCTAATTACTGATGATGTTGAACATTTTTTCATTTTTTTTAGCCATTTGTATTTCTTTTGCAAAGTATCTGTTTAATTTGTCCCTTTATTAATTGGGTTATTTGATTTTTTAATTTGGTGTAAAGTTCTTTGAGCTCCTTATATATTCTAGATATTAATCCTCTGTCAGAAGAGTAGTTCCGAGATTTTCTCCCATTCTGTGGGTTCTCTCTTCACATTATTGTTTCCTTTTCTGTACAGAAGCTTTTTAGTTTGATGCCATCCCATTTATTAACTCTTGGTATTATTTTCTGGGCTTTAGGGGTTCTATTAAAAAAAATCATTGTACTTAAAAGCTGGAATGTTGACCCTATGTTTTCTTCTAGGAGGAGTTGAATAGTTTCTGGTCTCATTCCAAGGTCTTTGATCCATTTTGAGTTGATTTTTGTGCAGGGTGAGAGATAAGGATCTGGTTTTAATCTTCTACATATGGATAACCAGTTTTCCCAGTACCATGTGTTGAAAAGGCTATCTTTTATCCAATGTATGTTTTTGCCACCTTTGTCAAGGATCAGATAAATGACTGTAGATGTGTGGGTTTGTCTGCATCTTCTATCTGTACCATTGGTCTGTGTGTCTGTTTTTATGCCAGTATCATGCAGTTTTTGTTACTATAGTTGTATATTATAGTTTGAAGTCAGGTTTTGTGATACCTCTAGCATTGCTTTTTTGACTTCAAATTTCTTTGGCTATTCTGGGTCTTTTATTCTTCCAAATGAATTTTTGGACTGTTTTTTCTAGTTCTGAAGGATGTCTTTAGTATTTTAATGGGGATTGCTTTCTGTATATTACTTTTGGTCACATACTCATTTTTATTTTTTTTTTCTCTTGGCTTTTGAATAGTTTATTTATATTGTATATCATAGTTTCAACTGTAGACAATTACGATGCTAATTTATTATTCCTTGGTTTCATCTTTGTATAAGATATAACCAAGACTGAAGAAACCAAATACATGTGTTTACTGTAGCTTGTCTTTAAGTTAGTGGGACATAGTTCAGGGACATAGAAGGGTCTGAATTAATTAAAATCATCCACTTGATTAAATGTCTGTAAATCTTCCTAATTCTTACTATAGTTTATTTAATATCTGTTGTAAATTATGTGACTTTAACTTCCTCTGTTTTCAAGTAAATTTAACAAGGTAGAGTCTTACCTGGTTTTCGTTTCAAGCATTGTAAGTCATATACCAAAGATATTAGTTATGACTTCAGCATGTACAAAGAGAATTATTTTATTACTTTTATTTATCACTTGTAATGCCAGCCCACCTGAAGGGTACAGGCTAGCAAAGCCTGGCCTTGACTTGTGCCGTGTATGTCACCTGTGATAGCTTCACGGCCCAAAGGACAGTGAAGAATCACTGGTCAGAGCTCACAGCCAAAGCATTCCAGAGCTGGCAGCATCAGTGCCGCCCAGTTAAAAACCAAGTCAGTGAGAAGAGCATACTCATTTTTCAAGAGAATTTTTTTCTTGTTTAATTGTATTAGAAAGTTTAACATGTATGGCCATATGTAAAGGACATGATGGAAAATAATTACAAGATTTAAAAAAAATAGTTCCTTTTATTCATGTTAGATAAAAGCTGGGATTATATATAGTTTAGAGGAAGGAATTAGGTATTTCTGGAGATCCGCTTTGCATTTTAAAATTTAAATCAATTGAAGACCTATTCTTTCAAATATCAGCCATTCTAATCATGCTGAGTTTTGATCAGCGTTTCTTGCCTAGGTGGTGTCTAAAACATATGGAATCTATATTTACTTAGTAACAGAATATCTGCAATTGAGGCAAATTTAGTTTTCAATTATGAAAATTGGCTAGGAGTTTATTTTTATGTCAATAGAACTTTGTTCCTTTTCTACAGGGTGATGGGCAGTCAATATACATGTGAAACAGAGTCTGACACAAATATTGACCTGCTTTCTTAAAAATGTGCTGAGTCCACTTGAGTGTCCGGATGGTTTTGTTATTGAGATTCTAGAATTCCACACAATCCAGGGTTTAATAGATACTTCTGACTTTGAACTTTCCAAGAGTATGTGGTACAGGTTGGCTGCCTCAACTGTAAAAAACTTGAATATGCTCCTGAAGACCAGCAGCTGTTTATACCGTATTGAGGGATGGTGTACTTTTAGAAGCTCATCATTGATTAAAAGGAAGCATGTTGGTCCTTGTTCATTTGCAGTCTCAGTCCTGCCTGGTGATGGCTGTCTGCAGTATACACATGCTGCTTCTTATAAAGCAATTACTTTGATAAATATACAGGATACTTTTCCAGTTAGGATTTAATTGAATAATTACCAAGGCAGTTTGCCTACTTTTCTCAGATACTAGTTTCTCTAACCAGTAAAAAGGTAACTCTTCTTTCTTTTTTCCTTTCCAGGTATGGCTTAATCCCTTTTAGGTTTTTTTGTTTTGTTTCATTTTGTTTTTTTGGTGTGTGTGTATTTTTAATCTTCAGTTAACTACTATAGCAGATTTATATAAATATGTGCATAATATACATTAGATAGTGTTTCTAGTGTTCTGTATTCCTAAGACATTATAGAACTGCAAAAATGAACAAAATCATAAAGCCTCTTATTTATACAGGTGCTCGAGTTTGGCTCTTCATTGGTTTCATGTTGATGTTTGGGTCACTTATTGCTTCCATGTGGATTCTTTTTGGTGCATATGTTACCCAAAGTAAGTATGTACTCCTTCTTTATTTTGTAGGACAAATTTAGATATCTTCCATATTTGACTTAGTTCGTGAAGTTCACCCGGAGTAAACTTTAGTGTAACTATTGAGTTAGCTGGAAACTGTTCCTCTGCATGAAGAGTTGTTAGCCATGAATAAAACCTTCACTGTGCAACAGGATGATTTCAGTTAGGAAATTCCAGCCATTAATGAAGCCTGACCTCCCAGCCATCTCTAGAGTTTTGTTTCCCTTCCTTACCTTGGACAGCCAGTCTCTTCCACTAGAGGCCATTTATTGGGGGTTGACTTGATAAAAGTGAGAAACCAGTGTAGATCTGTAGTGGGTCCCCATCTACACAATTCTGAAATCCTCAAAATGTTCAAAATTAAGTTTTTCATAAACAGTTTGACAGCAAAACCTGACCTAAACTGACAGGCAGCACATTATGGTCTTTAGCCCATTGAATTCAAGTATTTAAATGTTTTATTGCAAGAATGAGTTTGAAGCTGGGTATGGTGACACACACCTGTAATCCCAACAACACTGGAGACAAGGTGGGAAGATCACAAGTTTGAGGCCAACCTTAGCAATTTAGCAAGATCCTTTTTCAAAATAAAAAATAAGAACTGGGGATGTAGCTCAGTGGTAAAGCACCCTGGTTTTAATCTCCACTACAAAAATAAATAAATTCAAATATATGTGATTTTTAGATGTTGGTCTGGACCCAGCTTGAAGTGCTATGTAACATATATGTTTTATGTTTTTGTTCTTAAATCCGAAAAATTCTGAATTCTAATGCCTATCTTGCCCTCAGGATTTCAGATAAGGTCTATGGACCCCAATATTTTCTACTGACACTTTCCAACTTCAACCTGTACTTTTAAAATTATTACTATAAAGAGAAGTTTAATAAGGGCAGGACCAAAGACATGTATACCCTTCCTGCAGAAACAGTTAATGCAGGGAATGTGCCTTTATATCACCATTCTGAATTTTCTGGCTATGCCAGGTGCCATAGCTTTTTATCCAGGTTGGAGGTAAAAAGCAAAACCTGGTCTCAGCAGTCTCTAGAAGCATTGGAAGAGGCTGTTTCACTGGTTTTCTTCCCAAAGATAGGAGTTGGTTTCAGAGAACATTATTCTGACCTCTCTCCTCTGGAATCTCTTTGTGCTTCCCTTAACGGTCATCTCTCTTTATACTGATCCACAGCTGATCTTTAAATACTTTTGATAGTATTTCTTAAGTCTCATTGATTGATCAGTCTAAGATCTTTGTCTTTCATTTGATATAAGTTTTAAGTGAGAGGTCAAGAGGACTATGGTTTACTAATGTTTAAGTAACGTTACTCACCAAATATATCTAAAATGTGTTATTTTAGTTAATTAAAAATATTAATAGAGCTGAGCATGGTGGTGCATACCTATAATCCCAGTGACTTGGAAAGCTGAGGTCAGAGGATTGTAAGTTCAAAGCCAGCCTTGGCAATTTAGTGCGATCCTGTCTCAAAATAAAAAATGAAGGGGCTGGGGTTGTGGCTCAGTGGTGGAGTGCTTTCCTAGCATGTGTGAGGCACTGGGTTTAATTCTTAGCACCACATATAAATAAATGAATAAAATAAAGACCCATCAACTTCTAAAAAGAAATATTAAAAAAATAAATAAATAAAAAGAGCTGGGTATGTGTTTCAGTGCTTAAGTGCTCCTGGGTTTAACCCCCCAGTATCCCCCCAGAAAAATTATTGATAGAGTGCTGGGGGTATAGCTTATGGGTGGATGCCCTGGGTTCAATCCCTAGCATCTAAAAAGCGTGCACTAAGAGAGCCACATGGTTTTAGGATAAAGACCATCAGAAGGAAAGTACTTTTCAAAAAGAGCTTCATTGAAATGTAACTTATATAATCTATAATTCATCCATTTAAAGTGTACAATTCAGTGTTTTTCGTATATTCACAGAGTTGTCCTCCCATTTTAGAACATTTTTATCACTTCAGTAAGAAGCCCCATGCCCACTGCTGTTATTCCCCATTACCCGCCCTCCCAGCCCTAGTAACCACAAGTGTACCTGCCTATTTCATATAGGAAAATATACTTTAAGCCTATTTATCTCTGACTCAAAAAGGGTGAGCTGCTATCACTGATTTCCTTGAAAGGTTTGTATAGTTAGGTTAAAAGAAAAACTAACTGGGTGAGCTGGCATGCATCTATAATCCCAGCAGCTCCTGAGACTGAGACAGGAGTATGGAAAGTTCAAAACCAGCTTCAGCAATGGCCAGGTGCTAAGCAACTCAGTGAGACCCTGCCTCTAAATAAAATACAAAGTAGGCCTGGGAGTGGGGTTCAGTGCCCCTGAATTCAATCCCTGGTACCCTCCCTCCACCAAAAAAAAAAAAAAAAAAAGACGAAACTTTAGACCGTTGTCTAGTTTATTTGAGCAAAGAATGAATCATGAATTGGGCAGCACCCAGAACCATACAGGTTCAGAGAGCTTCATCTAGCAGCAGGAGGAGCAAGCATTGTAGGCTGAACACAGGAGCAAAGTAAAGATATCTTCCATTACAAGAAATACATTCCTAAATTAGGTTTCATTTGTTTATATACTGAGGTAGGTTTTTTGGTACCTTTTTGTAGTTTGATGACCTGCTTATTTTAACAGTTACTTCAAGCAGAACATGAAAATTTCCAGTTTCTATAGTGAAAATGGAAATAAGTTGTCATTTCTGTAAGGTATGTAGGGAAGTGTTATTTATAAAGGTTGTATACTCATTGGTTCTATCTTAATCTTTAAGAACTAGTGCATTTTGAGAAATTTCTTAATTTTGGATGTTGTCTTATTTCAACAGCATTGCTCAATATATTTATTTATTTTTATTTTTTATTTTTATTGTGAATAAATGGGATACATGTTGTTTCTGTTTGTACATGGAGTAACAGCATACCATTTGTGCTTAATATATATAATCTTCTATTTATAAAAGTAAATATACTTTTATTTCAGAAGACATTCTAACATGTTTCCAATCTTTTACTGTACAAATTTTCTTGAACTGTTAATATTCATGATAGTAGCTATAATTTATATAGAGGCTGAGCATCACAAATAGGAAAATCTGATATCCAAAATGCTCCAAAATCCAAACTTTAATTGCTGATATGATGTCACAAGTAGAAAATTTCAGAGGACCACATGTGATGAGTTATGGTCAAAACATAGGTGCACTGAAAATATTGTGTAAAATCACCTTCAGGCTATTGTATAAGGTGTAAATGAAACATAACTGAATTTCTGTTTAGACTTTGGTAGTACTCCCATCTTACTTCATTATGTATATGCAAATATTCCAAAATCTGAAAAAATATGAAATGTGAAATGCATCTGTTCCTGAGTATTTGGGATAAGGTATATTCATCCTGTACCATTTAAGGAACTATGTACCTAAGCAGTATATACATAGCTACTCTTTTAATTTTGATTTTATGAGGTAGATACCCATAATGCCCATTTTATGTATGCATAAACCAAGATATATTGAGATTAAGTAATTTGCCTAAGGTCATATGAGTATTAGTCCACAATAGAATTAGGATGCAATCCCAAGAATTGGGCTCAAACTTGGAACTCTCAACTAATTGCCTTTTTTTTTTTTTTTTTTTTTTGCTTGATGCTCAAAACTTAAATCAGTTTCTTCATCCTGGGTTTATAATATATCCAGTATTTTTACTGGGCATGGGGCTTCTTACTGAAGTGATAAAAATATTCTAAAATATTTTTATCAACAACTCTGTGAATATACGAAAAATACTGAATTGTACACTTTAAATGGATGAATTATAGATTATATAAATTACAGTTTATTTGAGCAAAGAATGAATCATGAATTGGGCAGCACCCAGAACCATACAGGTTCAGAGAGCTTCTTCTAGCAGCAGGAGGAGCAAGCATTGTAGGTTGAACACAGGAGCAAAGTAAAGATATCTTCCATTACAAGAAGTACATTCCTGCCTATTTCATATAGGATATTATAAAAATCCTATATATCCTGGGTTTATAATATATCCAGTATTTTTAAATCAACCTTGTATAGTTTAACAAAAGTTAATTATCCAGAAACATTTAAGTAATTTCTAATTTTTTTCTCTTCCTATGAAAATAGTAACCATTTCCTCCAGGATAGTCAGTGAAAAAATATGATATAGGTCATATTTGTAATATAACTCCTGAATTAATGAAAGAAAATATATTAGCAGACTATAAAATAATCAGAGATTAATTTGTATCTTTCTAACATTTTATATTTCTAGGCAAGTGCTGTACCACTGAGCTACATTCCTAACCCCATTTTATATTTCTGTATTGGTCAAAGGAAGCAGAAGGACAAGCTGGCCAGGTGTGGTGGCACATACTTATACCCTAGCCATTCAGGAGGCTGAAGAGATGGCAAATTGGAGGCCAGCTTTAGCAACTTGGCAAGACCCTGTATCAAAATAAAAAATACAAAGGACTAATGATATAGCTCAGTGGTAAAATGCTCCTAGTTTTAACTTCCGTACCCTCTAATCCTACCAAAAAAACAAAAAATCCTGCTTCCTTAGCACTGGTTTATGTGTGTGTTTGTTTTGTTTTTGAGACAGGGTCTTGCTATGTTGCCCATGCTGGTCTCAAACTTCTGGGCTGAAGCCATCCTCCGGTCTCAACCTCTCAAGTAGCTGGGACTAAAGGCACCAGCTCTAAACACTTTTGATATAGTTAGAACCATAGCAGTTACTTTAGACAAAAAGAAAATCTGCTAAGAGCTGCCTTTGGGAGAATGAAATGGGTGTTTTCTTATTTCAATTTCATTATAGATGTCTCAGAGTGGATGAATAATAGTATGTTCTAATATGCAGAGCGCATCGTTATGAATGGCACTGACTTTCTTACTGCCATTTGTCTTTGTAATCTTCTAATCCATTTTACTTTGCATGTGCAGATACTGATGTTTATCCAGGACTAGCTGTGTTTTTTCAAAATGCTCTTATATTTTTTAGGTAAGTTGCTTAATTTATTAACTACTACTTTATTTTTTTTAAAAATCTTTTAGTTATAGATGGACACAATACCTTTATTTTATTAATTTATTTTTATGTGGTGCTGAGAATCGAACCCAGTGACTCACACATGCTAGGCAAGCTCTCTAATACTGAGTCACAACCCCAGCCCTCTTAACTACTTCTGTAACACAGAAATGCCATTTCTTCTATGAAAGCAGCATGTACATGGAACATACATGAATCCCTTGGATTAGTTTAAAAGGATAGGACTTCTTTAAACAATAAAAATCCCTCTATTACATAAGAACCCACATAGGCCTTTTAATTAGGAGTTCTGCCATGTGCCAAGACTTCAACCGGATACTTTATATGTAAGTTACCTTTTTAATTCTCATTTAATGTTTCAATATATGTATATCAGGTGTTAGTACCATTTTATAGATGAGGGAATAAGGCTCAAAGCTTACTTAAGGATACCCAGCTAGTAAATGCAAGCAGGGATTTGAACCCAGACAATTGTTTTTATTAAAACAACAACAACCATGTATTGTTTACCTTTATTAAAAACAAGAAAAAGAAATTAGATTTAATACATGTTATATGTTTTATGCATGTTATATCCAAAACCTGGTGGGACTTGAACTTTCTGATTGAGTTCTTAAGACAAATTAAAGCAGGTGTAAAAATAACATTACAAGTATTTCTTGCCAGGTGTGATGGTGCATGCCTGTAATCCCAGCAACTCAGGAGGTGGAGACAGGAGGATTACAAATTCTGGGCCAGCCTGGGCAATTTAGTTTAAAGCCAGGATAAGCTTTAAGAAGGAGTACTTAAACTCAGCCATCATTGTTAAACTGCCTTACAAAATAAGTGAATTCAGATACCACTACCATGAGCTTTCATTGAGTTTTTAAAATGGATACAAAGGAATCAGTGAAGATCAATGTTTAGAAAACAAATTCTGTGTTACTTGTTCATTTGTTTCTTTCTCATGATTTATATTTGTATTTTTCTAGTACTCTGATCTACAAATTTGGAAGAACTGAAGAGCTCTGGACCTGAGATCACTTCTTAAATCACATTTTCCTTTTGTTATATTCTATTTGTAGATAGGTTTTTATCTCTTGGTATAATTTACACATTGCCAAAAGGAATAGATTGTACATTAAATGTTTAGTTTCTTTACATTTTTACGCCTGAGTTTTGAAATAGTTTTCTGAAATTCCTGTCCTTTTTTTTTTTCATTGACTAGACTGTTAATATGTACATAATGTAAGACTGTATAGATTGGATGATGAGTATCAGTTTTTTATTCCTGAGATTTAAAGCTTGATCTGTTCCCTGAGCCAGGGTTGTGTCATCATGTTTAGAGGTAAATACTCTGTCTCAGTGTCTCCAATTTCTAAAGATGTGCAAAAAATACAGCTCTGTATACGTTGGAGTAAGCATTGAGCCATTAAAAAAGGTATTTCTGCAAGTTGTAATTTATTTTGGCTTACAAATGAAATTTTTTAAGGGAAAATGTTTGTTCCTATATATTAAAGAAGTGGACTTTTATATGAAGATTTTTTAAATGCCCAAGGACTAGTTTGAAGGACTTTTCTTTTAAAAAGAATTCCTCCAATATGATTTTATCTGGGAAAGATATAATCATATAAACTCAGTTTGTATGATTAATGTAAAGGCTGTAAGGCAGCTCAGCAGTGCTCTTCCCATAAAAGCAGCTTAAGTGATCTACTGGGTTATCTTTTGACAGCCCATCCTTATCTGACATGAACGTGGTTTCATAGCAAGCAAGCTTGAGACAGCTGCAGCTTAGAAGCATGAACCATATATTTTTTTAAAAATACAATAACTAGTTTAAATATAAAGCACTTCTTCCCAAAGGGGATTATTATGACCTAGTGAAAACTTAGGCATTTCATCCATTTAGTGACAGACTGCAAGTCTCTTTTTGTTCTGACTCTCTCTCAAACTTTGGGTGAACAGTTGCTGCGAAATTCATTTTCAACTGAAAGTTCACACTCTGATCCTATACTTCTTTTACTGAGTTTGAAATGCTGTATTTGCACTGTGTTCCTATGGACCTTTTTTTTTGCCACTGTTGCTTTCCTTTGTTATAAAGATTTTATGTTGCACTTTTCCCCAGAGGGGTTTTATGGAGCCTTTTGCTGTAAACAGAATGGTACAATGTGGTATATGCAACTTCTAATGCAAGCCTTATTTTGCATAACTCCACTCCTCTCTGAAAGGACTTGCTGTGGGCAGCGAATGAAGCAGTTGCGGAATGCTGTGCCTTTTTTCTGGACGCCATCTTACTTCTTTCTTGTTTCCTAAAATGGCAGTGAGCTTTGTCTTGCTTCCAGGGAATCATAAGACTGACGACTTGTTCCCAGCCTTTCCTCCTGTTGCAGTGCACATGACTGCTCACACACTGTAATATTGTGTGTTGGAGAAAATGGATCATAAAATTTGGTTTGCTGTTCGCTTTTCGGTTGTTCAAGTATACTGATCAACAAAGGAGTCCATCCTTATAAAATAAGGAGAAACAATGCCCAGACTGTAAGATGCTGGTGTGAAGGTTTATGAAGGGCATCCCTGAAGACCGACTCAAAATGGTGGTGGTGGTCTTTCTGCTCCTGACTCTGACATGAATTTGATTTTAATTGTGAGCAAGTCATTTAATTTCCTGTGTTTATTTTCTCATTGAAGAAGAAGAGAGATAATGTTAGTATCCACCTCACAGAGACTGTGAGTTCATAGAATCCTTGGTAATCATTTAAAAACTCATGTGATTCCCTTAATAAAAGTGTCACTGTTACACAGGTTCAGTGGCTATTGAGTCTGAATGTCTTTTGTGTTTTCACTGATGGGGGAAAAAAAAAAACAGGCTGGATTTCACCATTACATAATTTTTTTCTCTAAGACATTGACATGCATTACTTTAATGAGTTTTGAAAACTGAAAGGTCAATATCAAACCACATACCTTGGCCACTTGAGCAAGAACCCCAGTGTTCAGCATAGATGCATTGAACTCGTGTTCTCTATATTTTTCACTGATAGAAGAAGGTGTCCGGCCGTATGAACTCAAGAGTATTTGTTTTCGTTGCTCTTTTATAGGTTGAATTCCTTCATATGAATTTCTGCCAGTTGTATGAGTTTATCCCAGTTCTTCCATGCCACTATCCTGTCACCACTCATGTTGATTTTGATTAAAGTTTGTGGAAGTTTGGGGCTACTTTTACATATTTTAAGGTCAAGTGACAACTCATTTAAGCCCTGGAGGAGAAACATCTAAGGCTAATTTTATTCTCTAAACATTTTATTCATTTCATTTTCTGTACTGAGGATTGAACCCAGCGCCTTGCCATGCTGAGGAAGTGCTCTACCACTGAGCCACATCCCCAGCGCCCCACAGCCTTCAAAATGTTTTTATTTTGAAACAAGATCTTGCTAAGTTGTCCAGGCTGGCTTTGAACTTGTGATCCTCCTGCCTCAGCCTCCTGAGCTGCTGGGATTACAGGCGTGTACTATTGTGCCCATCTTACATTTTGTTAGAAGATACTCCAATTAAGCTTGTGCTATTCATACCAATTTCTTCACTGTATCATTTGTTAAGATAGGAAAAATTAGAAATTGAAGTATAAGCTACTTGAAGTAGAAATTATTATTTTTTGATGCTGGGGAATAAACCCAGGGCCTTGTGCGTGCTCTGCCTACAGCTCCAGTCTAGCAACTGAGTACTATTGATTATTTTTCCTTATTTCTCTGACCGAAAATGAAAGGACAGCCCGCTGTGATTGATAGTTTCAATGCTTTTCTGAAGAATTACTGAAGAAAATCAGGGCATGCTTATGTAATCCTAGAGTCATTTTTTTAACCTTGAGGGTATTGTGACACAATTTTTGTTTTCATAGCCCATCCCTATTTTCTTAGAAATAATATTTCCATTTTGTTATAAGTGAACTAGTTTGTATGTCGAGTCTGGTTGTTTAATATCCAGAATCTTCACTTATTCTCTCATGCCCTGAATTTCTTTTTAAAAAACGTATGTATTTTTATTATGTATTGATAAATTATAGTTTATGAATTTCTGAGATACAAAGTGGGACTAGGATGCTTGAACACAATGTGGAGTGATTAAACTAATTAACATGTCGCCTCAACTCATCCCCTGAATTTCATTATTACCAAGCTCAAAATATTTTGTCCTCTACCTCTTTCTCTTTCCCCAGACCTTAAATTTGAAAAATTTCCAAATATAGTCAGTTCTTGATGTTTTTAGTAGGTAGGTTCTATAAAGTCGTAGTAGACTCCAAATTGGAGCGTGCTGAAGCATTCATCGTCCCTAGGGCGAGACATGGGTAGGTTCCTGAGAGCTGCTGGTCTCAACGTTGTGTTGGGCTGATGACAAAAACCTGTGTTAGGGTTTCTGCCTGAAGACACCTTATTTGATATATGCTGTTGACTCACCACCTTTGGACTTGTGGCGCCATAACAAGCGCTCAGTGAAACCCCTAATGGATCTTCTCCCTGAGACACATCGCAGCCTCCTTGTGCTGGAAACTCTGAACAGCACTTCGGCACTGCACTTGAGGACCATTTTAAACCTGGAAACGGAAAGAACCCAAGTGTGGAAGACACAACTAGTGCTGGGCAGGCTGAGCAGGACGCTTGTTCACAGTGTGACAGCATTTCTGGAAGCGGCAAGGGAGAACTCCGCCTTGCTCACCTCAGCACATCAGTCTCTGCACATATCCTCGAGTAATCCAGAAATCCCATCAATCAACAGATGAAGCTTCATTAAGCACAGAGTACCTTAAATACATTTTAGCAAGTAGATGAACTTGCAATTACAGAGCCTGAATAACGAAGTTGTACTGTAGCTAAGGAGCTTCAGTGACTTATTTCCTTTAATACAGTTATTTTTCCATGTTCCATCATTTTTTCCCTCAATACTCCTAGCTTAATCATTCCATGTGAGGCCTTGTTTTAGCTTCATTCTACTGCCTAGCACTGAGAACTCAGTGTCCCACCTACTGTCTCCTACCATCCTCACAATTCTGAGGCAAAAGCTTTGTTTCAGAGAGCTCAAGTAGCTTGCTGGTTGGAATCCTGACTCAGCCCTTCTTGGTCCCCAAACCCCACTCTTCATGCCACCAGCATTTCCTAAGCTGCTTACAGAACACTTGTATCTCTTCAGGACCTTGGAAAATGTATGTCAAAGAGGTGTGGGAAGTCCGGGGCTGAACTAGGTCACACTAGGTCGAAACATCCTCCTCTCACCCCTGTGTACATTTTCCCCCTTAGAGTTCTTCATAAAATGTGCATTGTATGTTTTTAGAAGGGAAGAGTCAGTCATATGTTATCTTCATGCTTGAGACCCAGAAATTATCTCCTGGGATACTTAAGAAATATAATTTGGGGAAACTGCTACTATGGTGGCTTTAGGAGAATAGGTGGAACCTAATAAACCCCAGGACTGGTGTGTGTGTAAGTGTGGATGTCGCTGGCTTTGGGAAAAGCCCAGCCAGATTTTAGGGAGTAAAGTTGGTGATAAGGGGAACAATTGGAGAGCTAAAAACTCCAGTGTTGGTTCCTAGAGAATTCTGGTATGAAGTTGGGATTCTTGGGGACTCTGGATTTATGGGTACTTGTTGGGGGCTATGCCATGCAGACTATGCCAAGATGGCGCCTGGCAGCCAGCCAGAAGTTGTTTTGATCACATCGGTGGTGAGGAAGTCGGTTAACATAAACACACTCAGGTGCTTTCTCATTGGCCATATTCAAGTGAGTCCACACACACAACACGTGCACGTGTGTTCCCGAGTGCTCCTGCTTGTGCCTGCTCGTTTTGACCTTTGCCGTGATTGGGCAGCTGGCACCTCGCCTAATCTTCGCTTAACTGGCATGGCCCTACCCTCTGCTTCTTTGAGGGAATATAAGCGGGCAGTAGGCAGAAGGCAAAAAGCAGCAGCAGCAGTAGGCAGAAAGCAGCAGGCAGATGGTAGATTGCAGAGTGGAGGACTAAGAACACACCTCTAGGTCGCAGATCACAGATCGCAGTACGTGGGACACACCACTAAGAAGCACCACTGATAGACAGCACCTTTAGCACGTACCTCTAGCACGCACCTTTAGTTCGCAGGATGCAGGACGCACCTCTAAGAAGAAGCAGCAGAACTCTAAGAAGAAGTAGATCTCTGAAAGCGTAGCAAGTCTCTTTTCCTCTAAGCAAAGTCTTTCTCCCTCTCAAAGCCTTTCTTCCTCTAAAATCAAGCAAGCCTCTTTTCCTCTATAAGCTAGAGAATAAGCAAGCAAGCAAGGAAGCAGTTCAGGAATAGAAGTAGTTTATTTCCAGTCCACCTCCAATAAATACCTGCACGATTGTTGCTGCAGGCGGTAACAAATATCCTCAGGATTGTTGCTGCGGGCGGCGACAGGTACTGTCATGAGCAGTTAAAGTGTGAGACGTGGGAGTTGGGTAGTTTCTCAGTGTTGGTTTATTCACTGCTCAAAGTCATACACTGTACTTGATCTAACTCTAGTCTTAGCCTAACTCTGGTCTCTCACCCAACATTCCAGTGCTCACGGGACAGGCCGTGAGCCCCAGCAAGGCCTGCTTTGCTGGGATTCTATCTGACCTGGAGGGTGCGTGTGGAGAGTTCACCGCAGGGGGGAAGCAGAGGCTGGTGAGTCTGGTCCTTCGCTCAGCTTACCCAGGATCTCAGCTCTCTGGTGAGCTCTGGTGTCCTCTGGTGTCTCAGCTCTCTGACGTTCAGTCAGGCCTTGTCTTGACTCTCCACCGGCCCATCCCCTGATGGGTCTTCTTATAGAGCTTCTTGTGTCTGTCCTGGCTAGATAAGGTGGATGGCACTTGGGGGTATCGAGTGTGGTTGCTCTAAGCTGCTTCTGATTGACTACACCCCTTTTGGGGGGTCTGTCATTGGTTACACCCTTTTTCAGGTTACATCATTGGGTTTTTGCACAGTCACACATAACACTGCAATTTTCATATAATATTCCATATAATAAAGTTCCATATAAATATAACATGTAAATACAACAAATATGTAAATATGTTCCATGTAAATATAACAAAGCAAGTTAAAGTTGAAAAGTTCCACATAGCCAAAGCAAAACAAAGCACACTGCTCATAACCTTCCACCCCCTGAGCCACTCAGGCTCCTGAGAGGGCGAGTGGGTCAGCACAATGGATAAAACACAACGGATAAGATTGACATGTGGTGAAGGGAGGCATAGCCCTACCCCGGCAATGTCTAATTAGAGCTGTACAACAGCGAGTCAAGTATGGGATAATCAAAGAGCGTAAGGAGAGGGTGCACAATGATGGAAAGTCATGGGAACAAAATGGTTCCTCAGCACAGGTGATACCCTCCATCTACAGTGTAGGAGCTGGAATAATTCAGATATGGGTCATCACATAATAGGTGTATGGTGGGTACAAAGTGTTTAAGCAAAATATTGTGTATTGGTGAATAACATGAAGCAGAAATAAAACTTAATGGCAGTAAAATGTGATCCGCATCCTCCTTGCCATTGCAGAAACAATGTACAAATAGATTGTGATGCAAAATGCGGAAAGTCAATCACACAAGGGTATTTTATCAAGATCTACTCACAATTCAACATAGGTATAGAGGTGCAAAGTGGGCATTTTTGAGGCTTAAAGCAGGGTAACAGTCTAGTAATGATCATTGTCCATTGTGAGGAAGTTTGTTCCAATTTTATTGGAAAAATCTAGTTTGGTGGGAGGCGGGACACCAATGACAGCACCGACGGCTGCGTCTGTGATTGGCAGGCCTCCGGGTAAATGGCTGTGTTGGACACATTGGATGCTGTAATGCGGATGGCAATAATAATGAGGATTAGACCGATAAAGAGGTTATGTGGTTCAATTAGCAGTACCACGTGTTCTATCTGTGTAGGTAGAAATAGTTAAATTTAAAAAGGTTAAGGACAGCCCTATATAGAGAATTATCTTGGCCCATTTCTGCTAAGTTATGTTTCATGACAAAGGCAGCTTTGTCCACCAAGGTCACTATTTTATCCAGGTCGTGAATGGACGTGTCCACGCGTTTAACATGTGCCTTAATGTCCTTGTTAGCTGCTTCAACTGCCTTCTCATTATGATGTAGGGTAGAGGCTACGTGTTGTACTGAGCATTGTATGTTGTTCAGTAGGCGTTGTTGGGTGAAATCCTGTGGTCAACAGATAAGGCATCTCCAAATGTGCAATTGATTTGGAAGGAGATTGTAGAGATGTCAGAGCAAAACTTTGAATGGAAGTAGGCATCCACTTCCATCCCATTAGTAGATAAATGGCATCTGGCTGGCAGGTTGAGGGAGTCATTGAAAGGGATGTTGTGATGTCTCACAAAAGTATAGTTACTCATACAAGCAACAACGGGTGTTGGTGAGGATGTGGGGAAAAAGGTACACTCATACATTGCTGGTGGGACTGCAAATTAGTGAAGCCACTCTGGAAAGCAGTGTGGAGACTCCTTAGAAAACTTGGAATGGAACCACCATTTGACCCAGCTATCCCACTCCTTGGCCTATACCCAAAGAACTTAAAATCAGCATACTACAGAGATAGAGCCACATCAATGTTCATAGCTGCTCAATTCACAATAGCCAGACTGTGGAACCAACCTAGATGCCCTTCAATTGATGAATGAATAAAGACACTGTGGTATATATATACAATGGAATATTACTCAGCCATAAAGAATGATAAAATTATGGCATTTGCAGGCAAATGGATGAAATTGGAGAATATCATGCTAAGTGAGATAAGCCAATCTCAAAAATCCAAAGGACGAATGATCTCCCTCATCAGTGGATGATGACACACAGTGGGGAGTGGGAAGGAGGTAAGAATGCAGGAAAGGGGAACTGTGTAGAGGGAAAAGAGGGGTGGGAGAGGTAGGAGGGGTGGGGGGGGGGAGAAAAAATAATGGAATGAATCAAACACTATTATCCTATGTAAAAGTATGACTACACAAATGGTATGCCTTTACTTCATGTACAAACAGAGAAACAGTATGTATCCCATTTGTGTACAACAAAAATAAATAAAAAAAAAACTGAAAAAAAAAAAGAAAAAAAAAGTACAGTTACTCATGGAGCATGTTAGGAATGCATAGTTGCCCAAGTTAACTAGTCTGTCTGGAAAGGAGATTTCTGTTATGTCTGCAGAGTATAGGTCTGTAACTAGGTCTGCAGCTGTGATAAAGATATTAGGACTGATCTGATCCACTTGTTTTGAGTCTATGGACCAAGCAAGTTCTCCTTGGTTAGCCCAGAGGAATTGGCTGAGTGGTGTTACCCACGTGCTTCCTAGACGTTGTGGCACAGGTTGAGTATGATAGACGGTTATGGCTGATTGCAAGGGTATTGTGCCATAGTCACAGGACGAGTCTTCGGCTGGGTTGAGATTGGAAATAAAGTCAGCAGTTTCATGTCCCGGCATGGTTATAAACAGCTTTTATAGGTCCTGGATAGTATGGTCAAATAATCTTTCAAGGTATAAGCGTTCACCATCCTTTTGCAAGGATGATAAAGTCGGAAAACATGGTCATTGATTAATTGTTGATCTGTGTACATGCCTTTTAATTGCTGTTGTAGTAATACCTGCTCAGTATGTTGTTTGTCTGTGGACCTTGTGGCGGTGTGCAGGGAAGATGGTAGATGTAGCATGTATGCCTGTAACTTGTTTTTCAGAGGCAGCTTCCAATGAATTAATTTGTACACGAGTTCTTCTGTCATGGTTCCTGCAATCAGTGCACCGATTGCGCTTCCTGCTATGAGTTTGCCGACAGCCATAGTGGTTTTCTGCCACAGGCATGGCCTTTAGAAGTAAATTGTAGCAATGGTAAATAGTGGGGGAACTTTGGGCTGCAAGTCTGGAATTTCTCTGAGATGCCAAGAAGATTGAGTGTAATTTTCATTGGTTGAATATGTGGTTTGATGAGAAGTCTCCTTAGTATACCCATTCATGGAACAAATGGTGGTGCATCCGTTGTAATTGGCAGATGAGTTGGAGGAAATAATAAAGCATATTTAAAGTGTGCTGTGTAGAATTTGTGGGTCTTGTTATAGCCGCCACACTCTATCACCCGGAGAGTGGTTTCATTGTCTTGATATAACAATTCTTAAATGTCAATGATATCTGGAATATTTTGTTGCAGTTGTAGAAAGAGTCAGCCAATTTAGAGGTGTTGAAGATAGGTTGATGTGCAATAAGGTCAACAATTCCCCTTGGCTTGACGTGCAACAGAGGTAGAAGCATGTAAAAATAATGTGGTAGCTGTCCATGGTGGTAAGCCCCATAGCATGTGAGTGTTGGCTTGGCTTCATTCCTGCAATGTACCACCATGTTCAAGTTCTGTGATCAGCTTCTGAGATATTGTATTGTACTCTGGTAAATTCTGTATACATACATCTCACAGCATGTAGTATGTCTTCATGTAGGGTAGGTGGTGTATAGTCTATCATTGGAACAATTGGGTTTAGTTTTGTTTCAGGGTCGCCTTTACTGAACTCGTAGCGAGTGATGTTAGTCTTCACATATACATCATAGGGTATAGGGTAATTGTGTACGGTGGCACCAGTGTACAAGTCCAACATATGGCAAACTCTGAATATAGGGTGGTTCCATGAGCATTTTTCCTGGAAAGAAATGTTCTGGGTAGTGAGGAGTGTGTTGTTAGTTAAGTCTGAGATGACCATTTAGTGGTTGAAATTTGATAAATCAAACTGAAATCTAGGTCCTTGTACGACTTTGGGAAGATGAAGAAGAGATATGTTGATTCCTTTGTCCTTAAATCCAAGAAAATATAAGGGAAATTAGTCAACATTGTGCCCCAACAGCTATCATTGCATTTGAAGGTGTGTGAACCATTCTAAGATACATTCTTCTGGAGTGATTCTAAGGTATTGATGTTGTATAATGCATATCTTCCTCTGTTAGTTTTTTAATCTAGTTTTATTTTTTGTAACTTCGACTTGAACTCTGAAGGATTGGATATACCCGAGGTATGGCAATGGTAGTCAAAGGTGCTGTTTTCAGTAAAATTGCTGGGCCAATAAATGCCTTGGACTTTGAAAATGGTGTCCTTTGTACCTGAATAATCAAATGTATTATATTTCTGTTTTTTAATTTTGTCATTGATTTCTAATTTCATTCCATTATGATCTGATAGAACACGAGGTAGTATCTCTATTTTTTTGCATTTACTGAGGGCTACTTTGTGGCATAACATATGGTCTATTTTTGAGAAGTTTCCATGTGCTGTTGATGGATGGAATGTTCTATATATGTCTGTTAAGTCTAAGTTATTGATTGTGTTATTGAGTTCTATGGGTTTTTTTTTTTTTTTTTTTTTTTTTAGTTTTTGTTTGAAAGATCAATCCAGTGGTGACAGTGGTGTGTTAAAGTCACCCAGAATTATTGTGTTGTGGTATATTTGATTCCTGGAATTGAGAAGGATTTGTTTGATGTACATGGGTGCACTGTTGTTTGGGCCATAAATATTTACAATCATTATGTCTTCCTGATTTATGTTTCCCTTAAGCAGTATGAAATGTCCTTCTTTATCCCTTCTGATTAACTTTGGCTCGAAATCCACTTTATCTGAAATAAGGATGGAAACCCCTGCTTTTTTGCTGAGTCCATGTGGATGGTAGGTTTTTTCCCATCCTTTCACCTTTAGTCTGTGGATGTTCTTTTCTATGAGATGAGTCTCTTGCAGGCAACATATTGTTGGGTCTTTCTTTTTAATCCAATATTCCAGTCTATGTCTTTTGATTGATGCGTTTAGGCCATTAATGTTCAGGGTTATTATTGAGATATGATTTGTATTCCCAGTCATTTTGGCTTATTTTTCATTTTTAACTTGACTTGGTTTCTCCTTTGATTGATTTTTCCTTTAAGGTAGTTCCTCCCTTTGCTGACCTACATTGTTGTTTTTCATTTCCTCCTCATGGAATATTTTGTTGAGAACATTCTGTAGTACAGTCTTTCTATTTGTAAATTCTTTTAACTTTTGTTTATCATGGAAGGATTTTATTTCATCTTCAAATCTGAAGGTTAGTTTTGCTGAGATTAGGATTCTTGGTTGGCAACCTTGTTCTTTCAGAACTTGAAATAAGTTGTTCCAGGCCCTCCTAGCTTTTAGAGTCTGGGCTGAGAAATCTACTGATATCCGTACTGATTTCTCCCTATATCTAATCTGATGCTTCTCTCTCACAGCCTTCAAAATTCTATATTGATTTTGTATGTTAGTCATTTTCATTATAATGTGCATTGGTGTGGATCTGTTGTGATTTTGTGCATTTGGTATTCTGTAAGCCTCTTGTATTTGATTTTCCATTTCATTCTTCAGGTTTGGGAAATTTTATGATATTATTTTATTGAATAGGTTGTTCATTCCTTTGGTTTGTATCTCTGTGCCTTCCTTAATCTTGATAATTCTTAAATTTGGTCTTTCCACGATGTCCCTTAGTTCTTGGAGTTTCCATTCATGATTTCTTATCATCTTCTTGGTTTGGGCAGTGTTATTTCCAAGATTAAATATTTTGTCTTCATTGTCTGAGGTTCTGTCTTCCAAGTGATCTAGTCTGTTGGTGATGCTTTCCATTGAGTTTTTTATTTGGTTTATTGTTTCCTTCATTTCAAGGATTTCCACTTTTTTTGAGAATCTCTATCTCTTTGTTGAAATGATCTTTTGCTTCCTGCAGTTGCTCTTTCAACTGCTTATTGGTATGATCATTCATTGCCTGCATTTGCTCTCTTATCTCATCCTTTGCTTCATGAGTCATTTTAATTATGCATATTCTGAACTCCCTTTCTGACATTTCTTCTACCATGCTGTCACTGTATTCTATTAATATAGAATCTATGTTTGTTTGGATCATTTTCTTCCCTTGTTTTTTTCATGTTGTTCATGTATCTTCCCCTCTAGTAGTGCAGATCTGGGGTATTGTAGTTTTCCCTGTATAGGCTTATAGTGACCCTATAGGTTTCCAAAACCTTTTCTTTAAGGGGGAGATCAATATTAGCAGTGCCCCGTACAGACAATATGCAACCCTAAACCAAATAACCCCTATGAAGATGTTAGCAATATTGTCATAATAAACAGAATGAGTTCAATTATTATCTACAGTATAACAAATAGATTTGCAGTAAGGTCTGCAGTTCCTAATGGAGGACAAAGAAGATGGGGAAGGGTGTAGGATGTAGCTGTTAATGGGATAAGAAAAGAGTATATAGAAGTTCTAGATCATAGAAAGAGTGAAAGTGTATTCAAAAGAAGTTGGTTGTTAGCATCAGAAAAGAGAAAGAGACTGAGAAAATAGGTAAACAAAAGGAAAATAGAGTGAGAAAAGTAAAGAAATAAAAACTTAAAAATTTTCAAAAAAGAGGAAAGAAAAAAAGAAAAAAGAAAAAAAACTACACTATAACAGTCATATAGTATTCAAACCTCCCAGGCTTCAGTAGCCTGATGCATGAGAGGTACCTGACAATGAGCTTCCAGTCTCCAGCAGGTGCCTCAGAATGGGATTTGCCCCACCTAAAGATCAGAGCTACAGCTTCCAGGATAACCCAAGATGGCCACTCTGGCTTCCAAATGTGTTGACAAATGGGGAACTGCAGGTTGGGGTATGGGCAGTGGTCTGCCGGAGGTCCTGGAGACAGGGTGTGGTTGGTTGGGCAGGGGTGCTGGAGGCAGGGTGTGGCTGGTCTGGTTGTGGGATCCTGGTGGCGGAGAGCAGTCAGTCTGAGGACCCCAGAGGCAGGGAGTGATCGGTTGGGCTGAGGGATCCTGGAGATGGGGCTCAGTCAGTCCAGCCAGGGGTCCTACAGGTCCTGGTTGTTGTCTCAAAATGGTGGCAGCCATGTGTAACCAAACCTGCAGATACTGTGACAGTGGACTTCCAGGCAACAGTAGGCAGCTGACGCTCCACTAGTGGCCTGAGGTCCGTCTGCTGGCTGCTGTCGGACGATCAGCAGGTGAACCTCGGGCGGAGGGTGATGGGTAGGTGAAAGGCAGGTGATGGACAGGCGAGAGGCAGGCAAATGATGAATGATAGGCGGCAGTGAGCAATCTGCACTCTAAAAGTAGTCAATATCTGGCAGACTGCAGGTAATCGCCGTAGACAAATGGGGTAAAGAGCAGGGGACCGATACTGCCTCACTGAGAAACAGATATCCTCTGCTTGAAACCCAAGTTACGGAGTGACAAGGAACGCAGCCTCCCTCTAGTCTGCCATCTTGGATCTCTCTCAAATGTATTATAGAATGTATTCCATGTTCAGATTTGGAGAAGAGTGCCTTAGGCTGGAAGTCGAAGCAAATGATGCCAACGTAACGTGGGCAGCATTGATGGAGGACTCATTCCGAATGGTTGAGTCAGATATGATCAATGACCTGAGACATGATGCTTGCCTGAAGAAGTAGTCTGGATTCTCAGTGTTGCATCTGAAAGTCTCCTGTGGTTTGTGTTGCAAGGGTGGGAATGATTGAGGCACTGGATCTGTGATGATGAGAGGATATCTATCAGCTTGGGTTCCCAGAACTGTAATTTTGGCCCATACATCCAGTGGTGGGAAGGAGATCCAATCTATTGATGTTGTACAGTTCAGATTTACCACAAACTGGTAAATTGGGAAAATCAGCTATGCACAGTGCTAATACAGTTGACCTGTCCAATTCTGGATATAATTTAAAAAGGTGTGTGTCCTTACATTCCCCACCAAACAGTTCAGGTGTGGTGGGAGTGCGGTAGAAAGTTGGTATCGATCATCCTGGTCTTTCCTCCAGTCCCACGCGTAGGAAGTTCTCAATGAGGTGGTGGTCTTGGCTGTGGCTGTGTCAGGATAGCTGTGTCATCCTGGTTCTCCTCCTCAGTACTACAGTCATAAAAGATGTAATTGGAAGCACCATACTTGTGTTTCAGCCTTTGTTGCGAGTACAGGCTGAAGTATGTTGACAGAAACTTAAAGGATGCTGCATGTTTGCAGGTGAACATCTGGTCCAAGTCCTCAGGTTCCCATACTCGTGTGATAGGGACATTAGGTCCTTGATATGACATTGCCAGTACTTGGTGAGCTGGTGCTAATTTTTGAAAGTAAATTGAGTAAATTGCAGATGCTGCTCGTATATTTCTGATGAGTTTTACAGAATGGCAATGAAGAGGGTTTTCAGAATAATTGCTGTAGCTTCCTTACGGAAAAGCGGTGACAATTGTTTCGTCACTTTGTAATACTCCTTGCAATATGAGTAATAAATAGTCTTTGCTGCCTGCGTGCAGAATGCATATTTTGCCCAGAACAACTTTGTGGTGTTAGAAGTGTTACGTCCCCCAAGCAGGTGGTCCCAGTATTTGGGTACATGAGATAAGTTTATAGGATGTGGTTATTTGACAGATGATTGAGTGCGTCTGATGCGTTGGAATGTGGCGCCTTTTCCTCCAGGTCCATATTCAAGAGTGGTGGTAGGGTCTTCAACTCCATCACTGTCCTCGTTTGTGGATGCAAATACAACCCGTGGGCCCACCAGCCCAACAATGACCCAAATCCATAACAGATTATGCCCCATATTATGAAGCTAAACGTACCTCGGGTGTCAGTGGCAGGAGGCACTCCATCAAAAGCCTCGAAAATTCTTAGGATCATATGAAAAAGAAATTTCGAGTCCTCTGGTTGTAATCGGCTCCCAATCACTAGGAGATCCAGGCATGTACTCCACAGGTGTTTTGGAACTCTGGTGTTCATCTCAGGATGATCCTGTGTACAGTTTCCACCAGACAGATGGAATAATTTGTGATGAGGTGTTGTCTCCAAGTGGCGATCTGGTTGTCAGTGGACTGGTTACATAGGGAAAAATGCCCAATTAGAATGCCAGTGATGTAGATGATGAAGATAACGGACAGGACAGTGACAAGAATGCGGATGCAACACATACCTTTAAGCTTCAAAGTCCTTAACGTGTTTTGGTCTCCTGGCCCATGTAAGTGATTTGATTGCAATGAAAAATGAAATCAGGTATTCGCGTGTGATGGCAGATGACAATAGTTATCACCTTCAGTTTGGTGAGGCTGCGGTCACCTTTCTGAGCACCTGTCCAGACCGAGGTGCCTGGTCCTCACCCTACAATGTTGCCCGTCCTGAATGACTTGTCATTCCTGGAACATGTGATACATTTATCAGTTAATAATGGTATGGATTCATCTCGGAACTCTGGCGTGGGGAAGAAGGATGGTGGCAACACAGTATCCAATGGGGAAGGTCTAATTTTAATTTTTAGCGGTGAAACACTTGATGTATCCAGCTGCTGAAGGGTTGTATACTAGATGAAAATCCCAATGGATATCTAAAGATGCAGCTACCTTTTGTACTGAGGATCCTGTAAAATGTGATCCCTGGTCTGATGAAATAATTATTGGTGTGCCAAACGTGGAGCACCAAGACCATAATGTCATAATTGTGGCTACTTGATTTGGTTTTGTGGCTGCATAAGCTAATCCCAAACCAGAATGGACATCGACCATGGTGCAAGCATACTGGTTATGGAAATTTGACATGGTCCAATAAAGTCAATCTGGACTTGATAGTTAAAGCGACGTGGTGATGAAAGACGGGAGGGAGGGTTGCGTCAGAAACATTGGAGTAAGTTTGGACAATCAGTACAAGATTTAACAATTCGATTACACATTTGCCATGATACTGGAAGATTGCATCTTATGCACCAGTCATATAGCCCATGGGCACCTATGTCCTAGGGCCTTGTGTATATTCCTAAGTTCCTCTATAGAAATAGAGACAGTATTTGAGGCCATTACCTTCTAAATAGGATTCCTGCAGAGAGTAAATTTTGTATCTGATCGGGCTGATATGTTGCAAGGGTTTGGATTGACCAATCTTCAAGTTGCAATTTTAGAGATTGTATCCACCGTATCATCACGTCTGGAAATTTCGTCTAATTTACCAGTGCCATGTGAGAAAAAAAAATTATTACAGGTGCTTCCTTTTTAGTTTTACATCACTGGGCTTTTGCACAGTCACACATTACACTGCAATTTTCGTATAATATTCCATGTAGTAAAGTTCCACATAGTAAAATATATAAAGCAAGGTAAAGTAGTAAAGTTCCACGTAACCAAAGCAAAACAAAGCAGGCCACTCAGAACAGGTAGGTCGGTTTACTTCTCCTTCATTCTACCTCTGCCACTTATCAGCTATGTGACCCTGAGACTGTTTCCCTATTGGTGCGTTAACCTGAGGAAATACTTTGCACAGTTCCCAGAAGTGGTGAGAGATAAACATAAGCCCCTCTTACCCTCCCAGTGGCTTTGGCTCTGAGAGAGGTTTCCTTCCTCCTCTGATGCCTTTTCAGCTTTTTGTCACAAGGTGGCGTGCCACGTTAAGAAAGATGAGTCTCGAGTTTACTGGTTTTGTTTTGAGCCTGCAGAAGCTCATTGTTTTGTAGAGGTTTGTCACCACTTAAATCACTTTTTGTAGGATTTTTAGATGAAAATACATGCCTTCCCAAATATTTATCTGCGACAAATAGGATATTTAAAATTTTTACAGGTAACTACTGCAGGGCAGGTGGTCTAGACCCTTGTGCCAATGTAGAGACTATGGGTTTTTGAATTGGAGAGCATCTTGGCCTCTTTCCCACCCTAGAGATCTGCACTGAAAACCAGAGAGCACTCCAAAAAGGGGTTTATTTCCAGCTGTTTTTTACTCCAGGTGCCAAAAGTGATTTAGTATGACATTAAGTGCACTGTGTTTATTTTCTGCCATGAAAGTTGTGAATTTAGAGATTGATTAACTTTTTATTTTGAAATAACATAAGAGTTACAGGAAAGTTACAAAAAATTTCTGCATAACTTTCAGATTTCCCAAATGTTAACACTTTTTCACATTTGCTTTAGTTTATTTTTTTCTGAAGTGTTCGACAATATGTTGCAGACGGACGCCTCTTTATGCTTGAATGCTTCTGTGTGTGTTTCCCCCAAAATATAACTGTATAACTGCAGTGCAGTACCAAAATCAGGAAACAAACATCGATACAGTAGTGTGGTTGTGTGTGTGTGTGTGTGTGTGTGTGTGTTTGGTACTGGGGATTGAACCCAGGAGCTTTCTGCCACTGAACTACATCCCGGACCTTTGTATTTTTTGAGGCAGGGTCTCACTAAGTTGCTCAGGTTGGCTTAGAACTTATAATCCTCCTGCCTTTGCCTCCCAAGTAGCTAGGATTACAGATGTGTATTACCATCCTGTCTTCTTATGCTTTTCAAGTACATAAATAAACTTACCTCAGAGAATATATCACACGTTTATATTTACCCTGAATGCGCATATGAAATGAATTAATATTTGTTTTTATGGTACTTGTTATTCATACCACTTTGTAATTAAAAGAAAAATAGTTAATGTCTTTTGAAAGTGATTTAATGTTATAGCTAGGCGTATATATGTAAAGTAACCCTGGGGGTCTGCTGCTCCCCCAGCCCCCACATTTTTTCATAGTCTAGGAACCCAGAGGAGTCAGTGCTGCAGCATTTCCACACAGCATTTCCACACTAGCTTCCCTAGTGCTGGCAAGGCACCCCAAACACCATTCTCCAGAGGAACAGGCTGCTCCAAAGTCCTGGGTCGCTGGCACCCACGGGTCAGCTCCCACACCCTCCCAGGTGCAGCTTGCTGTCTTCCCTCACCACAAACCCCCACTTTGGTACCTCCCTCTCCAGGGATGCTCCCTCAGCAGCGAAGGGCAGGGAGCCGGACTCAACCTGGAGAAGGCTGGGGTGCAGCCTCGGTTCTCACATCAAATGCAGGCTGTTTGCCAGATAGTAAATAATACACTTTGGAGAGCCCAGGGACACCTTAGAGTGAGATGTGACTGCATAGTGACTCTGCAGACTTAAGTTGAACACTATGGACAGAAAAACAATGTCAAATGAAATGAGTCACAGAGGTGGATGACCCAGTCACCAGCTAGAAACGGAGCTGTTCCACATGCAGGCAGTTTCTGGCTGAGAGGGCAGTACTCATTTCTCCAGGGTACGAAATCAGTCAACGCCCCCTTAATAGCAGTCTCCCTTCTCTGTCCCTACCATGCCTCTACCTCCTGCCCCAGGGCCTTACCTCTCCACCCCCATGTCCACCGACTCCTCCGAAAGCTCCTCTGTCCTTCATCTTGGATCTCTGCCCCATCCTGTGTTACGGTGAGCTCACCCCAGGGGGCTCCACTCATAGACCAGGCAAGCAGCGTGCCTGCTAACTTCAAAAGAAAGCTTGTGGCAGTGTGAAAGGAAGTCTTATTTACTTCTTGTTTTGTAGTGCTGGGGATTGAACCCAGGGCCCTGTGCTTGTAAGGCAAGCACTTTACCAACTGAGCTATCTCCCCAGCCTGGAAGTCCTGAAGATAGGTGTATCTAATAGGCTAGTAGTGGCCTCAGCCCAGCGAATCTGCATGCTCTCTTCATGACAAATTCTTGGTACTGAGTGCTCTCTCCCCCATTTATTGCATCCTCCTAAACTCTGTATCTAGCCTTCTGTCGTGTTCACAGCCGAGTTGTGCCAGGGCAGTGACCAGGTTGCTTGAGAGACTAAGAAGGTGTACACGGCTCAGGATTTATTGAGAAACACTTCTGGGGAAGATCCGGTGGTGACAGTCTGAACCGATAGCACCTCCTCCCTCAAGGTACTGCTTTTCTTTAAGGATGACATGCCTTCCCTAGTGCAGAGTCCATAGTGTGCTTTACAGAGTACACCTAAGAATTAAACGTCCTCTCCTGTCGTTTATGACTAACCTCTTTGTCAAATGGGTGGACTTCTGTGACTGCATAACTCTCAGTGGGTGTGTTTGTTCCTATACAATGACCTTTCGTTGAATGGATCAGGGGTCAGCAAACTTTCTGTAAAGGGCCAGGTAGTAAATACTTAAGGCTTTAAGGGTCTCACAGTCTCTGTCGCAGCTATTCAACTTCCATGTAGTGTGGAAGCGATCTAAGTGACACATAAATGAATGAGCCTTGCTGGATTCCAGTACAGGTTGTGTGGACACTGAAATTTGAATTTCATGTAAGTTCCACGTGTGATGAAATTTCTTTTTTTTCCCACAACTATTTGTATTTTGTTTTTTTTTGAGGTGCTGGGGATCGAACCCAAGGCCTTGTGTTTGCACGGCAAGCACTCTACTGACTGAGCTATCTCCCCAGTCCTCCCACAACTATTTAAAGATGTAAAAACTATTCTTGGCTCACGGACTATATGAAAACAGGGAGTGGTGGGTTCGGCTAGTGGATTATGCCCTATTATAGGGGATGTATAAGATTCCTCCCATTTCAAAAATGTTATGATTGTGTACTTAGCTTGCCTAGAAATTAAATCCCGAGTTAGTACAAATATTAATTCGGTTATTAGTCATTTATAAAGCAGAATGAGGCTTTTTAAAAAAAAATACTAGAAAAAAGGGAGTATCTTACTTATTCAAATAATTCCTGTCCTTTTCCCCTGAATAACAGGCCAGGCCCATGCCTGCTAAGTTGGAGTGGTGAAGGATTTGTACAACTGGACCTCAAGAGGCTTCTGCAGAGGCACAGCAAGGGTAGACTCTTGGTCAGTGAAGTTCGGTGTTAGAGTCAGCCCCTTCCCCAGGGAATAACCTTGGACAGCCTGCCCCTGCTCCCCAAACCTCTGGGCCTGGACTCTGAGTCTGTCATCGACATAGCTGATGCTTTCAACCACGAGGGACACCTTTCAAGGCCCAAACCACAGCCACCTCTTGCCCCAGGACACTAGACTGAACCATCCTGAATCCAGTCAGCGTCCTCAGACTCTGCCCCTACCTGCTGGCCTGGGCAGGCCAAAGTCCTCTGAAAGCAGAGTTGTGTGCATGAGCTTCCTTTCTCACAGAACTGGACTGTCCCCTTCAAGCTCAAACTCTTTCCTGTTCTTTCTGCTACACAATTCTCCCTCCACATCCATGGCTTCCATATCCAAAGATTCAACCGTCCACTGACTGAAAATATTTTGTAAAAAATCACATCTGTACTGAACATGCACAGACTGTTTTTCTTGTCATTATTCCCTAAACAATATAGCATAGCAACTATTTACACAGCAATTACATTGTCTTAGGGATGATAAATAATCTAGAGATGATTTAAAATACATGGGAGGATGTGCACAGGTTATATGCCAATCCAGGCCATTTGTCTACAGACTGAGCATGTGTGGATTGGGTGTCTGGTGGTCCTAGAGCCCGCCTCCTGAGGTTGCTGAGGGATGATTGTTTACCCTCTACTTCTCACTGGGCCTCATCTGTGGCCCACCAGAGGAAGCTTTTCTGTTTTAGATCTTCTAAACAATCCCAAGAAACGTTTTACCATATCCACCTCCTAACTCTTCCTCCACACTGTCAACTCAAGGTGCACCTAACAGATAAGACAGAGGCCTCCCAAGCAGACTCATGTGTTTGGCTTAGGGGTTGTCCTTCTTTTCCTTTCTGCAGGAACGGGGATTGGCAAACTCTCTACCACTGAGTTGCAACCCCAGGCCTGGCCTTTTAACTCTTGCCACCCTGGACGGCTGGATACACAACGCCCAGCTGGAAAGATAGCCAATTTCTTACCCGCAGAATAGAGCCCAACAGGGGAGAGAAGCTGGTTCTACCAACCAGCACTAGACCTGTCAGCAACCTACTGATGGTGTTTCCTCTTCCCACAGTCAAGACAAGGCTTTCTGCAGGGCTTCTGCCCAAGGCAGACCTTACGGCTATGTGTCCCTTTGTCGGGGAGATGGGGTGAATCCGCACACCCCTTTCCTAAATGTTGAGTCACACAAAGGGTTTTAAATACATATCCTTTGAGCAAAAGAGCCCACTGGCCCTGGCTCTATAGATCACTGTGTGCTCAGCAGATAACACCACTCTTAGCTAATTCACGGCCACAGCCCTGCCCTGGTCCACACAGCGTGGCTCAACACAGAAACCAGGCGCTAATGTCACTCTGGAAAATCCCCTCATGACTTTTTGAGGAATCAAGTGACACCCATAGAAAGTTCTTGCTGAGTTTCCCTGAGGCCTCATCAGCTCTACCCAGGTAGTACTTAAGTAAACAGAAGTTTAGATAGGATAATTTAAAAGTATCAAAACTTTGCAGAAAATAAGCCAAAATAAAAAAGGATAAAAGGAGAGGAAAGACTTTACACAGGCTTTTTACAAGTTTGCTATACAATATTTTATTTCCAGCTTAAAAAAGAAAACCACTTAAATTATTCGGAATATATTTACAGGATTGATCACATTTTAAGCCAGCAGACCAGATATGAAAGTCTCTCACTGGGACAACTCATTTGCCAAACCAGAGTGAAGGAGAGGCCTGGCGCCTGGCCCAGCCAGCAATGGAAAGGTCATCGCAGGCACGTCAGGGTCAGGTTTCAAACAATGACCTGCTTTTATAGTGTTTAAGAGAAGCCTTAATTTTTCTGAGCTATTTCTGTAGAATCATTCTAGAAACCTGTACGACTCAGAAAATTCCTAAAGAAAAATACTCCCCAGGAGACCCATCATCCCCTGGGTGCTGCAGGCCTCTGAGGAGGGCGCTGGGGCGCTGTTCTCTGTGAGGTCCAGGCAGGAGGTCAGCAGTTTCCCTGCTCGATGTCCTTGTGCCGGAGGTCGGCGGGCTGGCCTAGAGCTTTGATTCAAAGCATTTGGAGAACATCTTCTCGCTCCTTTTCTGGGAACGAAATGATGGACACCGAGTCCCAAGTGTCATCCTTGGGTGAACTGTCCTTGTCCAAGGCCTCTAAGATGGGTTGAACTGGGTCCTTTAAGTACTAGAAAAGGTTGAAAGCAAAACTGTGATTAGTTTATCATTTCCTTGTACCAGACCTTCACCTGACTTTTAGCGGGCAGATTCATATTTCATTCGGGCGTAAGCATCCTGTGCACGTGTGTGTGTGTGTGTGTGTGTGTGTGTGTGTGTGTGTGTGTGGCGCTGGGGATCCAGCCTCGAGCTTGGCGAAGGCTATGCGCACACGCCCTACTGCCAAGCGACACTCCCAGTGTGTGACTGCCCTGCCCTTGTCCTGCACCAGGAGCGATGCTAACCTAAGTCCCAGCCGCGTGGACCCTTCAAAGCCGTGAAGGTCTAACTCCGGAAAGCAAGACAGCAAGCTGCTCTCGGGGCAGGCCGGTGGATCGTGAATCCTAGAACGTCTCTTAAAATGTAACTTTTCAGTCAAAGGACAGGGACGGGGCTGGGCTTGTGGGGGAACACTTGCCTAGCATGCACCAGGTACTGGGTTCGAGCCTCAGCACCACATAAAAGTAAATAGATAAAATAAAGGTATTGTGTCCAGCTATAACTTAAAAAAAAAAAAAAAAATAGGACAGGGACCGTCTGTTCAGCCGTGACAGGGTGAAAGAAGGAGAGTTCCCAGCAGGTCCTCAGCCACTCTGTCCAGGTGGCGTCCTGGTGTGAAGCCTGGGGCCCTGAGAGCCGAGGCCCGCTGTGGAGGGGTCTTTCACGGCACCGAGCTCGCTCTTTTGTTCCATAGCTGACTGATTAAAAGAGGAACAAAATCGAATCATGTGCACTTGTGAAACCTCAGAAATAGAAATGAAATATGATTCATCATTCTTGTGTGACTTCAGCGACCTTTGGTAGATATTTTTCACACTTTCCCAAGAAAGTGAGCTGAGACTCTGTTTCGGAGGCGTGCCCTGCAGGGGCGACCGGCAGTCACCTCACCGGGGCCCAGCTGATGGCTCTGCTGGAGACAGAGATCAGTACTGCCAGTGAAATTCCGAGGTCCAGTTCGGCTGTCATTTCGTGACCACATTAACAGGGAGGTGCTGGTAGGGACCTTCCTCTAAGCTTTGGCACTTTAAATACATCATCGGGGTGAAGGAACAAGCGACCGCAGCTCTCTCTGCGAGCGCCACCGTGTTTTCACGACTTGGACTCATCTAACATCTATTCATTCCACACGTAGCAAAATAAGAACCTGTTTTTAATGACTTTACTCCAAGTTGACCAGAGAATAACGGAAAATCTCTGGAAGCAAATGCTTCTATCTTATTTTGCAGTGCCGGGGACGGGGCCCAGGGCCCTGCCTGTGCTAGACAAGCCTCTGCACTGAGCTCCACCACAGCCCTGGAAGCAAACACCCTTCAGGGTTTTTCTCTCAATTAGCTTCTAGTTCTTAAAGTGTCCCGACTGTATCCTCAGAAGTCCCAGTCACCTCCCAGAGCCTCAAGGGAAACAAGACGGTACACAAGGCCCAGGCCACTCTTCTTTCTCAAGTCCTTTAACATACTGGTCCCCTCCGGAGCGCCTGGGGCCCGAGGCCTGTGCTCGGGCTCTGGGTGTGAATTTCCCCTCGGCCTGCCCAGGCTGTGATCAGGATACCGCTTCCTGCAGGTGAAGGTCTGGCTTCTATCCTCCGGTCAGGTTTTCTCCAGAAAGCGAAGGACAGACCCCTTGCCTCAGGGAGGGGCCTGCCACAGGACCAATCTCCTGGCCAGCTAGGACACCTTTTTGGTGAATCCTGTGCCTTTTGTTTTTTTTCAATAATGGGGACTGAACCAGGGCCTTGTGCACATGAGGCGAGTGTGCTACTACTGAGCTACACCCCAAGTCCTTTTTCTTTTCTTTTCTTTTGAGATAGGGTCTCACTAAGTTGCCCAGACTGCCAACTTGCAGCTGGCATGACAAGTGTGCACCACCCTGCCCAGGAACCCTGCGCCATTTTTAGAAAAAAGATCTAATTTGTGGTCAACCATACATATAAAATTGACCACCCTCACCATTTGTAGGTGTAAGGTTCAGGGGCATCACGGACATTCCCAGTGCTGTGCAGTCATGGCCACCACCCATCCCCAGAACTCCATCTCCAGAAGAGGAACTCAGCAGCACCCCGCTCCTCCCCAGCCCTAATAACCACCTTTCCACCTTCTGTCTCCATGAACTGACTATTCTAGGAACCTCAGATAAATGGAATCATATGATATCTGTCTTTTTGTGACTGTCTTTTGAAATTTGGCCCAATGTCTCCAAGATTCATATTTTGTGACGTGTCAGAATTTTTCTTCTTCAAGGCTGAATAATACTCCATTGTATGACTGCTCTGCATTTCTCTTATCCAATCATCTCAATGGACCCTTGCATTTGCTTCCACCATGAGATTTTGGTGAATACCATGAACATGAGTATGCAAATAGCCCTGGACCCTTTTTAACTGCAATTTGTGTTCACAGTTTTGTCCATGGCAACCTTTGGGGGAGGACCAGGGACCAGTACACATACCTCTTCTATCTGTGCTGGGATGCTTGGTGGGGTGTGGAAACAGTATTTAACCAATTCTCTGTACTTCAGGACCAGGAAGAAACAGGCCCCTGCCAGGGCCAACAGCAATGTAAAGACTCCCACTGAGATCAGGATGACTTGCTTCAACTTGGTGGAGGCTGCGGAGATGATATCAAAGTGAACAAGATGACCACCCCAGGCCATACGAACGTGAGTTACCTTTTCACCTGCCAAGGCTTAACGGTATTCACATCCCAGGGAAACGGACAGTTCCCCTTCCTTCTGCCTCCACCTGTGTGCTTAAATGGATCCCTAAACCCCAAATCCAAAATACAAAATGTTGCAAAACCCAAAACATTCTGAACACTCACATGATGTCACCAGTGGACAATGCCACACCTGACCTTACGTGTAGGTCACGGTCAAAATGCAGGTGTACTCAAGACACTATAAAATTCCTGGGCCGGAGATGTAGCTCCATGGAAGAGGGCTTATTGAGCATCAGGGAAGTGCTGGGTTCAATCCCCAGTGACAGACAGACAGACAAATAGACAAACACGTTACCCTCAGTCTATATGTATAAGGTATATATGAAACATTAATGGATTTTGTGTTTAGAGGTGGGTCCTATTCCCAAGATATTTCATTATGTATATGCAAATATTCTAAAACATCTGAAAAAGTTTGGAATCCAAAATACTTCTGATTCCAAGCATTGTGGCTAAGGGCTACTCAACCTGAGGCTAGTCGTGCTGGCCAGCTGCCCTAGCTGCTGTGGCCCTCTGCAGTCTCATTATACTGGCCCTTCTCCCTGGGTGTCCTCACTCCCAACACGGTTGGCTCATAAGCACTCCCTATCTGAGAAGTATTCTTCTCCCAGCTCGTGAAGGGCACGAGAAGGAAGGTGCGCTTACCATCTGCTGTTGTTTCATAGCAAGATGTGTTGCTCAGCTGCCCGGGTCTGGGGGTGCTTTGTGCCATCCAGGATAGCCGGGCTTCGAATTGTAAACAGTATCGTCTGAAGGGCTTCAGACCATCCAGCAAAAAGAAGTTGCTCTTGAAAGGGCCTCTGACCTGTTCAAACACCACAACACGCATGTCAAGGCCCCAGACACGTGGCGTAGCCATTTCTAGCTTTCCCAGAGTTTCCCCAGATTCACAGAGAACACAACAAAGAGTAGTAAGATTTTTTTTTTCTTTTTTTTTTTTTAAGACTCACTGTCTTGCAGGGGACACGTTTTGTCAGTGAAAATTGGAGACCAGTCAGGCACGGTGGTGAGTGTCTGTCATCCCAGCAGCCCTGGAGGCGAGGCTGAGGCAGGAGGATTGCGAGTTCAAAGCCAGCCTCAATAATTTAGCAAGGCCCTAAGCAACTCAGTGAGAGGCTGTCTCTAAATAAAATATAAAAAAGGACTGGTGACTCAATGGTTAAGTGCTCCTGGGTTAAGCACCCTTGGGTTCAATCCCTGGTACCAAAAAAAAAAAAAAAGAAAGTAAGAAAGAATGAAAAAAGAGAAAATCAGTGAGCACAATGATGAAAAGCATTGGTAGCCTTTGGGCTGTGAGGTCTTGGAGGATTCACTGCAGTGACTAGAATTCAACAAATCTCAATTTCTAGATTTTCTCCTTTAAAGTTGACATCTTGTGTCTTATGGTTAAGCTAATCTGCATACTTTATGTCGGTCAACAGAAAAAAAAAATATTCTAGGAAATACTGTCCTTTGGTTCCCAAGCTGCTTCAGGCTTGAAGTGACATGTGTTGATCCCCACGCTGTTCGAGTCAAAATGACCACAAGGCTTTATGTCACCGGGAGAAGGCTGGACCGTGACTGAACGGGCTGACCGGGCCCCTGTGATCTGAGGTCCCTCTGCCAACCCGCTGCCCGTCCTGGTCCCTCAGGTGGCTTGGGCTTGGGTTGGCTAAGCACCTGCAGGTCTCCACATGTACCGAGCTTTTGAGACCTGCTGGCACTGCTCCCTGGAAGCTCTTTGGCTTTCTGGTAGGTTTAGACCGACTCACATGCATCTTTGTACGACTGTTCAGACCATTTAACATAGGCCTGTCGACTGCAGGCGTGGGTTCTGTGTCTTCCTGGATATGCAAAGTGCCCACGGGGTATCACCATCAGGGGAGGGGGAGCCTGGTGAGAAGGGAGCCTTCTTCTGATGTCTCGAGGTGGTTTTTGGAGGCCCCAAGGTAACTCAAATGGAATCCCAAGACCACTGCAGTCTTCAAGGATTAATCACACAAATGGTTTGAATAGAAACAGGTCCATTCGAACCTCCCCCGCAGCTCAGAGATGGCACAGGCATTATGGACGATACACTACCAAGTGGGAATGAGTGATACCAAAGAGGGGCGCTTCAGATCACCTGGCAGGCTGAAGTGTCTGCACAGTGTGTGGACAAACAAAGAAGAGAATTAGAACTGGCTCAGGGCTCAGACTCCGGGAGATACTGGGAGCCTGGGGTCCATCGGTCCATGTTAAAGTTTCCTATCTTGTCCGATGTTGGAAACCCCAAAGGAAAGAAAATCAAAACAAAGAATAAAAATGCTCTTGCCTGTTGGATTCCTGGTGTCTCCTCATAATGGACATAATACCAAAACGTGGCCAAGGAGGAATCAACATGAAAGGGAGGCGAGAGTCTAACGACAAGGGTGCCTTTTCTTGGAGTCACCACAATGTGTTTTGGAGGCCCGATAGTAACTGAAATAGAATTACAAACAAACAAAAAAACCATGTATATGTGCATACAGACACACTCATGTATACACACTCATACCAAAATATACACTATATATACGTATATAGTGTATAACATGTACTATAAATACAGTAAATATACAGTGTGTGTATACCCACACATTTATATTTGTATGTGCAATGAGGTTGCATTCAGATGCACAAAACCCTGAGAGACTGCTCTGGGTTTGAGATTTATTTGGGATACAACTCTTAACTGGAAGAAGGGGTCCTGGTAGGAGCACATATCTCAGCCCAGAGCAAGCCTCTCTGGTCCCTTGGGGGAGAGGTCCGTATGAGGAGGTGAGATCACATCTGGCAAGTGCAGGATCCTCCCTGGCTGAAAGGCCACCAGAGCCACTATCTCCAGTGGAGCTGTTACCTGGTCCCAACCAGGGACATACCCATTTGCAAGAATCATTATGCTCACTGGTCTCAAGACTACGACTCTTGCCACCAGGTATTTAAGATGGTCCCAGGTGAGATGCTGTTTTCCAGTCAGGGATCATTTGACCAAAAGAAATGGCTTCCAGTATTGTGGTTGACATGACACCTTTTTCAGATTCCTACAGAAACAGAACTTCTGACCTTTGGTTAACCAAACTATTCTAAAGTTTTAGTAATTGAATCCAATTTCATTTTTTCTCTTGTTTAAATTCTTTTGTTGGTTCTCTTAAGATATGCCAGTCTCCTCAGTGAGGCTTATATTATACAGCTAGGTATATAATATATACCTAAAATTTCAATTTAAATAAGCAAAAGTGGCATTTACTATTTATGTTTGAGACAGGGTCTCACTATGTTTCCCAGACTAGTCTTGAACTCCTGAGCTCAAGTGATCCTCCTGCCTCAGACTCCCTAGTAGCTAGGACTCTAGGTGTGCACCACCTTTTCTGGCTTCTACTTGCTAACTTTTTTTTTTTTTAATTTTATTTTTTGGTATCAGGGATTGAACCTAGGGGTGCCTAACCACTAAGCCACATCTCCAGCCCTTTTTATATTTTATTTAGAGACAGGGTCTCACTGAGTTGCTTCGGGCCTCACTAAGTGGCTTTGAACTGGCGATCCTCCTGTCTTAACTCCCAATTTGCTGGGATTACAGATGTGCACTACCATGCCCTGCCTATTTGCTAACTTTTAAAAACATTTTTCTCCTAGCTTCTTGTAATAGTAAGTTTGAACCTAATAACTGAGAAATGCTGTTGTGGTGTAAGTCTATTTATTATGGCTCTTTATATAAAGTCATAGGACAACCAAGGACTGTGACTCACGATGTGCTATCGATGAAAGTTTACAGTGTTTAGTGAGCAGCCATGTACACGGTATTGTTAACTGGAGGAACTCAGGCCAAAGTACAGGTTGCATCCTTCAAGTTCTAAGAGAGCCATCTTGGCACATTTTACACAGGAGACAACCTTATCACGTGCTCACAATGGTGGGGCTGGATTTCCCTTCTACGTCCATGCTTGCCCGTGTGCTCCAGGTTGGCAAGGGTTAGGCACATAGTTTGGTTGAGTTTCTCTTTGAAAAACTGGTCCCTTCAGGGTCTGCATCTGTGCCTTTTCATCCCCTAAGTTCTGGTGGGGGAGCCACATCCGGATGGTGCCAGGTGGCAGAGTCAGGGCTGGCCTGGCCGGCTGCCAGCTGTAGCAAGATTCTAGGACTGGCTGCCAGTGACAGAGAGCTCTTTCTTGGAAGCTGCTCACAGACACTGGCATGCACATTCTCCAGCTTCCCTTTTCACAACTAAGTGGACAGAGCATGACAAGCACGCTGACTGCAGGACCTGGCCACCAGCTGCAGGCCTCTCTCCCCTCTGCATTCTCTACGTGCGTCCATGTGCGCACAGAGTGGCCCAGCACACGGGTGCCAGCCTGCACTAATCACTTCCCGGCTGAAAGGACGATGCTCACAGACCTCCCTTCTGAAGCCAGCCCTGGTCTGGAGTCTGACATCCATCTGATAGGCCTCATTCCTTGAGGGGAACATGACCTGCTTTCTCAAGGGCCCTGGGAAGAGTGGCTTGATGAGGTAAGGGGTAGCCAATGAGCAGCCTCAGGCACCAGGAGCTTTGCCTGCGTGTTTACATGGATCCAGGCAACACACATGTAAGGTTCTCCCCATGCCAGGGTGGCACGGACAGTAAGTGGCTGAGATGGGATATGAACCCAGGTCTGTAGGACACCAAAGCCTGCTGCCTCCACCCCATCTCAAACCTCCACTGAGTCCAACTCTCCCAAAAGTGGCGAAGGCAACTGATGGGACTCGAGACTGTCTCTGCCTCAAACTCTGTAAGCCAGGAGGCAGCCAATGAGAAGGCGGCCAGGAACTAACCAAGAACATTGCTGCTCAGCTCAGGCTGGGAGACGGGGTGGCCGCTGGTGACACCAGACCAACAATTTCATGCCAGGTACTCTTGTCCCTGGGTAGTGGCGGTACCGATCCTGACTTTTTAAATTTCTAATTCCCACTTAGGTAGTAAATAATACTTCACACTCAAATGTTGCTGGTTTTCAACTCAAGGACAAATGACTGTCCCTCGCAGATGACCAGCTGGTAGGGACCTCCCTGTGTTTGCTGTTCTGATCCCCATGTCATCTAGAACAAACTATTGTTTAAAAAAAATAATAACTTTTTTATTAAGGAAAATTTCAAACACATAGGAAGTGGAGAGAAGATCATAACAAAAGCTCATGGACTCATCGTGCAACCTAACCAGCAATTTTTAGGCAGCTTTGTTTCTTCTGTAAGTTGTCCTTGTCCCCCTATAAATCTCAGACATCACATCATTTCATCTGCAAATACTTCAGTATGTGCCTCTAAAATACAAGACCCTTCTTTCCCCACTATTTTTGTTGTAGTAAAATACACATAAAATCTATCATCCTAACCAAGACCACTCCCTCTTTTAAAAAAACACAAAATATCATCATAATATCTAAAATAAATGAATAATAACTGCTCTATGTATCATCAAATATCTGGATGATGGTCAGATGTCCTCAATTGTCTTATGCTTTTCTTTAGTTTGTTGAATCAGGATCCAAGTAAGCATCATACTTTCTGTGTGCCTAAATCAGAGACTCTGAGGAAGCTTCTGGCATGGCTGAACAGGCCACAAATGGACTCCTAGCATCTGAGGGTTCTTCTGCCCCATCCAGTAGCTGGGAACACACTGGTTCATTCAACAAATGTTATGTGGCGGTGCTGTTCAAGGTTGGATGAGAACTTTCCTCAACACAGAATCGGCTGGTCAGAGCAGGAGGGTGAAGAGGGAAGGAACAAGCCAACGTCCCATCTGGCACAGAGGTTGGTAGGCTTCCAGTAAAGGGCCAGGTGAGATTGGCATGGGCTGGGATGCAGCTCAGTGGCAGAGCAGCGGCCTAGCATGGAGGAGCAAGAAGAGATGGGAGGGAGGAAGGCAAAGAACGAGAAGGAGAAAATAAACCTGTGTTTCAATGACTCTTGATTTATGAAAGCAGGAGGGGGGCAACTGTGGCTCCTGGCCGGGTCACTCACACTTGCTGGGCATCAGCCCCCAGGTCGGTGCACAGGTCTGAACATCCTGTCCACTGATGGGGGCAATATTTAGGGTGAGGGGCAGGGCTGAGGCTCGTGGGAGGAGTACCGCCGACTGAAGAGGCCAGTCAAGTCCTCTTACCGTTTTGATAGTGTTGGAACCCAGGCAAGGTCACCCAGGCAGAAGCGAGTTCTCCCAGCTCCGCCCGAACACGTAAGTAGACGTTGAAGTGCGGCAGGAAGCCATCGGCGAGGCTGGTCGCAGTGAAGTCGCACTCTGTCGCTGTGATCTGCGTACAGTTCACCCCTGTGGACTGGACATCCTGCCACTCACCAGTGGTGCTGGGAAGGAAAACAGGGTTTCAGTTCACAGAATCCCTCCTCTTCCTGGGTAAGGGTCCCCAGAAACTGTTCTTAAAACAAGGGCCTTCATACAGCTTCTCAGTCTTTCGGCACAGATCAAGAATAAAAACAATCGATTGAGAACTCATTCACATCCCATACGACTTGCTTATTTTAAAACATAGATTTCAGCAGTTTTGAGTGTATGCACAGGGTTATGCAGTCGTCAGCAGGACCATACTGTTCTAGAGTAATTTCCTCACCCTGAAGAGAAACCTGGTAGCCCTTAGCAGGAACTCCGCGTTTCCCCTAACCCTCGGCCCCAAGCAACCACTAATCTACTTTCTGTCTCAAGAGCTTTCCCTCTTCTGAATGGGATCATACAATAGGAATGGAACTATATGATGTGGTTGGGTTTTTCCGATTGGTGCCTTTCACTGGTTCCTTGTGTCAAGGTCCATTCATGTTGTAGCATGTATTAGTACTTCACTTTTTTTTTTTAGCCAAATAACACTCCATTGCAAGGATAGAACACATTTGGCTAATGCAATCACCATTTGGTAGACATGTGCATTGTTTCTAACTTTTACCTATTATGAATATACAAGTTTTGGTGTGGACGTAGATTTTAATACTTTGGAGTATGTCCCTAGGAGTGAAATTGCGAGGTCATATGTTAACTCTATGTCTAACTTTTTCAGGATGTTATGGTTTGGATATGGTGTCCCCCCAAAAGCTCCTATGTTCATGCAGGAATGTTCAGAGGAGAAATGGCTGGATTGTGAGATCTGTAACCTAATGGGTCCATCTTAGTTTAAATGGGTGGTAACCGTAGGCAGGTGGGGTGTGGCTGGAGGAGGTGGGTCACTGGAGACATGCCCTGGAAGGGCTGTTCTTCCCTACAGCCCTCCCCTCTTCCCTCTCTGCTTTCTGGCCACACTGCGGTGAGCAGCTGACCTCTGCCTCACTCTTCAGTCACGATGTTCCGCCTCACCTCAGGCCCAGAGCAATGGTGTCACCATCTACCGACTGAGACTTCTGAAACTGTGAGCCCCAAATTAACTTCTCCTCCTCTAAGTTGTTCTTGACAGGTATTTAGGTCACAGTGATGCAAAACTGGCTAACACAGGGGACTTGCCAGACTTTTTCTAGAGTGGCTACATTTTATAGGCCCACCAATAATGTTTGAGAGTTCCAGTTTCTCTGTATCCTCACCCATACTTGCTGTCTCTGCTCTGATTAGAGCCATCCTAGTTTATACCTGGTGTATCTCTGTGGTTTGATTTGCATTTCCCTGATGAACAACGAAGTTCAACATCTTTTTGTGTGCTTATTGGACATCTGTAAGTCTTCTTTGAGGAACTATCTAACAAAATCCTTTATCTACTTCCTAATTGGGTTATGTGTCTTTTTGCTGAGTCTTAAGAGTTCTTTAACATATTCTGGACTCAAGTCCCTTATCAGCAAATGGTTTACAAATACTTTCTACCATTCTATTCCACAACTGATTTCAGTGCTCCAACTCAGCTTTGGTAGCCTGCATCTTAGAAATGACACTGGATTGCTAGAAGCTCTAGTCCTGCTTCCTGCTAGAGTGGAGTTTGTTTTTGTCCCATAGCTGCCCATTTGAAGAGGGTCTGCCTCACCCATTTGGAAATGCTTGTAAGCGACAGTACACTTCCCAGAGTCCCAATGCCATGTCCCCATGTGAGACCCTAGTCCTTAGCTCTAACTCCTGTCCTGTCTTATGAGACACAGAGTTCAGAAGAGACTTGGAGGTGGCTGTTAGAAAACTGAGTGAGGGGCAGTGTCCCTTCTAGGAACAGGATGTGCCCTGAACTGCAACTCTGACTTAGAAAGCAACAGATCCCTCCCTGTCCCCAGATCCCTCCCTGTCCCCTGATCCCTCCCAACCTGCACAAACCACACATCCTTCTAGTGTACCTCTCACCCTGTCTGAGATGTACCTTCTGTCAAAGTGGCAAGTGACAAGATGAAAGTCATTTCAAGACATGAGGCCAGGACTTCTGTGGAGGAAACCTGCCAAGTCCACATAATACCCAGCCTCAGGGTTCCAGACCCTAATGGAAAGTGGGATCCCAAACTATAGGCACCTCCTCTCAGGTAAGCAGGATGTCTTCCAGAAGGGATACATCATTTCCTTTTCAAGATACACAGATACTGGAAGATACTCTGACCTTCCCTCTGCCAATGCCAGCTGTTGAACTTGGATGATGCAAGACCCCCGCAACATTCCCTGATTCAACAGGGAATCGACCATGTTCTCCCTTCTCGCCTCTCCTCAACTTTGCCCCTATGTGAGAATTACTTTATAAAAAAGTCTCTCAGATAAGAGGCTTAAAGAGGAACAAGACATCCAAGTTTAAATGAGAGCTGACACATGGAGGTTGGCAGTTTTGGGTAAGGAAGAGCGGAAAGGAGTGCTCCTTCCCCATTTGTGTGAGAAGGTAAGAATCAGGTGATGTCGGCCCCTTCCAAGTGAGTAATAAATGTCATAAAGTAATAAACACAGCCTCAAGAGCATGACATTGCCCCTCGTCAGCCCCTGCTGAATCAGCCAGCCTATACTTTATTTACCTGGAAAGTTACCCTGCCTCCTCCCTGCAATGAGCCAGTTTGGATGGCCTCTGCCCCAAACTTTTATCTGTTTTTTTTTTGTACTGGGGATTGAACCCAGGGAGGGCCTTGGGCATACTAAGCACATGCTGCACCCCTGAGCTCCACTCCCAGAAGATGTAATTTGGAAAGAAACCCTCGTTGTGAGAAAAAGCATAACATTGTGCATGGATGCTTGTGACCTGGAGCCAGATCACCTAACATCTCCATTCCTCAGTCTCCTCACGCACAAGAGAGGGGACCATTGTAGTGTCTGCCTCCTGGAGTTGTCGGGAAGACTGAGCGAGTGGACATCAGTGGACCGAGCCAGTGCCCAGTGTCCAGGAAGCATCTAACAAACATTTGTTGAACAAACTGACTGCTGCTCCTGCCTTGCAGGACAGGCTCTGGACGCTCGAGCCTTCTGCCACTAAGCCTGCTCCTGTTTTTCCACACCAACGTGGTCAGAGCTGCTGCTGGCCCTGCTCTGGCCTTCCAGGACTGAGGGCTGGAAGTGCCCTGGACAGCTCCCTTCTGAGGAGACTCAGTGCAGACTAACGCATAGCTAGGCCTGGGTTTCCTTTCTGACCCACAGCCCCACATGCTTAGGCTCTGCTGGCTCCTGTTTGGCACCCGGGCCATGTGCCTAGAAACTGAAGAGGCCTTTCAACAACACTCTGAGCCCTCCTCTGAGGAGAACCCAGGTAACCCACCCTTCTACCACAGTCTAGGACAAGGAGTTGGCGTCCCCACACAAGATCAATGTGAGCTGCCGTGCAGGGCCTGCTCACTGACGCCCTTGGCCACCAACATGGTTCACAGTCTGTCCCCAGGAGTGGAGTTTTGTAAAAGCCCTGTCCGGCCTCTGTTAGGCCACTTACAAAACATTAACAAAATTCCTCCCCTTTGGCCCATCAATCCCTCTTCCAGAAATGTGAGAAAACAGAGGTAATTTATGTAGGAAGATGTGATTTAAGAAAGTTACCAGCTATCAAATATCTCTGCCTGTAATGGGGGAAAAAATAAATACATCACATGTAACACCTCCGATAATTAAACATTCAATAAAAATGTTTACACAAAAATAATTATCTGAAGAAAAGTGCTTATATGCTTAATCATGTTAAATAAAAACACAGAAAAGGAAACAGGAACCCAAAGAACAGTCTCAGCTCTGTGTCATTCTTTTAAACACAGGTATACACATTTGCAAGTGCATTCATTTAGAAAGAAAAAATCTAGAGAGAAAAACCACTAAAATGAGCACAGTGATTATTCTTGGAGCATATTTTAATTTGATTCTTTCTACTTTTCTGGGTTTTCAGATTTTCTACAAAGAACATGTACTGCTATTGAAATAAGAAAGGAAACAATGTTTTGAGAGGTCAGGTCTGAGACTGAGCCTGGCTGCAGTCCAGGAAGGCTGTGATCTAGAAGGGCCCTGCCGTCCTGCTTTCTGCATCTGCAAGACAACCAGAAATCCAGAAGCTTTTGAAATATATATATTTTTTACTTTTAAAGTGAAATCTTTAAATTTGTTAATGTTGGCAATTAATTGAAAAAATAATTAGATACTGGGGCCACACGGCCTGCAGGCCATTATCTGGAAACTATGATCTAAACTTAAAATCCTCCCATAAAATGCTCCAAGTCATTTTGGCTTTGCTACTGTGACTGTAAAAAAAAAAAAAAAACTAAACAAAAAAAAGTCACCTTCATTCATGATTGTAATACTACTTTTCCAAAAGAGTGGGAAGTTTAAGTCCCACCAGCCTCAAAATTAATAAAAAGTCCCAAACATATATAAACGTATCTGAGAGCAAAACAAAAACAAAGGCCCTCTTCCATCTTCAAATCTACAATGGAAAAAAAAAAGCCTCATTTCCAGTTTTTAGTGACTGTTCCAACCTCTATCCCTGAGGGAAAAAAACCAAAACAAACAACAAACAAACAAAAAATGCTTTCCAAAAAGAAACAAAGCAAAACAAGTTAGTATATGATATGAAACTATCAGACTTTTTGAAAAAATTCAGTAAAGTTTTTTTTTTTTTTTTTTTAATAAACTGAGGTCTCTAGACAATCTACAAATGTACTTCCCTGTTCAAGGCTAAGGAAGGCCAGGCAATAAACTGACTGTGGTTTTCCCTTCCTGAAAAGTTCCTGTTTACTTCTTGGAGATTACAATTACTGAATGCTGAAAGTAGGGCCATCTTCATGGGCATGTGACCCGTGCAGTTGCACAAGGTACCCCTCTCAGAAGTACATGGTTTGATGCTCTGCTGTCACCATCTTGAATTCTCAGTATGTTTTGAACAAGGGGCCTTATAATAACTGGAGGCAGTGATTCAGATTCAAATACTGTTGTAGTAGGCATTTGATACTGAATAATATATACACAGGAAATGAAATTGGTCTGTCAAAGAGACATCTACACTCCCAAGTTCATTGTAACACTATTCACAATAGCCAAAATGGAAACAACCTAAGTGTCCATTAACTGATGAACAGATAAAGAAAATGTGGTCCATATACACAAAGGAATGCTATTGAGTCATAAAATGAACAAGATCCTGTCATTTGTAACTACACGGATGGAAATGGAAATCATTAAGTGAATAAGCTATGCACAGAAAGACAAGTACTACAGGAACTCACCCGTACGCTGAATCTAAGAAGGTTGCTCTAATAAGAGTTGAGAGTAGAATGGTGTTTATCAGAGAATGGGGAAGATGGGCAAGTGGAAGGAGGGGGTAGGGGGAGTCAGTGGGTACTAAGCTGCAGTTAGAAGCAAGTTCTGTTTTATATACTTAAAAATCTGGAAGAAAGGATTTTGAAAGTTTTCACCATAATGAAATGAGAAATGAGAAATGAGAAGACAGATATGTTTAACGTGATATAAACATGACACAACATATATGTGTATGGAAACATTCCATGGTACTCTACTAATATGTACACATTTTTATATATCAGTTACAAAATAAATTTTAAAATTTATTAGGGAATCCATTTCTCTAAGAAATCAACTGCCTGTTATTTTTCCACGTTTCCTTCCTGTTCTTCACCATAAATACATTCCAAACTTTAAAGTCACAACTTTTGCCAGATAACATATAATTATCTTTTTCAGTGGTCGCCTACCATTTCAAGTGTAAGTGAGCATGCTGCAATTTGCCATTTTTCTACCGACAGATATGAATATACACTTCGAAGTGTATCTTTGTGAATATGGTTTTGTTCTTTTTGGGGGGTTGGGGTGGGATTGGATTATCTGCTCAGGGTAAAAGTAATATGGATACTCTTGTGACTTTTTTAAAGTATTTTTTTAGTTGTTGATGGACCTTTATCTTTATTTATATGTGGTGCTGAGAATTGAACCCAGTGCCTCACACATGCTAGGCAAGTGCTCTACCACTGAGCCATAACCCCAGTCCACTCTTGTGACTTTTTAAATGTGTAAATAATAAATAATTTCCAAAGGGCTAGGCTAGTTAAACCTGCAACCAGCAGCATGTGAACAGGTGTCTATCAACTGCTTTCTCACAAGCATCGAACATTATCATTTCTTTAAATTTTGTTTAGTAGTATAATTGGTCAGTAACTTCACCTTCATCTTCAATTAACTTTCTTAACAAGTAAACAAATACTAAGGACCTGGATTTTGCTGGTCTTCTTTTTATATGTGCTTATGTTGAGAGTCAAGTTCAAGGCAAACTATGAAAAAGCTTGGAAAGGAGATGAGAGATAGTTTGAGGGGCCAGGATAATACATTATTCCAAACTGAGAACCTATTGAGAAACAGAATTCATTGTAACTAACTGACTAAACTCCCGATGTAGCTAAATTGGGCCTGTGTGGTTAAGTAACTCAGATGTTTTAACTTTGAAGAAGTTGACGGCTTGAAATCTGCCTCTTGCCTTTCCGAGACTGGAAATCAACCCTTGTCCTGAAATCAGTGAAAGAATAAGCTTTCCTTAAAGCAAGATGCTGCGGGGTCAGAGAGCAGAGTTCTCGACTGCTGTGCCACGGAGGCCTTCAGATGAGTGGGAGGTTGTGAAATCTCTGTCCTTGGAGATTTTAAAAGGACAAGAGAAATATCCGCTTCCCACAGATTTGATTACAATCCCACTAAGAGGCAGTAACCAGTAGCTGGTCCTAGGGCTCCTATGATTCCCCCACAGCTCATGGCAAGGACACAACAGAGATGGCCACTTACTATTTAAACTGCACCCTGTAGACCACTGGTCTGGTGCCATTGCCTGGGGACGGTGCCTCCCAACGCAGAACCTGTTTCTCATTGTACAGGTGAATCTTCGGGTGCAGAGGAGCAGCCAGCTGTGAAAGAGAGTCTTGAGAGGAATGGAGAATGAGAGAAGAGGGGTGGGAAGAGAAAAGGGGAGGGCAAATGAGAAAAGTCAATTCCCAAAATGCTTAAAGGCACATTTTCAATGTATCATTCATGTAACTCCATTTTTGTCAAAGTGCAGAAATGGTACTGCTGTCCTCCTGGGCATGTCCCCTTCCCACCTGTGACTAAGAAGGCAGCACTACTGACATGGTAAGTGGGAAAACAAAGAAACAAAGGAGGTGCCTGGGGCTACCTCTCCACAGTAGCTAGGAGAGCCCTGGGAACTGCAGGGTTGACCTGAATCCCAGCCCTACTGTTTGTAGGGGCACTTGAATCTAGACTGTCTGAGCCTCAGTTTCTGCTTCAGCAATAAGGGATCACAAATAGTACACCCCATAGCCTTAGGGTGAGATTACATTGGTGACCACGTGATGAGCATTAGCCCTTGACTGGTTACCAAGGAAGTTTTGGGTAAACGTCTGTGAGCTGGCACACAAATACCCCAAATCAGGTAGGCAAAGCCCAAAGGGGCAAGGGAGGGCAAGGGCTGTCTGCCGGACTTCATCAGAGATTCTCTGTTTCTCAAGGACCCTGAGTATAACGATCACTTCTGAGATATCAGATACACTGCAGATTCCCTAGGCTCACTGCAGATCAGGGAAATCTGCATTTTCCTTAAGCTTCCCAGCTCATTCTTAGGTACAGGAAAGTTTGAGAGACATGAACAACAAAATCCCATACTCTCTACATGTATCAGAAGCCCCTTCTTTGGGGTGGCCTGGAAGAAGCCACCTCAAGGCCCTGTCAAGCAGATGCTTCACAGGACCCGTCTAGTTGACCGCACGTGAGCCTTTTCTCTAGACAAAAACCATGATAACACTTTCTGTGATTGAAAGGTTAATGAGAAATGCTCAGAAGGTAAAAAGAAAAGTTGAAAAACATGCTGTTCCTGAATTCAAAGCAGGAAATTCAAACCACACATTTTCAGTAAATACATCTAAACCTGAAGAACAGGTGCCAATCAGCCTACAGCCTGGCCTGCCACTCTTCTTCTGAATGACACATGGCCAAGAGTCTGTGGCCACCTGTTTACTCAGAGAATGTCCATCGCTTCCATGTGGATAAGCCCGGCAGACCTTCATTCTAGCTCCTTGTCAACAGCTAGGCAACACTTCTCCTGATTCAGAAGGCCTCACAAGCTCCTGGGCCAAAGGCAGAGCAGCAACACTGGGTGTGAGGCAGAATGCTGAGGCAGCCATGAAGGCACAGATGCTCAGCTGAGCTGAGGACTGAGGACCTGCTTCCAGGGAGGGCTGTGCAGTGTCCCCTGGGGTGAGAGCTTGGCTAAGGCTGGGCACCCATCAAAGAATCTCAGAAACCTCCTTGTACGGCCTGTATTAGGCTCCTATTGCTGCTGATCACAAACCCAGTGGCTTGTAGCAGCCTAGATTAATATATAATCTTACAGTTCTGGAAATCAAGTTTGAAATAGGACCCACAGGCTGAAGCCAAGGAGTCAGCAGGGCACCAGGGCACCTGGGGGCTCCAGGGCAGAATCCACCTCCTTGCCTTTCCCACCTCTGAAGGCTGCTCGCATTTTTGGCTCTTGGCCTCCAGTGCTGGGCTGAGTCCTTGTTGAGCTAGCACCTCTTCTGCCTCCTTCTTCCATATTCCAGGGTCCTTTGTGAGGACACTGGGCCCACATGGTCTGACAATCCTGGACCATCTCCCCGTCTCAGGATCTTAAACGCAATCACACCTGCAGAGTGGTCACATATTCACAGTTGCAGGGATTCCACTGTGGACATCTTTGGAGACCGTTATTCTGCCTACCGTACTGCCCCATTCCACATCCCTATCCCTGGGGAGGAGACAGCAGAAATATTCCATGTCTCGTGTCCTCCATCTCCTGGCACCCCATCTCCACAGTCTGAACATTCAGCTGAGAGGAAGCCCCACACCAGGAGCTGACCAGGAGGCGCTCCCTCTCTCACCCACGTGGGGTGGCCAAATGTGTCCCTGCAGGGCTGGGGCAGCGCGCAATGGCGACTGGGAGGCTCCGTGTCCCTGCATCACCAGCACTGAAAAACACCAAACGGCATCCCTGTCCAAACTAGACCAGCTTCCACTGTCCTCGGCTTGCATTTCCCTGAGCCTAAGAGGACATAACACAGCTCTGTCTTCGGGGGAAGGCATTTTGAGTCTCAGAACTGTGGACTCCACTGGAAAGTGCCAAAGATTGCCCAGTCATGGAAAAGCACCTTACAGAAATGCCCTCCTCACGTCTCCGAAGACCCTCACTCTTTGAACCTCACCCTTTCCTTCCAGGTCCCGTGGCCCCTTGCTGGCCTGGGGAAGCACCAGGCACACTCCTCCTTGGGACCCCGCCCTCACAGTCCCTTTCCTGAGAGCCCTCTTATCTGGCTGCTCAGGTGCTGCCTGATCAGAGCCTTGGAGTCAAATGACAAACCGCCCTCTGGACTCTGTCCCCTGCTGTAACCTTTCTCCAAGGCACTGTTCACACCTGAGTTCTTCATTTTCACCAGGGTGTTGAGGAACACTGATTCTAGAACAAGATCCCACAAGTAGATCACTTGGGCTCCTCCCTCGCCTCTGGCGAGATGTCTGTGCCTCAGGCTGGGACTGGCAGCAGCGTGCTCCCCAGGGCTGTTCTGAGGAAACGAGGAGTTAATTTTAAACATGGTGCTGGCACGAGGCCAGCGCTCTGTGATCATCGCATCTTCTCGCTGCTGGCAGCTCTCTGACAGCCTATGGAGTGGGCGTTCCAGAAAGGCAGGATGTTGCTGGGCTTGGAGTCTTTTATGCCCAGGGCCTGGAGCAGCAGGCACTCAAGATTTAGTGAAGGAATGGCCTGTTCTTTGCACTCAAACCCGTGCAACCCACGCAAAGCCAGGCTCTCTCTCCCTTCCTTGAGTTATGCTAGAGTCCCCCCTTCTCTTGGGTCTCAGGGGCTGGACAACTGTGGACCATAGGTTTACCTGGATGGCTCTAAAGAGTCAATATATTTAGGGCCACCATATATTTAGGGCCTTCAATGATGCTGACAGAGGCTCCGTGGGAAAAGAACAAGAATTCAGGGTCTCAGGTGGAGTCCTGACCCAAAGTCTACAGCTACTGAGCCTCAATTTCCTCAAGAGTAATGAAAGACAAACCACACACTGCTGTCAGTGTCACTTTAAAGATGTGTCTATTTCAGGGTTTCCTGATTCCTCATGAATGAATGGCTGCTTCTGCAGGTGGTGAACCGCAACCAGTTCCTGAGACAAAGTGGCCACCCTATGCAGAGGCCCAGTCCTGGGCGAAGTATTCCATGGTTCTGCCCTACCATAGGCACAGTGTCTGTGCCTTGTGAATACGTCAGGTTACATGGCAAAGGGGAAACAAGGTTGCAAATAAAACTTAGATTCCTATTCCGATGACCTTCAAATAGAGAGATTATTCTGGAATATCTGTGGGCCCAATGTAATCACAGGGGTTTCTCTAGAAGCTGGCAAAAGCAAGGAGGTGATTCCTCTATCTGGGGCCTCAGAACCTTGACTTTTGCCCTGAAAAACTCAGATCAGACTTCTGACCCCCAGTCTGTGTTGTTCTGAGCCACTAAGTGGGTGATTATTATAGCAACAACAGGAAACTAGAAAGTCCCACCTGGGCGTCATAGACACCCAGCTCCTACCAGATAAATATTTACAGTCCTTAAATTTACAGAGCTCTCCAATACCTTCCTTCTCCATGGTCTCGGAGGAGATGATTCATCAACTTTTAATGGGAAGAGGAGATAAGCCAAGTGTAACCTGTATGAATTGTGTCCTTATAGCCGCAGCTCCGGCTAACCTATCTTCCTGCCCCCCTTCCCCAACCCATCACCCCAATCTATCCCGGATCCAGGCATTTGGGACTTTATACACATATAAAAATGGCCTATCCTGATCTGTACAGTATAGTGTAACACTTCACATACAGATAATAAAATACAATTAACATTGAACTTATCATTTGATCTTGACAACCTAGGATCAGCTCCTCCGGATCTTTCTGCATGGTGGAGGGCATTATGATGAACATGAATTACATGATATCAATAATCTTGCCTTCAACGCCTTAAAAATGAGAAGTAAAAAACCATTCCTCACTCTTCAGCCATTCCTCACTTCAGTAAATACTGGACATCAAGTTATTTACCTGGCTTATTTGTCTAAAGGATGGCTTTGCTTTCTTGGGAATAAAATGGGAAGATTACCTACTTTGAAAGAATGGTTGAGAAATTTAAGAGAGATATGTGTACACACACACACACACACACACACACACACATATATGTGCTTGGCACCTCGACTTAAAAGGTGGTTCAATAAATGGTAGCTAGGATTATCATTTATAATGTCAGCCAAAAACATCCCAGCTATGTGAGAGTTTTGATCACCGAGAATGTAGACAAACAGGAGACCTAAGGAGCATCCATTTGCAGTGGTTTTGTGTTGTTGGGGATAGATGGTCTTTGTCAAAGATCTCTAAGCACATTAGAAGGTTTAGAAGTTCAAGTTAGCAAATAATGGCAATAGAATATCGCAGCACAGGTCCACATCCAACCCACTGGGAAATTAAGCAGCCCCTACAATTACAAATAGAAGCCTTAATTCTTCAACACTCAGGTAATTAAATTGACTTACTACATTTTCACACTGTTGGTTACATTTTTTTCTCTGGAGCAAATGGTCACTTAACAAAGCCTGGTTACAAATTGTTGGGTTCAATATTTTACATATGCTACCCTGATAACAACTCTAAGGGGTAGATTTTATAAATTTTCCTTTCAAAAAATTATTCCAATACTCTTCCCTGCCTGCACTGGCCATAAAGGCAATCTTATCATTATTAAAGGGCACTTGTAAAGTATGGAATAGTCCTGCTTGCCACACAATCATTGTTCATATTTGCACTTTGTGTTTTGACTAAAAGAGGATTTCTTTTAAAAATATCCCAGTTAGATTTTTGTAAAAATTATTCGGCATGAAAATTTTCAAATTGCTTATTCTGAAGAGATTTGGGTAAAGTGCTAGTACTTTCCAAAGGATCCCTGGGTCCAGTTTATTGTCAGAGAGCTACAGACCAAAACTTTTGTGGAATACAGACCACCAGTAGTCAGTTCCACACCCTCAGTGACCCTGATACAAAGTACCACCACTTGCCCATCACCAAGTTGGGCAATTACCAAATCTAATCTGAGGAAACCTAGGCAGGGGACAAACAGGTTCCTCAAGACTTGAAGCTGGGGAGCAGCAGAATTAAGATTCAAACTAATTCCTATGGAAAGGTCTGACTCCCACAGGAAAAGTCAAGCATTTAACCAGGGCACATCTTCCTTTACATTCCCCCTCCCACTTTTAGGAGAAGCTAAACTTAATTAAGGGCCTTTGCAAGAAATGCTGGTACAACCAAATCCAGAACACCACCTTCAAGTGGGAGGAAACCTCTAAATTCTTGAGACTAATCAAGTGTCATTCAATCTTCCATATCACCCCTATAGGAAAGAACCCAGCAAAATACATGTACACAGTGTTCTTTGGCACTGAGGTCTTTTTCTCTTCCTTTGGTTTTTCTGTTTGGCTCATTGGTATGATTAGTTAGGGTCAGAGGTAAGAAAGATGCCTTACTGTCTGGCGGAGCAGGGCTGGGATTAGAAGCCTGGTTCTGCTGACATCCCCAACCTCCCCGCAAATGAGGGGAACTGGATATTTCTGCTCCTATAAATTTATAAGACTTATAATTAAATTTATAGGTATAAATTAAGTCCCTGCCCCTCAACTGCCCCCCACAGCACCAATCCTTGCTGTTTCGAGGAAGGTCTGAGTGCAGCTTCCAAGTCAGGCCACTGGAGAGGGCCCTCCAGGAAGGGAGTGAGCGCACTGTAGCCAGGGTTAAGAATCTGCGGTCAGCAGAGGCAGCCCTTTCCCAGATCCCTGATTTGATTTCCCCTTTGTTCATTTGAAAATCTGGAGATTTGGGTGGCAGTCAGTTCCAGGCTCGGTTGTTCTGGGGTGGGGGAGAGGGAGGGGCAGGGCGTTCAGCCTCCTGAAGAAGCAAGGGGAGTTTCCCTTGTCTGTGAAGGATGTCCCCGTGACTGGGAAGGATGTCCCGGGGTCCGGGAGGGGTGACAGCTGTCCAGCGGCTCTCTCGAGGTGCTCCAAATCCTTGCACGGTCACTGCCTGGAGTTCCCCGCCTCCACCCCACACTCACTGCGGGCTCCTGGTGGGCCCCTCCGGGCCACTCCGCTAGCTGCAGGCACCCTCCCCATCGAGGCTCCAAGAGGACCCCTCCCAATCGCGGCGGCCCGCGGACCCCAGCGCTCCGGGAAGCCCGTGGAACCCCACCCAATCCGGGCAGTCGGCGGAGCCCAGCCGATCGCCGCAGGCTGCGGGTCGCAGGAGCTGCGGGCACCGGGCGGCCCTCCACGCCGGCCAGGAGCCCCGCACACCCGACCCGCAGCCGCGCCCGCTCAGGCCTCCAGGGCCCTAGCCGGGCTTACCTGGCGGGGGCGCCGCGGCGCGCGGGCAGCAGAGCAGCAGCAGCGGCAGCGGCAGCGGCAGCCACAGCCAGGGCTGCGGCCGCATGGCCCGGGGCGCTGGGGCAGCAGCAGTCGGCCCCTGCGGCCCGGCCCCTGTTGGGGTCCGCCGAGCCGCTCAGGGCGCCGCCGCGGCGGCCATGGCGAGCGCAGGGCGCAGGGCACCGGCCCGCCTCTTCCCGAGCGTCCCCGAGCTGGGGAGCCCGGCCCCGCCCCGCCCCGGCCCGCGCCCCGCCCCGCGCGGGACTTTCCCCCGCGTTCCCGGGAAAGTCGCGGCGGCTGGCCAGGCGCTGTCCACGCGGGCAGCGCCCCGCGCAGCCCAGAGTGTGGTCTCTGCGGCCGAGCGGCCGGGACCGAGGCCGCGTCCCAACGCGGAGCCGCCGCTGCGGCCTGGCGCAGAGCAGGGCGGAGAGGGGAGCCCCGCCGGCGCCCACCTTCGGCGGGTCGCGGTCCTTTTGGGAACACCCCGCGAAACCCAGCGCCGGGATGGGCCTCGCATTCCCTTTCGTCTCCCGCTACTCGAGTGCCTGGGGCACGATTTTGAGGATTCGCCCCTTTAGTTTGAACTTTGTTATCTCAGCTTTTAACGCTTTTGTTGAAAAGGGTTTTAGGGACTTAGGATATAGTAGTTAGGGCCCTGTTTAACGGAAGGAGCGGGGCTTGGCGAATAAAAGGCAAAGAGCAACGGGAACTTCCCACATTTCTTAAGTCTGTGGTTTGGCCCTGTGTCAGAATGTGGTGTGTGAGGAAGTAACCCCTAGGGCTGGCCAGGGCCAGGCCTGTCTCCAAGCTGGAGTCTGAGCCTGCTCTGTTGCCAGTGCCATGCCTGCTGGAAAAGCTTTGAGCCACTGCCTTCTCCCAAGACCGACCCTAAATCCAGCGCAGCGCGGAAGCCCAGGGCAGAGGGTCAAAGGAGGAGATGGGTGGAGGCAGACCAAGAATTAAAGAAGGTCGCCCTGGGGATGTGGCTCGGTGGTAGGGTGCTTACCTACCAAACGTGAGGCCAGAACAGTGAAAAAACAAACAAATAAATAAAAAGGTCATCAGTGTCCAGCCCAGCAGGTCGTCAAGGTAGTATTGGGCAATATAGACCTTTACTTTTGGACTTCCTGACTTTTAAAATTTCCTTTGTGTCGAGCTTTTTTGAAATTGGGCCAATATAAAAATAAGTGGTGAAATATCTAGCAAGTCTTTGAATTACGCTTTGAGTAGTATTTCAAGACACAGAGATGTACTTACATGTTAAGGGAAAACAGCAGGACAGAAGCTGGACTCCTTCCCAACGGGAGGTATTGAAAATGACTAGTCAACTGGCTAGGTGTCTGCAGTCTGTAAGCTCAGCCACTTGGAGGCTGAGGCAGGAGGATGGCAAACTGGAGGCAATTTAGCCAGATCCTGTCTCAAAACAAAAATTTAAAAAATGAAAAAGGACTGGTGAGGGTAGCTCAGTGGTAGAGTGCCCCTGGGTTCAGTCCCCACTTCTGCCCACCCTTCAGGAAGGGAGGGAGAAACATGCCAAAATAAGAACATGAAATAGGTAGTAACCTTATGAATAATAAGTTTCCTTTAAAAATAAAACCCCCCACCCCCGCCGCCAGTGGGTATATTTTACTTTGGGGGCATGTTAAAGAAAAGGAGTGTACATTGGCCTCAACTGAGGCTAGGAAGGGTCTGTGATCTCTTTTGAGGTTGAATTTTCAGGAGCAGCCACACTGAGCTGGATGCAGGATGGGAAAACTCTTGGAGCTTTTCTTTTTCCCCAGCTGGAGAACCTCTTTCCAGAACTCTTTGCTGCTAAAACTTAGGGGGTTTACATTTTCCTTAGAGCAGTCCTTGGCACAATGCTAAAAGGAGCTCCTTGGCCTGACCTCCTTCTGTCCCCTCAAGCACATAATATCCCAAGTGCAGGTAGTTATCTCCCATTCTCAAGCAGGTTGCATGGCAAACCCAACAGCTCTCAATGGTTGGCATTCCACTTTCCTGGTCTTGAAGGACTCATTGAAGTCACCCGTAGCCAGCTCTTATTTCCACCCAGATCCCTGATTTGAAGAGAGCAGGAAGCCATCTTCTTGGTGTTTCTCGTGAAAGGTGTCTAAGCATCTGAACTCTTTGTCTTTCCATTTATACCCCTGCACATCATCATGATATACCTCGATCACTGCATGTAACATTCTAAGTGTGTTCCCTCTAACAGGGGGCTCACTTGATGCTTTAACTATATCCCCTGTTGCTTTGAAACTTACATTTTTTTCTTTTTTTCCAAACTTCTTTTCCTTAACCTTTTCCTCCCTGATCTTCTTTTCACTGATCTTTTCCTTTCTGTTCTCTCCTCCCTAATCTCATTTTCTGAGTCACCTCTTTAACCCACCCTACCGCCGTTCCTGCTGAAGAGCAGAATCACTGCCTTTGGGACAGTAGTCTCCTGTGTTTCTCCTTTGCTAGCAAAGCAATAAACCTTTTTCCTTTTTCTCATTATTGGATTGGCATCAACAAGAACCAAGCTTTTGGCAACAAATTTGATGACCAGATGGGACCCAAGAACAGCCCTTGCTCCAGTTTTCTTGGGCAGGCCTGGTTCTCCAAGGAATCCCACTTCCATGCTGAGGATTCATGGTCCTGGTGAAGTTGTTGAGAGCCAACTGCAGAAGAGTTAGGAGACTGGGTGAGTTGCCTTGGGTTGAACCAGAGGAGCTGTCCCTGTGAGTAAAGGGAGGGACTGAGGGACCATCCCAGCAGCTGGCTGGGAAAGCTCCTTTTGCTTCAGGGAACTCCCGCCATCTCTCCCGTGGCTCCACTGGTGTAGGAGTCACAGTTAAGCAGGACTTGAGAACCTAGGGATATGTACTCCCTTCTGATCTGTTCTAGGTTCTTATCTGTTTGTTGACCTTGGACCTGGGAATTCCCTCTGCTTGTCTGTTTCGTTTGTATCTGATACACCAGTGGCGCCACAGATGTCCCCAGAAAGAGGGACCAGATGTTCCCACCAAGAGAAACCAGGTGTATGCACACTGGGGGACTTACCGAATGGCCAAAGTCGTCTCGATTTTCCTGAGTTGTTTCCTTTTTCTCACATGGACCCTGATGGAGCAACCTGTACTGTCTAGGGAGAGAAGGCCGGAATGGAATTCCCAGAAGTTCAAGGAGCTTCGGCGGCTCCTGGGACAATCCCTCAGAAAAGAAAAAAAAAAACAGAAACTAAGGCCAACCTGTGTTTTGCAGGCAACCTCTGCAAAAGGATCTTGAAGGAAACCTAAAGAAAAGGGTGGAAAGGGCCTCCTCCATTGAATATCAATATGCTTAGTATAAGAAAAAGGCCCCAAAGGAGTCTCTGGGTACAATTGACAGGAGGGAACTCATTTAAAGTTGATAGCATTGTGACAATGATAATGGAGGCAGGTCAGGCTCAAAAATATCCTGTGCTCCAGCCCCTTGAATGCAACCTGGGAGAAAAAAGATTAAGGCACAGTTTTTGGTCATGCTTGTCCAACCCTTTCCTGGGGTGAAATTTGTTGTGTAAATTAAATGCACAGATAACATTCGAAAGGACTGTTTCAGTATTTTAGTATGGAAAATTAGAAGGTAAAAGAAATGCTTCAGGATGAAGAAGTATTTTTTCTGTGGGCTAAAGTCCAAGATGAAAGAGGACAAAACTAAAGATGTAAAGAAGTTGTGAATGTTTAAGTAAGTTGCAGAAGGTCTGTAGAAGGTAAATCTCAAAAAGTTTGTGTTTGATTTAATTGGCTATAATTAGCACAGTGAGTCAAGGTTATTTGAACTTTAATGTACTGATATGAAGCAAAATCTGAAACATTGATCTGTTCTTATCTATGGATAATTTTCTTGTATTTGTTAGGTTTTATTACTTGGGGAAACTAAGATTTAAAGAAATTAGGGTTTGTACCTGTTATAAAGTCTTAAATGATTACTTTATAAATGATCGCACATACACAATTGTTATTTAGTTAAAACAGTATAGTTGACACCCTAAATATATGCAACTAGGTATACATATGCATTCTGAGAACTAAATCTAAACCTCATCTAAGTGTTAAGTAAAAGTCTATAAAATGAAAGTTTGTGTAAGTTTATGGGCAAGATAATCCATAAATGCTCTCTTATATGCATTGTATCTGACATAGAAGGGCCACACTGTCATTTGAAGACCTGTCTTATATTTGTTTGCTTTGCCTAAGTCAATTTCTGATCATTAACACTGTTTCCTAGATGTATAAGAGATTTAAGGCTATCCTTTGGTTTTTGCTAACCCACACAGACCTGTGAGTATTGTTATCATACACTCTGGATTCTAAATTGTACTTTAAAAGTTAAACTTAGTTAGGAGGGTACTTTGCCAAGTTGGTGTTCTCCAAACTAAAATTATCTGTAGTAAAAGACTCAGATTTGTATAGATATAACAATTTTGTTGGTATTTATTCATGTCATTTGATGTTTTATAACTGGATAAAGTAACCTATTGTCTATAAGTTATAAATACAATTTTGTGTTACTCTTCACACTGGAATGGAATTTAAATGCATTTTTGGAAGATAATAAGGAGTGCCTGATCTGTTTAAAGATGATGTTGTAAAACATGGAAGCATTCTGCCACTTTTTCCACAAAAAGAAAGTTAAAAGCTCTCTTAGCCTGTCTTTGATTCATGTTTCAGATATAATGTTGTATTGTGTTTTTTGTCAAGAACCCCACCTTACCTGAGGTAAGACTTTGCCTCCACCTTACTCCATGTAAAAATGGCTTGAAAATAGACTAGACTTCAGCTCATTTAAAGTTGTGTTGAAAAGATTGATTTTTGTTGTAAAGATTACTGTGATCTCAAACAGGGAGTATAACATATAACTAAAGTTTTGAGATTATAAAAGTCATTTTTCTTGGTTCATAGCTGTTACATAAGCTGAATATGTTTTTGCTATGTTAATTTCATTTTTTATTTTCCTTGTAAACTTTGTAACTGTTGCCTGTTAGTGTTTTGCGGAGGTATTGCTTTAAAACAAACAAACAAACAAACGAAAACCCCAAAACCCAACCTGGGTTAATTTGAGATAATCAGCCATCACCTACAGGACAGATAGTATCTAATGCTGACTTCCAGTACTAATGCCCCAATTAAATGAAAGGGGCATCTAAGGGGCATCTGCAAATTATAGATATTGAAGTTGTAACCTGTTATTACCTCTTTAAGACTGGTGAAACTGGCTTGCTGGGTGTTTAAAACCAAAAACTTGGGGACCAAAGTCAAGGAAGTGAAAGGGCCAAGGAAAAATCAGCCAACATTCTGGCCCTTGCCCTCTAAGTTTAGTCAGGACCAGAGAATGACAGGACCCCTCTATGGGCCCTGATCAGCTAGTTGGTCAGGGAGACCAAGAGAACCCTAGAAAACAGGAAGCCAATCAGTGCACATTCTGCAAAGAGGAGGGCCACTGGAGATGGATATGTCCCTGATGCTTCCAAGAGAAGACATGTATGGTCAGCCAGACCCTGACTCATCTTAGCAGTGGCACCATTGTTAGAGGAAAGCTACCGGAGCCAGAAGGCTTCACATACATCCCCAAGAGTGATCTCTGAGGAATCTCAGCTGACTCTTAAAAGTAGGAACAAGGTCAGTTTTGACCAACTTGGTTTAAACACCTGGCAGAAGAGTGTTTAAACCTAAGAAGCCTAAAAGCACAGTCTTACATGGACATTTACAAACAAAACAAAAAATGATTTTAAGATGTACTTTTGTGTCAACCCTACCAAAAGTAAGTAAAACTGGAGGCTACAAAGGAAGGGTTCTTGTGTGAGAGTGTCTAATAATAATCACAAGGGTTGCAAATTTGTCCTGAGTGAATTTGAATGTGATTTCATAGACCTACAAATCTTCCTAACCTCCTACATTGATGAACTTGATCTGTTTTTCACTGATAAGATTATGAGTTACTGTCTTCATAGTTTTCAGAGACTGCCTGAAATACGAATTGTTTTTGAGCCAATCGTTTGCTGCCTTTATGTCTTAGCATGATCCCTGCCCTATGTATGCCTTGTCCAGTCACCTGCCATCTGCCACTGTGAAACTCTGTACTGTTCTGATGTTGAATGCCCTTTCCTGTCCATGCCCCACTTGATAGAGAACAAGGACTCTGGGTTACTTCCCCCAACTTCATCCCCTTTCAGCAGGAAGTAGCTTGGAGATGTTGTCACACACTTTCCATAGAAATGGAAGCTAGAAATTGACAGTGGGGAAAGGTAACAGGGGTTCACTTGATGCTTTAACTATATACCTTGTTGCTTTGAAATTACATGGCTTTTTCTTTTTTCTAAACTCCTTTTCCCTAACCTCCTCCCTGATCTTCTTTTCCCTGATCTTCTCCTTCGTTGATCTCTCCTCCCTAATCTCATTTTCTCTGAATCACCTCTTTAAAAAACCCCTGTTCCTGCCGATGGGTGCAAACACCTCTGTCTCTCCCTTTGGAGGCAGATTTACTGTGAACCCACTGAGAGCTTAAATCTCAGGGATTTGCAAGGTCTCTTCCAAGGCCATAGGAGGGACTCTGGCACATGTGCACAAGGTCATGTACTTTTGTGAAATCTGCAAAGTAGGTTTTTAACCATGATTGTTGAGACTCCTGTCGTTTCCCTCTGACACCCTTCTCATATAGAGTGATGTTGGGGTGACTGAGATTTTTGAGCAATGTCTTGACATTTTACATCATATATAGAAATAGATCAATAGTAAATTGTGAAGCTGAAAAATTTTTCTAAACTAATTAAAAAATAAATTTCAATTAACCATGCCAGAGGAAAGACTGAATTAATTTATATGTGGTACATATGAATGTATACATATCTATCAATATTTGACATTTTCCAGCACACATTTATCTCCACTAATCGCCAAGTTAAAGTTGATTTTTATAAACTATTGATAATTAAAAAAATAAATCATGCTAAAGAAAAAATTGAGTTAACTTTCTATTTCTACAGAGACTATTCCATAAGGCTGTCATATTATAACAGTGGTCCACTTTAAGCTATGAATATGGTCCTTGCTGCTCCGCCACTGCAACTTACTTTTAAAATGGATATGTTTCTCTTCCTCTCACCTTACTTCTCCGTCATCTCTCCCCTTCCTAATCTTAGGGGAAACCGGATTATCTTTCTTCCCCATCCTAGGCAGAGTATCTGTGGCTGAGTACACACCCACCATAGGAAGGAAGTAATCCAGACTTTGGCAATGGTACCAGAAACTTCAGAAATGACTATCTCCCAAATTAACAAGTGAATTGCAACTCCAACGGAGAACATGTGAAACATAGCCTTTGACTCACCTCTTTAAAAGCCCCCTGTTCCTGCTGACAGGCAAATCACAGCCTCTGGGACAGGAGTCCTCTGTGTTTCTCCTTTGCTGGCAAAGCAATAAACCTTCTTTTTCCTTTTTCTCAAAACTTTGTCTTTGTTGCTGGATGGCATTGGGGACAAGGACTGAGCTTTCAGCAACAATATACAGAGGTAATGATGACATAGTTTAAAAGATGTAGGTAAAGAGAATTATAGAGGTTTGTCAGGCAGTTAAGGTATTGTTTTATTTTTCTGTGTTTTGTGATGGTAGTGGAATTTGGCATCTAAAACATCTGTAATCTGCTATTTTCTCATTCTAAATAAATACTTCTGTGCCTAACTTCAGTTTGTGTATTCTTTTTTTTTTTTTTTTTGTTTTGCGGTGCTGAGGATCGAACCCAGGGCCTTGTGCATGTAAGGCAAGCACTCTACCGACTGAGCTATCTCCCCAGCCCCTTGTGTATTCTTTTATAAAGAGATCTCCTACATACCATATGAACTTCAGCCCTAAAAAAATCTGAATCTGTTCCATCCCTTTCCATGAATGTGCACCTTCCATCAGCTGATCTTTCTGAAACATCTCCCCGTGCAGAGAGTCCAGGAAGGCTGTCCTCCTTCCCTTGGGCAGGTGGATGGGGGCAGTGACAGGCCAACATTGGCTGATGACCAGCTGTACTTTTGCTTGTGCTGTGCCCTTCAGTCCTCTCAGCCCCGGGGGCTCTGACGGCCATTTCACAGGTGAGGAAACTACCAGAGATGAGCAATGTGCCCTGGGGCGACCTTGCTAAGGTGTGGCACACTTCCTAGAATTCCCCTCCCTGAGTACTTGTGAGACAGCATGGATAGCGAGAAAAGTCAATGATTTGGAAAGTGGTAGGGAAGGTGCAGCCATGTGCCTTTATATTTCGGGGGTGGGGCTGGGTGGCAGCACTACAGCTCCTACCATGTCTTCTGCTACCGCTTCCCTGTCTCCCGGGTCAGGTGCCCCTTCAGTTTAGCTCCAAGACAAAGGGCACCAGCTTTTCCCATGTGATTGTGCACGTCGGAGGCTTGACGATGGGGAAAGACTGAGGAGGGAGGGAGGGGTGGTGGCCTTCCATTGCAGTTTGTCCTTGTCTCTTCCACCTTCCGTTCCTCTTCTTCCCACTTCCTGCCTGAGGACTTCAGGTTCCAGCACCAGACACAGGAAAAATCGTCTCACATAAACTGTGTCACTAACTCCCATCCTTGTATAAGGTCAAACCTGAATGAAACAGTTCTCCCTCTCTCTCTCTCTCTTTCACACACACACACACACACACACACACACACACACACTGTGCACACATACCTCACATGGTGGTTGTTCTGACCCACACCTGACTGATCATGCCCCAGATCACACTCTGAGACGGGGTGGCTGAGCTCCAGCCTCGTTCTGTCTGGCTCCAGTGCTCCTTTCGTTTCACATCAAACTTCTCATCCTGCCATTCAGTCCCCCTCAATCAGGCTGAGGCTGGGGGACAAAAAGACGGTCAGTGTAGGTAATACAAGATTGGGTCAGAAAAATGGGGGGGATTCAGGAGGAAATGAAACGTTAACACCTCCAGAGTCCTTCCCCCTGCTGCAACCTGTTGTCAAGGTGACCTGTCTCCAGGGAATTGTTCCTCCCTACAAGGGGTGGTCAATGCAAGTCTCCTGGGCTGCTCCCTTCCTGCCTGGACCCCTGGACGGCTTCCTTCCTGCCCTGGGATCACTCCACCTGTGGCCCATCCTTTGGTCATGCGTTGTAGGCAGGATGGGCCAGGATGGGCCATGGGAAAGGCCATGAGAACAACGGAATTCGAAAACGCATAAAAGGGGCCGGACACCCCCCACTTCCTCGGACACCCAATTCTGGGACCCTCCTCTGCAAAGAAGTCTATCTCTGTGCTATCCTTTAAATAAAACTTGCTTTCTACGCTTGCCTTTCTACGCAGCATTTCTCCGGTGTTTAATCTGGAGAAACAGCACTTGGAACTCTTCCCTGGCTGATGTGCATCACTGGTATGGAGGCCATGCTCTCAGCCTGATCATACTCGCTGTGCTCCCCACAAGAAGCTCTGAAGCTGTGCGTATCGAAGGTCACGTGTGCCCTACTTCTCTGCCTCTTTGCTGCTGTGGCCTTGCCTGTGCCACCCTCTTCCTGCCCTTACTTCTAACCCTCTTCCCTGTCCCCATACCTATAGTTTAACTTTCAAACTCCCTCCTTTGTCTGGGCTTCCACTTCCTGAGAACTTTGTGGTCCTCCCTGATGACCATCTTCCACTGCTTGAGACCATCCGTGTCAGCACTGATCTCTGGAGGTGACACGTCCAGAGGCAGGACTGCTGACCCTTGCATGTGAGGGCAGGGGAGTGTCCTCCATGGAGTCACACTGAGCTTCAGGGGCTCTGAAACCCAATAGGCCCTTGATCATGCTGAGTGCGGTATTGACTTGTCACTTGCTGTCCTCTCTCCCAGTATCAAGGCCAGATCTTTTGTCACATCAGCAAAAGAACAACTTCCCTTGGGCCTCTAGGGACCTCCTGCATTCTTACTCTCTTCCTCGTGGGCCACAGTCTCCTCCTCTTGTGGCCCATGATGCATTTCAACTCTCCTAGTGGGGCCACTATGAAACCTCATTCTGAAAACACCTCGTCTCTCCTTCACCTCCTCCTATCAGGGACCCTCCAAAAAGTAACTGTTACAAAATATGAAATTCTACATTTTAGTCCTCCTTAAAACAAGAAATGAATAATGTCCTGAAATTTGTCAGGAAAAAGAACAGGAAAGGAGAACATTTTATGGCTCCTTCCTTAGAAGGGAAGAGACTCCTGCATTTTAGACAGGTGTCAAGGCTTCACGGTTCCTGATGGTGCTGCAGATGCACAACGCCCACAATCCCAGGGAGGAAGCACAGTTTCTGGAAGTTGCCAGTGGTAACTGGAAGGAGAAAGCCTGAAATTGTTTTCTCTTTGTTCTCATTTTCATTTGTTTAATGAAACCTCCTGGGTTTTGTCATTCAGAGAAAGTCAAATGGATCCCAGTTCTCTGGAAAGATTAAGATCATATCATCTTTTGTGTGTGTCGATTTTCTTGCCGGGATCCCATAGACTTCCAGGAAAGCCTGGCAGGCAGGCCATGAGTCAGAACGGTTCACAGGAGCTCAGTCTAGATGGTGACTACCGGCGTCAGCTGAGCGCAGCCGAGGCGTCAGATAGGCTTCTGCAAACTGGGAGTTCCACCCCTGTCCACCGTAAGAAGTGACCCCCTTTGTTGAGATCCTGTCCTGTGCCGGATGCATCACTCAGTTGATTCCCAGAACCAACCTGGTAGGGAGGGGCAGTGGCTGTTTTTCTTGTTTGTGACTGTCTGGCTGAATGTGGGAAATTTTCAGTCTTATGAGTCCTTCCAGAAAATTCAAATGCCTGTCTCCACTTGCAGGCAGTAGGCAGCCGACAACCATTTTATTCAATCTGTGTCAACCACATCATCCACAGGATCTTCCTCCAACCATATACCTTTGCTGGGCCAAAAGTTCACCTCAAAGAATCACCCAGAGCTCCCCACAGACCCCATTTCTTTTTTTTTTTTAAATTTTAATTTTTTAGATGTTGATAGACCTTTATTTTCCTTATATGTGGTGCCTCACACATGCTAGGCAAGTGCTCTACCACTGAGTCAGCACCCCAGCCCCAGACCCCCATTTCTCCAATTGTTTGTAGAGGAAATCACCCTATAAAATCAAAATAATTGTATTTGACCTCTGAAAGTTAAAAACACTTACTCTAACTCTCCGCAAACATACTTATGATTACCCTTTTGAATAGATGCTTTACCTTGTTCATTGTGACTCCCCTTCTTTTTAAAAAAATATATATATACATATTATACATGTATTATTTATATATATATTTGAATCTTTTTTCCAAACAAGTACTTTGATTTGATTACTATTACTTTCATGTTTGGAAGATGTGCCCTTGAACCTCTTGTGAATTTTGTTTACTCTGCTTTGTTCACCTGAGATAATAGGAGTCTCTCTAGTGTGTGTGTGTGTGCGCGTGCACATACGTGTGTATGCATGTTTTGGATGGATCTTGGTCTCTGACTACGCCAATGTGTGAAAAAGAAGAGCCATAAAATAGCGATGTTAGGAACTGATGTGAATAAGCCTCCTGGCTTCTGACTGATGGGTGTTCCTCTCATTTTGTGCAGGTTGTTTAGTAAACAGCAGTAGTCGCCATTTCAAAAGAATCTGCTTTTGTTGCCAAGTGCACTTCATGACTTCATGGACTGAGTCTCGCACACTTCCTGTTCTATAACCACTCATAAGTTGCCAGTCAGCATTTCTGGTGGCAGAACCGCATTGCCACACTGAGGGGTTACAGTCCAGCCACAAAGAAGGAAACTCGATGCTGTAATTGGCCCGTGAAGTCATCCTGGGAGCCTAGGAATGATTTTCACAGGGCTTTCTAAAGGGTGTAGATCGCTCAGGGGCCTTTCATCTAGGGTGCCTAGCAAAGTGGGGACCCAGGTTGGAGCCCCAGCTCAGAGAAGAGAGAGCCAGCATGCCCGCTCAGTGCGCTCTGCAAGGCCGGCTGGGGCCTCTGCCCTGGGGGCCTCATCGTTTCCTGTTGTTGCTTCACTCCTCACCACCCACTTGGTAGCTGAAGCCAGAAGCACATTATCTTACAGTTCTAAATATTAGAAATCCAAGATGGGTGGGCGTAGCTGTGGTCCTTCTGGGGTCTTTAGGAGAGAATCTACTTCTTTGCCCTTTCCAGATTCCAGAGACGGCCCCATTCCTTAACCCGTGGGCTCTTCTTCCATCTTCCAGCTAGCTGTGCAACCTCAGCGCGCTCTCTCTCTCTGCTTCCATAATCACATCTCATCCTCTGACCATCCTGCTCCCTTCTCACACATAAGGACCTTGTGCTTATGTTGAGCCCACCTGGATCACCTAGGGTCATCTGTCCATCTAAAGATCCTTGGATAAATGGCATCCACAAAGTCCCTTTTACCACTTAACGTAACTGCTATGGTTTGGATTTGAGTGTTCTTCAAAGACTCATGTGTTGAAGGCTTGGTTCCCAGTCTGTAGTGCTGTTGGGAGAGGATGGAACCTTTAGGGGGCAGGGCCAGGTGGAAGAAAACTAGGTCACTGGGGACATGCCCTAGGATGGGATAATGGATGGGCCCTTCCTCTCTCTCTTGTTTTGCTTCCTGACCACCATGAGTTAACCAGATCTCCTTGGCCATGTACTCCTACCATGATGCACTGGGCTGCAATAGAGCTAAGCAATCATGGACTGAAACCTTGGAAACCATGAGCCCAATTAAACCTTTCCTTCTTTAAATTGATATGGTTCAGGAATTCTGTCACAGTACCATATTCCCAAGCTGAGAGTTAGATCATAGCCTTCTTTGTGGGCCATTAATCAGCCCACTACAGGGGCTACACAGAATAAAAGCTGATAGGAGGTTGGTTGTTTTCAGTACCTCTACCTGAAGCTCCTTGCCCTACTTCCATCTTGGACTGTCCTTCATCCCACCAAGCACACACACACACACACACACACTCTCTCTCTCTCTCTCTCTTTCTCTCTCCCTGGGCCTGCCAGCCCTAGACTGGCCACTACAGCATTCCCTCTCTCAAATCTGATGTGGGTGGTCCTTGCAGGGATGTCTCCTGAAGCTGTCATTAGCCCTTTTCTTGTTGAATTAGCTTAATAAAAGCCTACTTTAAACTAAAAAGGGGGTAGGACGGGGGTATAACTCAGTGGTGGAGCACTTGTCTAGCACATATGAGGTCCCGGGTTCCATCTCTAGCATTATAGAAACAAAGCAACAAATAAAAACTAAAGAAGGTGTAAAGAATTAAAATTATTTTCTGGGTCTGGAAAGTAGGGCAAATGGTTAGGTCTACAGTAGAGAGAAAGTTCACTTGGAACAGCAAGTCTCTTTAATTCCTTTTAACCTTTCCACACACAGTTCTTTCTGAGTACATATTCCTCTTGCAAAGGCTCGCGCCAGAATTGAGGCTTCCAGGAAGAGTTGATTAGCACCTATGAAAAATCAGTGATTCTGCTACTCAACAATAAAAAAAAATTAATGCCATACTTCATTCCCTCACATAAAATTAATTCTAAAGCAACTTAGAATAATATAGTACATGTATGACCATTTGTACCTTATGCATGTATAGTACTTGTCCCTTACCCATGATTTTGCTTTCTGTAGTTTCAGTTGGAAATAAACATTTCATAAGTTTTTAATGTGCATGACATTCTGAGTAGCATGAAGATTCTTTGTCTAGCATATCCATGCTGTATACACTACCTGCCCGTTAGCCCCCTCATATCCCATTAGGTCTTAGATTGACTGTTGTGGTTTTGGGAACACAGTGCTTGTATTACGTAACCTCAGTAGCCTAATGCTGCATCACAATGGCTATGTCATTCACCTTGCTTCCTCTTCACATAGCCAATGCACCATCTCACATCAACACAAGAAGAATGGGTACAGTGCAATAAGATATTGAGGGAGAGAGAGAGAGAGAGAAAGGGAAGGGAAGGCCACATTCACATAACTTCTATTACAGAATATTATTGTTATGATAGTTCTATTTTATATTAGCCATTTGTTGATCTTTTATTGTGCCTTATTTATAAATTAAACTTTATCATAGTATTATGGTTAGATCTAGAAATGCCGCCTGAAAAGCTCATGTTTTGGAAGCATAGTCCCCAGCAAAGCAAGGTTCAGAAGTGGGACGTTTAGGCCAAGATGAGAGTTGTAATCTGATCAGTGGGTTAATCCATTTGATGGATAAATAATTTGAGTGGACTACTGAGTGGTAACTGTAGGCAAGTGACGTGTGGCTGGAGGAAGTAGGTCACAGTGGGCATGCCCTTTGGGTTTATGTCTTGTCCCTGGGTCCTTGCTCTGTTTCTGTTTCCTGGCTACCAAGAGCTAACAGCTTTCCTCCACCATGCCCTTCCACCATGAGATTCTGCCCATTGCAGGCTCAAAGCAATAGAGTCATCTAACCATGGACTGAACCTCTGAAACCACGAGCCCCAAATAAACTTTTCCTCCTCTAAGTTGTTCTTGTCAGGTATTCTGGTCACAGCAATGAAAAACTGACTAATACACATGTGTAAGAACATATAGGAAAATGCATAGTATACATAGGACTTGGAACTATCCAGGGTTTCAGACATCTCCTGGGGGTCTTGGAACACATTCCCCATAGGTAAAGGAGGACTACTGTAATAACTTTTTAGTGTAAAAGTTTACAAGTAAAAAACAACATGTGGTGCAAAATTTAGGTTAAAAATTATTGGACCATGGAAAATATGCAAATTTAAGGAATTAAGACAGCAAGTGGGGAGGTAGCTAAAAAGTCCTACATGCTTAATAAAATCAGTTTCCTAACAATAAAAGTAAAAACCATTATCCAAAGTTGCACTATTACCCCTGAGGTAACAATCTGTCATGGTTTGGATATGAAGTGTCCCCCCAAAACTCCTGTGTTAATGCAGGAATATTCAGTGGTGAAATGATTGGATGATGAGAGTTGTAACTTAATCAGTCCATCCCAGTTTGCATGGACTGACTGGGTGGTAACTTTAGGTAGGTGGGGCTTGACTGGAGGAGGTAGGTCACTGGGGGCATGCTCTGGAAGGGCTCATCTTCCCTGCAGCCCCTCCCTCTATCTTCCTGCTCTCTGGCTGCCCTGAATGGTACAGCTTCCCTTCTCCATGCTGTTCCACCATGATATTTTGCCTCACCTTGAATCCAGAGCAGTGGAGTTGGCCAACTATGAACTGGACATCTGAAATCATGATTCAAAATAAACTTTTCCTTCTAAGTTGTTCTTTTGGGTATTTTAGTCACAGGGAGGAAAAACTGACTAACACATAGTCTAGCTTCTACTCCAAACAATGGTTACTTTTGCCTTTGTAAGGACTTCTGCCTCTATGAGAAGCCTTAATATGTAGACTAACTTAAAATGGAATTTTAATTGATTTTGAACTTCTAAACTTAAATACATAAGATTTATTACTGTTTTCCCTTGTTATAACAGCGGTATTTGCTCATTGTTGTGAAACCATAAAATAGCAGAAAAATATAAAGAACAAAAATCCATCCCCCAATAATCTTACTAAAAATACCCACAGTTTACATCCTGAAATGCCTCTATTTTCCCCCCATAGTACTGGGGCCCAAATCCAGGTCCTGGCACATTGTAGGCAGTTGTTGTATCACTTGAGTTACAGTCCCAGGCCCTTGAAACTCCTAAATTTTTAAGCACCAATAAAATAGCCAGGTGGCAGAGTGACTTCACCTTTTTGAGAAGATTGTAGGAAACCTCCAGAAAATAGAGGAAGGAATATTTTGTTTCTCAAGTGTTTCATGTTTGTAAAAAAGTCAGGCAGCCTGTAGTTTCAGAACATTTGCTACAGATATGGTCTTGAGCCTGCAAAGTCCTGAATGTTAGCACAAAAAGACTGGGGTGGACACGAACTTCACGAATCATCTCAACTATTTATTCAGGAATGAAGTTTCACACGGGAACAGGGAACAGAGGATGCAGGGATGAAATGGCATCGATGGACCCACTTTCCTGGTGGAAAATGAGTCACTGAACACAGAAAGGGACTGGGTTTATATAGGTTATTGTGAGGAGTGGTCTAGTGAGCACATCAGTTTTTTCTTGGGCACTCTGGATTTTGGGGTCTGTTCTACCAGTCAGTGAAAGTGTCAGTTTTAGGGCTTATGAATTTAAATTTCTGGGTCAAGGGTCTGCAGACAATGTCTGGAGAGGACCTGTTTTTGAAGGGGATTAATGCTTTTAGGGACTGTCACTTTAGGGGTAATAAAACACTTCCTCCCTGTCTGCATCTGGAAAAAAGTTGGCATCTGGAAAACATTTGTCTTGGAAGATGAAGGCTATCAGTTCATGACCTTCTTTATGGCTCCCTTTTCCCAGGCCACATTATCTTAGAGATTTTTCATTTTCCATATCTAATACTGAAGATGAATTGTTTGGAGAAAAACAGATACCCGATGCCTGGAGTTCGCTTCTCAGCAACCCTCAACCCTATACCTTCAATCTGCTAAACCTCCTACAAATAGTCTTGGTCATTGTTTAAGTCAGCTTTTTTTGCTGCTATGACTAAATGACCCAACCAGCACAACGGTAAAGGAGGAAAGGTTTATTTAAAGGCTCAAGGTTTCAAAGGTCTCAGTCCATAGAGAGCCAGCTCCATCATGGGGGAAGAGTGTGGAGGGAAGCAGCTCACATGATGATCAGAAAGCAGAGAGAGACTCCACTCTCCAGATACAAAATATATACCCAAAGCCAAGTTCCCAATGCCCACCTCCTCCAGCCACACCCCATCTACCTTCAGTTACCACTCAGTTAACCCCATCAGGTGATTAATTTACTGATTGGGTTAAGACTCTTGTAGCACAACCATTTCTCCTCTGAACCTTCTTGTATTATCTCACAGGTGAGCTTTTGGGGGGACACCTCACTTCCAAACTATAACAGTTATTGTGTGGTAAGTCATTATTGAGAGATCACCCTACATTCTGTGGGAGCTAAATGCCTTGTGAATGTCCCTTCTGTTGCAATACTCAACTAGGGTCACGGCCCAGTGTGGTGGTGCATGCTGGTAATCCCAGTGGCTTGGGAGGCTACGGCAGGAGGATCCAGAGTTCAAGGTCAGCCTCAGCAACTTAGTGAGGCCCTAAGCAACTCAGTGAGACTCTATCCCTAAATAAAATACAAAATGGGGCTGGGGATGTGGCTCAGTGGTTGAGTGCCCCTGAGTTCAATCCCTGGTACCCCCAAAACAAAAAAAAAACTAGGGTCACTACACTTGTTTTTTCTTGGAAACTCCACACACTACAGTTATGTGACCTACTGTTTGCCCTTATGAACACAAATTCGTTTATATTTTTGGTGGAGGCCAGAATAGAAAGAGTGCGGAAGAGCGAAGCACGCACAGAACCCACAGGTGGCTTTCAGAATCGCGCCCTTCTTTCTTCTCTCCTTCCTGCCTCCCTCCCTTACTTCCCCCACTCATTTGTAAATGTTTAGTGAGCATTTACTGTTCTGAATACAACAAATAAAACTAAAGCCATGGAACTTGCACTGTGGAGGAAGTGACAGAGGACATCCAAGCCCTTTCTGTCTCTTCTTATTCCAGTGATAGTGGTCAGTTCCCAGGTGGCTGGACCCTCCGTGTATTCCCTTGGGGGAACAGGGTCGCTCTACTGGGTGTGCCAGAGAAGTAGCAATCCACATAGCTTTACAACGTCCCAACAGCAGCTTAAGGGAAACACTAGCTTGGTCACCTGGGAGGTGCACACTGAGTGGCTGATCCTTCTCACTTGTCAAAGCTTCCCTCCCATGACTCTCAGCCCCCTGACCACCTCCTGGCTAGGGGGAGCCTCCAGGGCTGCTGGACATGCCCCCTCCTAGGACATGCAGTGGGTCAGCTCAGCTTCTCCTCAGAGCCTGGAATTGGGTGGCAAACTTCCCACCTGGAGTTCAGGGCCTTGGGGGCTCCCGTAAGGGAAAGGAAAATGGTGTTTGTCCCCAACCATAGCAAACACAAACAGAAAAGTCTTCCTAGTCCAGGAACTGGATTCCTTAGTCCTTTCACTTGAGATGCAGGTTAGTCTTATTCCAAGAATCAAAATGCCAGCCTTCTGATCGACCTTGCTCTTAGAAGTGATTGCACTTGGTAAGCAAAGGACCCTAAAGGTGACAATGGAAAGGAATGAGAAAAGAAAATCAATGTCCAATTACGAGGAAAAGGTAACATTACAGAGTGAAATGTACTTTGTTGCTAGTTTTTAAAAACTACAAGAGTTATTGCTTGTTTATTATTTAGAGGTAAAATAAAATCTTTTAAGTTCAAAACAGTGTCTCTCATTAAAACATGGCTTTCCTTCAGTAACTAATTTTATCTTTGATTCTTTTTTATACACCGTTTACATTATGGAATAATCTTCCAAAATTATTCCAGTTCCCATTTTCCCTAAAGTTAACACCTTACATTACTAAGATACATTTATTTGAACCCGCAAACCAACATTGGGGTCTTAATATTAACTACACTCCAGGTTTTATTAGGTTTTCACTGGATTCCACATTAATGTCCTTTTTCTGTTCCAGGATCCAATCCAGGGCACTACATTACATTACATTGGATTCTTTTTGAAGAGGCAAATAGGTTATAAATGTGATAGAATTAATTATATATCATCCTATTGGTACTTCTTTCGAATTTTAAAAAATAAACCAGATAAAAAGACAAACAGCTGGATTTGACCCTTACATGCAAGAGTTTGCTGATGGAGAAAAGTTACTTTATGGTATAATCTCAGCAACCTTTATTTTATACGTGCACAGTGAAGACATTTGGGGGATGATGGGTATTTATTATTTTGATCATGGCTAATGGGTTCACATGTGTAAAAAATCATAACATAATGTATACCAGTCCTATTTCAATCATGCTGCTTAAAAAAGAGAAAGAAAAAGTGTACATAAAGAACTTAAATATAGGGCAGCAAATGCTTAGTCCATGATTCTCAGGCCAGTAGATCAACAGTTATACTCCATGAATCAAATTCTATCTTTCAGAGAATGTTAATGAGACGGAATTTTAATTCTAAAAACAGTCTGCCTTTAATCTGAATTGAAACTCCTGGAATTTCCTTCCCTGGAAATTAGAGCAGGATATATATATAAAAATTATGCCCATTCAGTGCTGATGATCCTGACCTTGAAGTTCTGGGGAAATTCCAGTATCTCTTAGGGCGGACATGGAGTGGCCAACAACCTGCTGATGTCATATACTAACCGGGGCTCACCTTGTCTTCTGGTCAAAGGTCACTGGGACTGATCAAAAAAAGATATGCCAAGACACCAGAATTGTTTCCATAGAGAATGGGTTCTGTCAACTGCTGAAGGATTTTTAAAAAACCAAGCATCACAAAATAAACTAATCAGGCCACAGGGAAATGAATTCCAACTCACAACTCCAAATCCAAAGAGTTTTGAAAATCACAACCTTTCGTAATTCATGGCTTGAACTAACTTGGAGCTCTAAGTGGTCTTTAATAATCCCACTAAATGTGAAATAGCTATATTCTCCCTAGAGGATCATAAATGGTAACTTACAGGGTGCTGCCCCATACCCTGCTGGTAAAACCTCACCTCTCTAAAAACCCTAACTGCAAAACCCTTCTGAGGTCTGAGGTTTCCAGGTAAGGGGTGTGGGCTGGTGCTGATAATCACTGTCATCTACCCAACACCTGGACTTGAAATGTGATCTTGGGAAATGTTCTTGGTCCACTTGTAAAGAAGAGATTGGCTTTGACTTCTCACCTGGGAAACTGACTCAGAAGTCTGGTGTTAGGGTCTGTGTTAGTCAGCTTTGTATCACTATGACCAAAATACCTGACAAGAACAACTTAGAGGAGGAAAAGTTTATTTTGGCTCACAGTTTCAAAGGTTTAATCCATGGTTGGCCAACTCCATTGCTCTGGGTCCAAGGTGAGGCAGAACATCATGGCAGAAGAGTGTGGAGGAGGGAAGCAGCTCCATTCATGGCAGCCAGGAAGCAGAGGGAAAGGGAAGGGAAAGGGCCACAGGGAAGACATACCCTTTCAGGGCACGCCCCGGTGACCCATGTCCTCCAGCCACGTCTCACCTGCCTATAATTACACCCCGTCAGTCCATTCAAACCAGGATGGACTGATTAGGTTACAGTTCCCACTTATAGTTCTCCAATCACGTCACCTCTGAACATTGCCACATTAACATGGGAGCTTTTGGGGACACCATGTATCCAAACCATAGCAGGGTCTGTCTGAATTTGAAACAATGGACACCACCCTAGATAACTTCTGGAAGGATCCTAAAGTGCAGAATTTTTGGAAGAACCAGGAATATCCTGGAGGCTCCTTCACCAGGAAGGATACTCAGGTGTCCTCCAGGACAGCTCTGCTGGGCACATTCTTTCACCATAACCTCTCAGATACAAAGGGTATTAACCTGGGTAATTTCCCCCCCCCCCCTTTTTTCTTTAATAGTACTGGGGATCAAACTCAGGGCCTTATGCACGTGGGCAAACATTCCACCACAGAGTGGTATCCCTAGCCCCCAAACTAATTTTTTGCCCATATAACAAGCAAAATAATGGTAATAATAACAACAATAAATATCTTCTTGTTTGATTTGTACTCTTTTGACTGTGACTGACCATCTTCTAAGAACATTTGAATTTTTTTCTATGAACAAACCAATTGTACATTTTGCCCCTTTTAGAGTGAATTATTGTCCCTTTAAAAATTGATTTACATTATTGATATTAGCTCTGTTAAATCACACATATGACAAATATGTTTCCCAGAGTATAGTTTGTCTTTTGAATTGGTTTATGGTCATTTTCTTGTGCAAAATTTATAACCTTTGCAGGAATAATATTTATTAAATGCTATATTTATTATAATGACAATAAAATATAATTTTGTTATCTAATATAAAGTCACATGGAAATGAGATTGCACTGAATGGGCAGATACAAATTAACTGCCAGATCGACTAAATGAAACATTTCAGGATAACAAGGGCATGTAGAGTATATTCCACTTATCCATTAAAGATGTGCTTGTGCATGCATTGATTATTTATAAAGAAACATGAGAAAACAGTAACGATGGCTCAATGCATGAACAAGCATTGTTTTTGTGTGTATAGATTCCTCTTAAAAAAGACAAGTGGTAGCACATTATACACATCTGGGGAGATAGTGGGTTTGGAACCTGGCTCTTTACTCTTTACCAAGAGACCTTTTGTTCCCTTTTGAATTTTGTGATATGTGGATATATTACCTTCTCCAAAAGACTACTCCATTAATTATTTCACATAATTTCCCTTTATGCTTCTGCATTTTTTTTTCTTACAACGAAACAATATGTTCACTTTTTCTTCTTCTTGAACTTTAATTTTTGTTATTTGGCAAACTTGCCATTTTTATTCACATAAAGAATAAAATTAGGATCTGATTCTTTTTTTGGACTAAATTTTTATTTTAATTCTTGACATTTTAATTAGGATACTATTGAATCTAGAAAATAGTTGGATAAGAACTGACTTATTTTACTTGAAGAAGGTGAATCTTTTTGTTTATCCAAGGTTTCTTTTGTACACCTGAAACTCACTCCCTAGACTTCTTACTAAGGTCATTCCTTGATGTGTTCTATGTTAAAGTGCTCTTGTCACTATTGTGAAAAGGACTTTTTCTTCCATGGTCTATTTTAGCTTTTTTTTCTTTTTGGTACCAGGGATTGAACGCAGGGGTGCTTAACACTGAGTTACATTGCCAGCACTTTTGAGACAGGGTCTCACTAAATTGCTTAGGGCCTTGCTAAGTTGCTGAGGCTGGCTTTGAACTCTCGATCCTCCTGCCTCAGCCTCCTGAGCAGCTGGGATTAAAGGTGTGTGCCACGGCGCCTGGCGAAAACTTTTACTTTTGTAATGAATCACAAAATGATTAAATGCCCGAGTGTTTCTTACAGTGTTCCAGAAGATTCTATTTTCTTTTTCTCTTCCTTTCCTTTCCTTTTCTTTTAGAGGGGGCTTCACTGTCTTGCCATGGTTGGCCTGGAACTGGTCACTCTCCCGCCTCAGCCCCCCGGGTAGCTAGGTTACAAGCGCGCACCACTGAACTTGTCCTCTGCGGCTGATTCCTTTAGGTTCCCTGCACACTATCGGTTGTCCTTGGTGGGGAGGCCGGTCCTCCTCTTTCACCTGTCGCCACATGCCACGCAGCAGGGGTTGTGTTTTGATATGGGTTGTGGCCTCCAGAGAGCTGAACATAGCAGACTGGGAAAGAGGCTTCCACAGGGTCTCAGAAGGCAGTCAGGGGTCAGTCTCCAGCACATGGGCTCTGTGTTCTAGTCCGGGCCTCCCCTGGGGGAGGTGGGCTGGGTTGAACACGCAAGCACATGCATATCGTCCAGGTTCTGGGCAGGATCTTATTGTGGGTGGCCTCACTGCCAGTTAGTGGTACTAGTTGGTTCCCTTAGTGCTTGTCGGGCAACCCCAGGTGTGTGGTATGTGAACAATGGGACCCTGAAAAGCCCTTTTGGTCTCCTGGAACAGGAGGGGCCCCTGAAAAGGCTCCAAAGCACAATGCTGGAATGGGGGACTCCACTGGGGCACATTCTTTGTTATGGTTTAGATATGAGGTGTCCCCCAAAAGCTCATGTGTGAGACAATATAAGAAAGCTCAGATGTGAAAAGATTGGGTTACAAAAGCCTTAACCTAATCAGTGTGTTGCTCCTCTGACAGGAATTAACTGGGGGTAACTGAAGGCAGGCAGGGTGTGCTGGAGGAGCTGGGTCGCCGGGGGTGTGTCTTTGGGGTATATATTTTCCCCTTGGTGAGAGCCCACTCTCCCTCTCTCTCTCTCCCCTCATTTCTTGTTTCCTTGTTCTGAGCTGCTTTCCTTCACCCCATTCTTCCGCCATGATGTTCTGCCTCATCTCAGGCCCGAGCTGTGGAGTTGTCCACACGTGGACTGAGACCTCTGAAGCCGAAAGCCTCCAGATAAACTTGTCCTCCTCTAGCTGTTCTCGTTAGGTCTTTTGGTCACGGCAGCAAAAAAGCTGTTAAACTAAAACATTCCGCAATGCATCCTGGGGTCAGTTTCACCATCCATGCGGCGGAGAGTGACCTGTTACGGAGTCCAACGATTCCCCATCCAGGAGAGGCAGTTGGCCTAGAGGACGATGAAGCCGAAGATTCTGTACTGCAGCAGGTGGCTGAGGTCCAGGTGCCGCATGCAGGGGAGTGTGGGCAGGAGAAAGAGGAGAGTAAGTTTCCCAGCCCCAAGGGCTTCCTTAGACAAGGAGGTGACTTTTTTTTTTTTTTTTTTGCCCTGTGTTTGTGAGGCAAGCCCTCTACCAACTGAGCTATATACCCAGCCCTTCAGAGGTGGCTTTACGGGGCAGTGAAATGACTTGGATCATTTGAGAAAGGTAAAATCTCAGGACAGAAGAATCTGGAATCCATTTTAGAGAAGAAAGGGGAGCCCTTTCCAGAACCACAGCCTTAAGAACTCCCTTCCCTGGACACATAGTGACCAGTCTCTGCTCTAGGCACCTACTGGGCAAATCCTGCCCTCTGGGAAGCGGTTCCATGAAGCTGGATGAAGGCCAGATGCAAAGCAGGGCATGACCACAGCCGGGATGGCCCAGAGCATAGCAGGGAACAGCTCGGACGGTCTGCTGGCACCATCAGAAAGACTTTGTGAGCTGGGACTAACAAAACCAGTGGAGAGAGATTTTACTTCTCGAGGATCGCCTTTTGGCTAACTCGCACTCAGCTTAGCCCAGGCAACGTCGCGATTGGCATTTAATTTGTGAGAATAACCCAATCAGTGAGACTAACCACCTGGTTCACAAACACGGCTGCGGTGCGGTTTAGGTGAGAAGACACTTTTACCAGCGGTTAACGTCCTTCAGACAAAGCGACGTGTGGTTGCTATGTTATAACCACACAGTATCAAAGGTTACTTGGAGGAGTGCAAAAGCAGCAGGGAGCCCCACCAACATCAAGGAGGCTCAGGAAACCTTTCCTCGAAGCCTTCTGGTGACACCCAGAGCTGCTCGAAATCACATGGGCTCCTCCCAGATGGAGCGCATGGGCCCTCCCAGGTGCCGAAACCCCCTCAGGGTGCCCAGGAAGCAGACCCTTGTAAACGAATCTTCTTGCTGGGTTCGGAGGTCCTGGAGGAGAACAACGTGAGGGTCTGGATCATTTAATCAAAGAAAGAGAGCCCGTCACGGAGAGCAGGGTCGCTGGCTGCATCTTGCTCATTCTGGGAATAGACGTGCAGAGCGCTCATCTGCCTGGGCGTCAGCGAATGCTCACAGAACTGATAAGGCAGGTGTCATTGATGTCATTGCAGAAGATGTCGGGATCTGCCCCTGAGGTCTTGCATCAAACAGGAGAGTAGGATGGGGACGCAGATGATGCCCAGGTGAGGCAGAGGGAAGGCAAAGAGGCTGCTCAGAAGGAAGGGGCTGATGGACAGGGTCCAACCCTACAAAGGAAAACGAACCAAGGTCCGGGTGGCTCCTGAGGACAGCAGTCACTTTCAGAGAGCAGGGTCAGAAGAGCAGCAGTCAAGGAGGACTAACCAGTGAGTGGGTGTGAGGAAGCAGAGAGAATCGTGGTGAGGAAGCGTGGTGGTGAGCCGAGAAAGTGGAAGAGAAAGGAGAAATTTGTATCTACTTTTCACACTGGGGGAGACCTGAGCGTCCCTGCAGGCAGAGGTGAGGCGCCAGCCGGCGAGGGAGAGGAGTCAGGTCTGGCAGCTATTCCATGCGCCATGCCGTGGTCGGACATTGTTTTGGAAGTCTCCCAAAGGTCCCCGGGTGGAGGGCTTGGTGCTGAGTGCTGCTACTGGGAGGTGGTGGATCCTTTGTGAGGCGAGGCCTAGCGGAAGGTCCGTAGGTCATCAGGGATGTCCCCACGAAAGCGACTGCAGGACCCTGCCTGTCTTCTCCCATGCTCCACTTTCTGGCTGAGGTGTGACCAGCGAGTGGGTCCTACATGTGCTCTTGCCTTGATATGCAGCCCTCACCAAAGGTTAAATCAATGAAGTCATTCAATCTTGGGCTTGATGCTCCAAAACTGTGAGTTAAACAATACTTTTCGCTTTATAAAGTTAGTTGCCTCAGGCATTTCACCATAGTTACACAAAGCTGACCTTTACTATACACCATCAGCGCAACTGCACAACTAACTCTTTTTAACTGCTGAAGCATGTTCAGAACAAGAGTCTACCATTGTTCGGTGAGTATTGTTTGTTTTATAATGAGAATATATCAATATTTTATATGTGAGGCTTGAAAAAAATAAACAGTAAGAACAAGGAGGAGGAGCTCAGGGCAAATTCAAAAAAGAAACTGTAGGTAAACAAAATGTGGTCTGTCTGTGGGATAGAATATTATTTAGTCATGAAAAGGGACAAAATACTAGTATATACTACAACATGAATAAGTCTGAAAAATATTATGCTGAGTTAAAGAAGCTAGTCACAAAAGACCACACATTGTTGATCCCATTTATACCGAGTGTCCAGAACAGGCCAATCCTCAGAGATAGTTGAGTGGTGTTTGCTGGGATCTGGAGGGATGGAGAATGGGGAGTGACTGCTTCATGGGTAGGGGGTTTCCTTCGGTGGTGATGGAAATATTTTGGAATTAGAAACAGATTCCAAACACGACACCACAATGTCGTGAATGTACTAAGTGCTGCCACCGAACTGTGCACTTTAAAGTGGCTGATTATGTGATGGGAATTTTACCTCAGTAATTAAAACAAACAAACAAACGAACAAAAACTACAGTGAAAAACGGTGGCTGGCTCTGCCCCCTGCTGGGTCCTGCCTCCCTCATTTCAGGGATCGGTTCCTTGCTGGGTGGGGGGTTAACTACCTGCCCACAGGTTGGGGCTGGCTTCCTGTTGTCCTCCTTGCAATCTGGATCACGGGTCACGGTTTGTAGCTTTATTACATCTCAGGCTTTAGTTGCAGCTAAAGTGTACCAGGCTTTGCATGGGAAGCAAAGTTGAGTTCTCAGAGTTGGCCAGGGACCCAGGGGTTTCCCCAGATGTGGGACTTTCAGTCTGGGAACTGGGAAAGTCCTGGGCAAACTGGTGTGAGTCAGTCACCTTATCTCATGCTCTGGCCACACAGGGTTGCAGAAGTCAAGGTTGTGGCCTCTCTAGTCCTGGTGGCTCTCTCACCCTTTGATGGTCTTCGTCCCGGATCAGCACAAATGTACAAGAGGACTCTTGTGTACCAGGGGAGGAGGCTGGATCTTAAGATCAGTGAAGCGGGGACAGTTCTAGATTGGGGAATGTCAATCGTTTCTCCTTTTGGAGTGCAGATTGGAAGTTCCCTCGCCCTAATGCTTTGAGGTCAAGGGTTAACATCGTGAGCGGTGCCTTGAGTTACCTGGATGCCAGGCAACCGCTGCAGCTGATGCTGATGGTGGTGGTGGGAGGTTGGCGGGGCACCTGGGCTTGGATGCCACTAGTGGATGAAATTAGGTGACACCTGGGTGATGCAAATAGGCTAATTTACAGCCTCATAGAAAGGAGACTGTAAATTAGAAAGAGCCACTGGGACTCCCAGAAAGAGCCACTGGGACTCTCTGTTCTTTGGCTTTAAAGTTGAGGTTACTGGGGCTTATCCGATGGGTCGGGGTGGGGAGAGCTTGACTTCAGTGACTAGCAGAAAGAACGACAGGGCTCTGCTTCCCCCGAGGGCAGGTGTCTGAGGGAATGAGGACCAAGGAGAGTCTGACCTGTGGTCCTGGAGTACTGGACATTTTGGAGGTGGTGTTGGTCCGGGTCAGCCTGTGAGGGACCCCGCGCCAATGCATGTAGTGAGTAGAAAACTGGCAGGAAATCACTGTTCGTATGAACCCCAAGGCAGAAACAGCAATGTCCATCAATGCATGAATGGATAGACACATGTCATGGAAATTATATGACAGTGAAGAAGAGCAGCCCTGGCTCTGTGCCACCCATGGCTGTGGGCTCAGCAAGGACCACACAGTGACCAAGAACCTGAGCACAGCAAGGCACAGCCGTCCCCACCTGCATCCATTGGGCAGGCCAGTTCATGTGGGCCATGATCCGAGAGTTGGGTGGCTTTGCCCAGCATGCTGTGAAGCTGCTCAAGGACCCAGGGACAAACAGTCCCTGACATCTTCTCACCAATGATTTTAAACGTCCGTTGATGAGCTGTCCCCAGATCAGTTATTCCACGGGGAGTTGCAAGATGCTAATTGTCTGATTCTTTCATTAAGTTTGCATTTATTACTGGGCGCACACCTGTCATCCAACGGCTCGGGAGGCTGAGGCAAGAGAATTGCAAGTTCAAAGCCAGTCTCAGTCATGGAGTGAGGGTCTCAGAAACTTAGCAAGACTGTCTCAAAATAAAAAATAAAAAGGGTTGGGGGTGTTGCTCAGTATTAGAGCACCCTTGGGTTCAATCCCCAGAACTGGAAAAAAAATTTTTTTTTTTTTTTTTTTTTTTTTGTGTGTGTGTGTCTACTGCCTGGAATCTTCTAAAAAGAATGCTTTCCTTGATCAATTTCAGGAGTGATTTTAATGTCAGTAAGCATGGTTCAAAAGCACCAAATGAGTTCAACTGCTTCTTTCACAATGAGAAATACTGAGGTTTAGTTCAGGCCTTTCTTTGCTTTTTATTTTATTTTTAAATTTATTTTTGTGGTGCTGGGGATTGAACCCAGGGCCTCACATGTGCTAGGCAGGCGCCCTACCACTGGGCCACAACCCCATCCCCAAGAAATACTGAGGTTCAGGGAAGTAAAAAGATTTGCTCAAAAGGCACAGTAAATAGAAATAAAAGGCTACTTTTTTAAGACCAAAAGGAGAAAAATCTTTATTTTGAAACAACTCTGAGATGCCAGGGCAGAGAACCCCAACTGCCCTTTTGGAACTCCTGTTGATATTTAAAATGACAGGACAGGAAACGCAGCCAAGATTTGGGAAATATTAGAAGACATTCCATTTCATCCAGAAGCAAAATTAGATCTCCAATCTTTTTCTGTAATAATTTCACATGACTCTGGGAGTTCTAACTGAAAGAATAAGATAAGAGGCAAATAAGAGGCATAATGATCATGAATAAGAATACAAAGTTATCACTATTTGCGAATTATCACTATTTGTGAATATTCTTTCTAGAAGAGCAGTTCTCAAACTTTTCAGTTTTGGAACCCCTTTACCCTGTTAAAATTTACTGAGGACACCCAAAGACCTTTGTTTGTGTGGATTTTATATATATATATATATATATATACACACACACACACACACATATACATATATATGTATGTATTTATATTAGAAATTTAGACAGATATAAAAATATTTACTAATAATTCAAAAGTACAAAATAAACATATTAACACAAACCACATATTTTCATGAAAAATAATTATATTTTCCAAACAAAAAAATTTGGTGATAAAATTGCAGTTCTTTTTTTTAAATTAATTTTATTTATTTTTATTTTTACAGACTGCTTTTTGATTTATGGTTCATTTCTATGGTTGTAGAAGATGTAGATTCACACCACTCGTGTAATCACACATGTACATAGGGTAATGATGTCTGTCTCAGTCCACTGTCTTTCCTTCCCCCACCCCCTCCCCTCCTCATTTCCCTCTACACAATCCAAAGTTCTTTTTAAAAGAGATTCTGCAAATCCCTTTACTTCTGACTCAAGGAAGCCACCTAGGGTCTTAGGTCTGCTTTGTTCTTAGCAGGGTCCAAATCACACAATGCAGCCTCTAGAAAATCCCACTTCACATTTTGCTAAGAGGGTTAGGGTGGAAAAGGCAAATAACCTCTTGTTATTATTATGACGTTTTGACATAGCAGATCCCCTGAAAGTATTTAGAGGAACCACAATTTGAGAACTAATGTTCTGGAACATCAAGAGACTCAGGTACAGGTTTTACTAATCCATTCATCCACCCATCCATCTTATTTATACAATTCAATAATTCTTAGTAACTTCACAGAATTGTATAACTATTATCAAAATCCAGTTTTAAAACAGTTTTAACTTTTTTTCTTTCCTTTATTTTTGCGGCGGGGGGGGGGGGGGGTCCTGGGGACTGAACCTGGAGACTCACACATGCTAAGCATGCTTTCTAACACTGAGCTACATCCCCTACCTCTTTTAACCCTTAAAAGCACACTAAGGGGCTGGGGAGATAGCTTAGTTGGTTGAGTGCTTGCTTTGCAAGCACAAGGCCCTGGGTTCAATCCCCAGCACCACAAAAAAAAAAAAAAAAAAAAAAAAAAAAAGGCACACTAAGTATAATTAGAGTTAGAGAAAATACACATGTCTATTAAAAAAAAAAAAAAAAAAAAAACCTACCTGAAATTTGAAGATATTTTAAAAGTATTTTTTTTTTCTTTCAACTACAATAGCTTAAATTGTCATTATCTTGGTGAGTGAGTTATATTCAATTACTTACTGGGCATTGTGTTGTGGTCAATTTCATGGGTCAATTTTTCTGGTACTCAGCTATTTGACCAAACATTATTCTAGATATTTCTGTGAAAGTATTTTTTAGACATGTCCTAATTTTCTGGATGGTGGCTTGGACCAGGCTGTTAAAGTGGTCATATTTGAGGTATTCTGTAGGCAACACTGGTAGGATTTCCTGACACAGAGAATGCAGGAGAGAGTCAAGGAGGAGTCAAGGCTGACACAAGAACACAGCGACTTGAAGAAAGGAGGCAAGTTTATTGATGGGAAAAGACTGAATCATGAGACAGTTTGACTCCGTTTCAGGTCAACATCAGTATCCCTCACTTTATAATGGAAGACATCAAAGAGAAAGAAAGATTCAAAGAAAGGAAGGAAGGAAATGTGTCTGATCCACAAGGTTCTAGAATCTTCTAGATAATACTGCAACCATGAACTGTGCTGGAAGTTGCAAGTCCATCATCACATATCTTCACAATATCCCTGCATTGCGGGTGTGAGCACGTTGGCTCCTGTTAGCTTCCTGTGTGGTGCATTATACTGATGGTACACTTCTTGGGCTTTAGGCACTGAGACAGCCAGTAGATGGCAGGGCTGGAATTTGACTGGGGTTGTTGGATCCTGGAGCCCCCAGCCCTTTAGGACATGGTGTCATGGCTAGTTGAAAAGCTGAACACTGTGCTGCTTCAGAAAGAGATGCCCGATAGCTCTGCTTTGTCCACTGACACACTTGAGGATGGCGGAGTCAGCAAGTCATTTTTCTTCCTGGTAGTTTGCTCTTTAAAATCCACACACGAGAAAATGAGCTTCCCTGTGCGGAAGAGGAAGTGTAACTAGACGCCACATGCTTAGTCAAGGGGAAAATTTCAACATGAAACATATTGTGCATCTGGGCAAGTGGGCCCACAGGCCAACAGACCAACAAGAATCAAACAAAAAATTTAGAGAAATGTATAATTCTCCAGAACAAAATTGTTTGAAGTTTAAGGAATCAACACAAAAGCAGTAGCTTTTGGTCCAAGCAGCGACTGGTCCAAGGCGATGTTCCCAGCAGGGTAACGAGGAGACACTCCGCTTCGGGCAGGGCTTGTGGGAAGGGTAAGTGCACTAGGTCTTCCTTTTTTCAACTTCCTTTTACTGAAACAACAACCGACAACAGAACTGGGAAGGCCCAGGCTTTGGTTCTTGTATCTTTTCTTGATGATTATCGTCACAAAGATGCGAGTTACAGGAAGCAGACACCAACCAAAGCTGGTTCATGGTTAGTTACAGAGGAAGCCCTGGGTACAGCCCTGGTTAAATTTTAGAGGAAAACAAATACACAAGACAAATGTTTCATTTTACCAACTTTTGTCATTAAAAAAAAAAAAAAAAGAACAACAAAACCAAAGCTCATTTATTGTGTCCCATACCATTAAGGACATCAAACGCTCTTCTTGCTTTGGGTAAATACGTACTTGACCTCTCCCCATTTCTAAGCAAATGACACCTGGCCACAGAGGCTGCTCTCTACTTCCTTGTGGGCACCGCTCCCCACACTGGTACCTTCTGTCCTTTGTTCTCCCCTCCACGGGTTCAGTCCTTGTGGGCACAGATCCCTCCCTTGAGATTTGAACTTCGATCTCCCTCAGGGTTCAAGGGTAAAGGAAGGGGATTCTAACCCAGGCAGTCGATTGTTAACGCTGCTGCCGGCCACTCTCCCTGGAGACTGAGACCTCAGGGGAGAGTTCAGGGCCCTGAAGGGCCTCCTGTCTGCTCTTGGCTTCTGGCCACCTCAGAGGTGTCCTGGAATTACAGGTCCTCAGGCAGATCTTTTCACCTGGAGAGCTGGTGTCCCCAGGTTTTCTCTCATTCCTTTCAGGGGAAGTCACTCAGCTCCCACAGGGTGAGGCCTGCCACATACCTAGGTGATGTCACCTGGAGCTGTTCCAAGCTTGGCTGGACTCCTCTCTGGGCCTTCAGCAGGAAGAGAGGGCAGGCCTGTGTGTGTTCCTGCAGGCGCTGGGGGCTGGCCTCTCTCAGGAGGGAAGGTAAGACCACACGCTCATTGTGGCTCCCTAAGAATAAGCAATCACTTTTAGTATAAAAAAAATAAGATATTTAAAAAGAAACATTGCTTCCCAAGAAACAGCAAAGCCAGGGGAATGCTCACTTTTGGGGGCTCCTGGGGACTCTCCAAAAAGTGCTGGACACAGATGCTTTCGAGGCATAGTCTCTCTACCTGGGCACCTTGGACATTTTGGGCCAGATGACTCTTTGCTGTGGGGTGAGGAGGACGATCCTGTGCCTTGGACCTTCAAGATACCAGTGGTGCCCATGCCTATTCTCCAGTTGTGACATCCAAAAATATCTCCAGACAGTTCATTCACCCTGTAAAGAAAGACATACCTCCTCCCCAGCACTCCACACTCTTACTAGGATGTCCCTGGGTGTGAAATTTCTGGGGCAAATCTAAGGGAAAATTCAAATTGCTAGGTCACCCAGCAATGAGACAGTTCCACTGGGAAATGGAATGGTCCAGTGACTCCACGATCAAGCCTTTAGAAGGCTGGCACTCATTAGTTACTTGTTTACAAGAAAAGGTAAGGAGAAACTACTCAGGTTGCCTGTTAATCAATCATTAAGCATGATTTTAAAGCTTTTTATTATGGGGAAATTTACACATTCTTACACTAGAAAAAATAATATATAACAAGTCACTAGGGTTAGGGGGTGGAGCCTTCCGAGAGACTGGGGTAGCCTGAAGACCCCCCTCTTCAAACTCTGATTCTTGCAATCGAGTCAGAATGATTTCAGACATGTCACCCAGAGTAATAGAAAAAGAGTTTATTGAAGAGACAAGAAAGGGGAAGGGGACACTCGCAAGGGAGAGAGTGGGTCCTCCCAGAGAGGAGAGGGACAATGTGCCTCTCCGGCACTCCAGTTTTATTGGGGATCCCAGAGAAGTTTCTAGAAAGTTTCACCCAGGTCCACTTCTTGAATTTTGACTGACAGCAAGGTGGCATCAGACTTTAAGTCCCCACTGTCATGGCAACTCTAGGTCACCCTGGCCCATGCTAACGGTTCTAATTGGATTCTTAGCCACATATTCTTATAGAGCTTATGGTTAGGAGGAACTTTCCTTATCTGCCAGAGGTTCAGGATCTGGTCACAAAAGTCCTCTTTCAGGGTAATTTGGATTCCTCTCATCAACATTATTTTGGGCCTGCATTTCCTGCAGTGAACAGGTAGTTTGCTGAGGAATGTAACATAGGCTGTCTACTGAGGCCAGGCAGGGTTGCAGGTAAGTTGCTTCTTGGAAATGAAAGCATGTGGGGGTCAGCACAGGGGGCCATCTTATAGAATTATTCTCTTAACCTTGGGTTCCCACCACTCACCTCTGTCCCCTTACAACTAGTACTCATCTCTATATATCAAAATAAATAAATAAATAAATAAATAAATAAGTAAGTAAATAGATAAATGTATTTTGGTACTGGGAATTAAACTCTTGCAGCACTTAATCACTGAGCCACATTCCCACCCTTTTTATTTATTTTTATTTTGAGACAGGGTTTTGCTAAAATTGCTTAGGGCCTTGCTGAGACTGGCTTAGAACTTTGTGATCCTCCTGCTTTAGCCTCAATTTTGGGTGTGTGCCACCACGCCTGGCCAAAATCAATATTTTAAACCTTTCTGATGACTACAGAAAATTCCAAACTTGTACAAGAATAAAGAATAGGGCCATCAACCTCCACATGCCCGTCACCCAGTGTATTAGGTTTCTATTGCTGTGTCTCGAGTTATCACAAAACTTAGCAGCTTAAGACAACACCCGCTTATTAGCTTCTGCTCCACAGGCCCGAAGCTCACAGGGAGTTCTCTGCTTGGCATGTGTTGGCTAGACTGGGTTCTCCTCTGGAGGCCTGGTGGTGGAGGTGGGATCCTCTTTAAGCTGGCTCTTGTTGGTGGCCGAGTTCAGGACCTTGTAGGGGCAGGACGAGGCCTCTGAGTCCACGCTGACTGTCAGCAGCAGGTGCCCTCAGTTCCTATGGGCCCTCTGCATTCCTGGCCACGTGACTCCCTTCTTATTAAAGCCAGCAATGGTACATCGAATCCCATGCTTTAGATGTCTGACTTTCCTTTCTGGGAGGAGCCAGAGAACACTCAGTGTTTAAGGGGCTCATGTGATCAAAATCGGGCCCACGAGGATCATCTTCCTAGCTGGAAGTCAGTTGTGCTCGCTAATGTAACCTAATCATGGGCGGGGGTGAAATCCATCCTATTCATAGTCCTGCGGTTATATCGGACCTTTACACCTGGGGTGGGGGCTTCTGGGACCATCTCTGAATTCTACCTCCTGTATCAGCTTCAAGAATGGTCAACCCCATGATTCTTTTGCATCTGGTTCCAGAATGGGTTCCTTGGGAGCAGACTCTAAGACAGAGGTTAACCTGCAGGAGGTTTAGTAGGGTACACTCCGAGGATGAGCTCTATGCAAGGGAAGGGAGAGAAGAGGGTGCTCTAGGGTGGCCCTCAGAGGTGTCCTAAGGTGGGCATCCCCCAGGGGACAAGGCATTGCTTGTGCGCAGTCCCGGGCAGGGACTCTCCAAGGTGGGGAAGGCAGTGCTCCTCGGCGATCCTCCTGTTGCCCCTGCTCCATTGCTGCCCTGCCACCGCACTCCCTTATCCAGTGCTACTGTGGAGTCAGTCCCAGGTATCCATAAGTCCATCCAGCGATATTTCAGCTTTAAATACAAGGAACCATTTTATGTTTAGGTCTTTAGTTCATTTTAGTTCATTACTCAACCCAAAATAAGTGAATAATTCATATTATCAAAATTCAGTTAGTGTTAAAATTTTGATTGTCTTATAGATGTCGTAACCCTCTTTCAAACACACACACACACACACACACACACACACACACACACATATGCACACAGGTTGAACATTGATGAACTCTCCCTATTTTTCCTTACAACTGATATGCCAATGAAACCAGATCACTTGCTTGTAGTCTGGAGTTTGCTAATGGCATCTGTAAAGTGTTATGTAGCCTATTTCTCTGTCCCCTGTATTTCCTATAAGTCAGTAATTCTATCCAAGGTCAGGATAGGATGGAGTTTTGGATAGGACTGCCCTATAGGTGGTGAGGTAGTCCTGCACTAGGAGATGCTTAGTGTCAGGTCATTTCTATTTTTAGGATGTCAGCAGCTGTTGATGCTCAACTGTTAGAAATATTTTCTGTTAACAGTTCACTAAGTAGCTTTTGACCTATAACTTAGGAAGAGTTCAGACTCAGGGAAGCGATACCTTTTGTAATTCTATTTTTAGTTTTTCCAGGAAGTGTCATAACATTTTCCATGGTGACTGCACCATTTTATATTCTTCCCAACAACGGACAACATTTCCAGCTGTCCACATCCTCACCAACACCGCTTATTTCCTCTTTTTTGATAGTGGCTATACTAGTGATTGTAAGACGGTATCTCATTGTTGCATTTCTCTCATGATTAGTGATGTTGAGCGTCTTTTCATGTGCTTCGTGGGCATTTGTGTCTTGGAGAAGTGCCTATTTAAGTCATTTGTCCATTTTTAAAATTGGGTTTTTTATTTTTTGTTGATATGTGGTAGGCATAATTTACATATTTTGGATGTTAAGCCCTTATCACACAGGATTTGCAAATATTGCTTCCCATTTCCGTAGGTTGCTTTTTCATTCTATTGATTATTTCCTTTGAAGTTTCCAAGTTTGATGGACTCCCATTTGCCTATTTTTGTTTTTGTTCTCTGTAATTTTGATGTCATATTCAAGATGTCAGGGAAGATAGCCATGTCCAATATCATAAAAATTTCTTCTGTGTCTTCTAGCGGTTTTGTAGTTTTAGATTTTATGTTTAGGTCTTTAGTTCATTTTGATTTAATTTTCTATATGGTGTAATGTAAGGTTTCAACTTTATTTTTTGCATGTGGACATCCAGTTTTTTTTCCCAATACATTTGTTGAAGAAGGGCACACTCCTCATTGTGTGCTCTTGGCACCCTTGTCAAAGATCATGTGACCATATATATAGGTAAGGGTTTACTTTTCAGCACTCTAATCTTTGTACGTCTTATATGTTTGTTTTTATGCCAGTGACACACCATTTTGATTACCATAATTTTATAATAAGCTTTGAAATCAGGAAGTGCTTGGTCCCCAACTTCATTCTTTGTCAAGGTTTTTTTGGCTGTTTAGCCTGTTGAGATTTCATATGAATTTTAGAATTTTATTTCTATTTCTGCAAAAAATGCCATTGGGATTATGATAGAATTACATTTAATCTGTAGGTTACTTTGGGTAGTATGGACATTTTAGCAATATTCAGACTTCTAATTCATGAACACGGGATGTGTTTCCATTTCTTTCTTTCTTCTTTAATTTCTTTTATCATTGTTTTATAGTTTTCAATATACAAATCTTTCACTTTCTTGGTTAAGTTTTTTCCTAGGTATTTTAAGGTTTTTGATGCTATTGCGAGATTGCTTTTAAATTTTCTTTTTCGGATTGTTCACTGTTATTGTATGGAAATGCAACCAACGTGTTTTTGTGTGTGTGCTTTCCTGAATTTGTTAGTCTGCCCTAAATTTAGTATTCTGGAAAGTACAAACATTTTCATGGAGAATTTTATTTCATTAGGCCTTGTTGGAACATCATTGAATAATATGATAAATGACATCCTCAGTTATGATTCTGCAGAAAATAGACACTTTAGTAGTCATTCTAAAAATTTATTCTTTCATTAACAGATATGAACTGAGTGCCCACGTATTCTAGGAACTATACTTGTATCTGATAATATATTGGTGGATAAAGCATACTTGCTCTCTGCCTCTTTGAGTTTAGATTCTAGTGTGGGGAAAAAAAATAAATTAGTAACCAAACTAATAAAAAAAAAACCCCTAGTGATGAATTGTGAGGAGAATGGTTCAGGAGTCATATCAGGGATTTACACGGAGGTCTCTTTGGAGAGGTGACATAAAAGCTGAGATCTGAGAGAAGGAGACTGTCAGAGGAGCATAGGTAGGGCCACTGCCAGGGAAAGAGGTCCCTGTCTTTGAAGGTTCTGAGGTGGGAAAGAGCTACAAGAACAAAGAAAGACTGGGGGGCGTAGAACAGTGGTAGAGCACATTCTTAGCATGCAAGGGGCCCTGGGTTCAATTCCCAGCCCCCAAATAAATAAATAAATAGATAGATAGATAGGTAGACAAATAAGTAAATAAAAGAAGACAGCCAATTTGGGTCAAGTGCAGTAGGTAGGAGGAAAAAAAGAGGTGAAGGTGGGAGAGACAGAGGCCAAGCCCTGCCTGTTGAATGGTCCGAGGAATGACACTGAGTTGTTGCTTGCCAGAGGACATTCACAGGGCATATCGAAGCTGATGTCCTGTGCTACTTTCTATGTTCAGAGAAGCGTCTGGTAAGCAAGCTTTCTCTGACATTTGCCATGTTCTGTCAACCATGGTTAGACAAGGCGAAGAGCAAAGATCTCAGGCTGAGTGCTCATGGGAGTGCGTGAACTTAGACGTGCTGTGTGAGTGGGAGGGAAGAGATGCCAGATGGTAAAACGAAGGGTCTGAGTCTGACTTGTTCTCTCCCTCTATTAGAAAGTCATCCCACCATGACCAAATCAAGTCATCAAGACCATGAACCAAATATTCGTAACAGACATCTACAGAACTCTGTATCCAATAACAGCAGAATGAGAATTCTTCTCCAGGCCTCATGCAATATTCTCAGGATAGAACACAGGTCAGACTATGCAAAAATTCTCTACTAATTTAAAATGATTAAAATCACAATAGATGTCCTCTGACTACAATGGAATAAAATTAGAAATCAGTAACCGGATAAAATATGGAACATCATAAAAATATGGAAATTAAACAACATTCTTAAACAACCAATGAGTCAAAGAAGAATCCACAAAGGAAATCATAAAGCCTAAGAGATGAATGAAAAGAAAAACACAATACCCCAAATTGATGGAACGCAGTAAGAGCAGTACTTAGAGGGAAATTTATATAGATTTTTATATATTAAGAAAAAAAAATCTCAATTAACCTGAACTTCTACTTTAAGACATAAGAAAAAGAAGAGCAAACTAAATTCAAAGTCACAGAAGTAAGTAATAAATATTAAAGTGAAAATAAGTGAAATAGAGAATAGAGAAATAATAGCTTACTGAACTCCATTCCAGCAGGAGAATCTCAAATTCAAGGTCAGCCTAGGCAACTGAGAGAGATACTGGCCCTAAGTAAATAAATAAATAGGCCTGGGGATGCAGGAGGGAGAGAGAGAGAGAGAGAGAGAGAGAGAGAGAGGGAATGAATTAACAAGACCAAAGTTTGGTTCTCTGTTCTCTGAGAAGATCAATAAAATTGACAAACTTTTTGCTTGACTGATGGGGTGGGGGCTGCAGGGGGAACAGAGAAGACTCAAATTACTGAAATCAGGAATGAAAGAGGGGACATTCCTACTAACTTTAGGAAAATAAAAAGGATAAGGAAAGTTGCTAAACTATTTCACGCCAAAAAAGTTAGATAACCAAGATGAAATGGAAAAATTCCTAGAAAGACACAAGCTACCAAAACTCATTCAAGAAGAAATCTGAGTAGACTCCAGGTGCTATGGTTTGGATGTGAATATCTTCCAGAAGCTCATGTGTTGAAAGCTTGGTGCCCAGGGCAGCAATGTTCAGAGATAGGGCCTCTCTCTCTCTCTCTCTCTTTCTCTCTCTGCTTCCTGGCTGCCTTGAAGTGAGCAGCTTTGCTCTGCCACAATCTTCCTGCCATGGTGTTCTGTCTCCCTGCAGGCTCAGAAACAATGGAGACAAGTGATCATGGACGGAAACCTCTGAAGTTGTGAGTCAAAAATAAATCTTTTCTCTTCTAAGTTGATTTTCTCAGGTATTTTGTCACAGCAATGGAAAACTGATTAACACACCAAGTAAAGAGACATAATCTGTAATTCAATCCCATTACAACTCACCTTTCCACATAGAAAAGCTGAGGTCAGATGGCTTCACTGGTGAATTCTACCAAACATTTATTTATTTGTGGTGGTAGGGGTTAAACACAGAGCTCCATGTGTGCTAGGCAAGAGCTCCACTACTGAACTACATCCCCAGGCCTACTGCCAAACATTTGAATAAAAATTAACCCCAATATTCTACAAACTCTTTTGAAAAATAGAGAAAGGAATCTTTCCCAACTCATCCTATGAGTCTATATTTTAAGCATTTTTATTTTTTGCAGATTATGATGTTTTTACATCTTAAAAAACTGCTCTGCCTGCGGAAACACTGCCTCTTCCAAGGATAGGCAATTCTCAGAGACAGCAAAGGGCACATCTGGGAGTGTCAATGACATATACAAACTAACCATCAGAGCTGGACCTCCTGTATCCAGCCTGTGCATCCCAGGAGGGACATTCCTCTGCCTCGCTCATCCCAGGGCCAGGTTCCGGGCAGTAGGGATTGCCCCCGTGCCCCAAAGCCACTGAATTATTCACACCTGCCAATCCTAATCTGTTCACCCTGCCTTGCCTTGGCTGTCCTGCAGAAACCCCAATAAAGGCAGTGGCCTAAACCTTCCCCTTACTCCTATCTTCTGCCTCTTGACACTTGGTGTTTTCCCCAGGTGACCTGTGTGGTGTGCCATGCCTCCTGTCTCTAGGTCCTGTGGGTATAAACAAGTTCATTTCTCTGAGTCTCTCCTCTGACTCCTGTTAAGGATGTATCTGATTGGCCACCACTAAAAGAACACAAAACGAGTCCAGCTGGGTATAACTCAGTGGCTGGGTGTTTTCCTAGTATGTGCAAGACTCTGGGTTTGATCTCTGATACCACAAAGTGGCAAGAAACCAACATCCAAAAACCAAACTAAAGCAAAAGACTGGCCAGCATTAACCTGAAACCCAAATCACACAGATACCACAAGCAAAGAAAACTGTAAACCAACATCATTTGTGAAGATAAATGTAAAAATCCTCCAAAATACTGGAACACTGAGTCCAACAATGTAGAAAAAGCACTATATGCCACACCAAAGTGAGGTTTATCACAGGAATGCAGGTTGATTTGACATTAAAAAAACTGGATGTGATAGATCATTTTACCAGAACAAAGGACAAAGAAATAGAGGTAATCTCAGTAGATCTATGCAAGGCATTTGATGAAAATGCAACACCCTTTCATGATTAAAACAAAACAAAACAAAACACTAAGCAACCGGGAATAGAAGGGAACTTCCTCAATCTGATAAAGGGCATCTATTAAAAAAAATAAAGAACCTTCACAGCTAATGTCATAGGTAATCTAAAGATGACAAGCTTTCTCTCTAAGATCAGGACAAGGCACTGTGTTCACTTGTATTCAGCACTGAATTCCAGATTCTAATTGGAGAAATTAAGCAAGAAAAACAAAAGGCAAGCAGGTTGGAAAGGAAGAAGTAAAACTGTATCTATTTACAGATGATATGATCTTTTTATGTAGAAAATTCTAAGGAACACACACACACACACACACAACTGATCAATGAGTTCAGTAAGGTTGTGGAACACAAGATAAATATACCCCCAAGTTTTGTTTCTACACACTAGTAGTGAACATTCTGAAAAAGAAATTAAGAAAATAATTCCATTCACAACAGTATCAAAATCAATAAAATTCTTAGGAATAAATTTAAGTAAATAAATGCAAAGCTTATACACTAATAACTAAAAACTATTATCTAAAGAAATTAAAGAAGACCTAAATAAATGGAAGGATAGCCTATATTCATGGATTGGAAGATTTTAAATTGCTAGTTTGGCAATATTTCCCAAATTGCTCTACAGACTTACTCTAATCCTTATTAGATCCTAACTTTTTTGCAGAAGTTGACAAGTGGATCCTGAAATTCATTCTCTTGCTGGAGGCTGTCCAGTGCTTTGCAACTTGCTTAGCAGGCCTCTGTTGCTCGGTGCTAACTCTCATCAAATCTTGGGTAAAATGGACTTTGGAAGTCAGAAAAGCCCTCAGGCAAGGAGTCACAGTCCCTGGAGTTAGAAGTTCCCTTTTGTTCAGAAACATTAAATACCAAGGAAATAAGAGGAGGCACTAAGAACATCTGCTGCTGGTCATCCCTGCATACTGCAGAGCTTCGGTGTCCTACAGTAATTCACTCCATGCTGTAATTGGTTCTCCCAGGTGATGGCTAGCTGTCACAATTAAAAAAAGATGCCAGACATGGTGGTTCATGCCTGCAATTCCAGCAACTCCCAAGGCTGAGGCAGGAGGATTGCAAGTTTGAGGCCAATCTTGGCAACTTGGCAAGGCCTTAACAAGTTGGTGAGATTCTGTCTCTAAATTAAAAAATAACAAGGACTGGGAATGTGACTCAGTGGTTAGGTGCCCCTGGGTTTAATCCCTGGTACCAAGCCAAACAAAATCAAACCTTTCTGATGGGGAGATTAGTGGGCCAGCTCTAGCTCCTGCTTCTGCAGGGTCTCAAATCTCTTAATAAGCAGTCATCTTCTTCCTCCATTCCCACTCATTTAAGATTCTCCTCCCTCTCCACCGGCCTCTCTGGCCTGGTTTGCTTGCCTGGCCGGATTACCCAGAACTTTACCCTCAGCGTCTGTGTCCCACTGCTGTGCTCTTGCCTGTTTCTGTTACTGTAATCGCTGATTCGCAGAAAGCATCAAGGCACACCCCTGTGAATTCCTGGTTCCAGATCTATGCCTCCTTGCTCCATTATATAGTTAAAACTCTATCACCTTCATATAGTTGGGGTGCCTCCCCTCTGCCTGCATAGCACCTCCTTTCTCTGCCTGCTGTACTACGTGTGTGAGGAACTCAAACCAGCAACGTGGAAGCCACAGCTTCAGGCTTAGTGGACTCCTTCCTGTGTCCTTTGGCTAACCAGCCCCTCACTCCCCCATCAGGAAATGAGGACCTCTAAAGTTGTGGGGACCAGAAGTGCAGATTCCTCAGGGAGATGTGGGAGTGAGGGTAAGTCATGCCACTGGATGTCCAATCCTTAGTTCCCAGACTTCTGGAGACCTAGCTCCTCAGCCTCTTGGGAGTTCACTGTCAGCTGGGACCTTGGCTGTGTCTTTTCAGGCTGTTCCAACATTCTGTCAGAGCAGAAGCTTTGAGGCAATGTGGCATAGTGTAGGACTGGATCCTGTGGTCATGAGCTCAATGCTGTATCTCCTTTGGTATAAAGTGGGTCCGCTGGTCTCAGGCAATGTATCAGGGTTCATTTAGAGAAGGAAACCACTTTGAGTGATACACAAGAAAGCACTATGATAGAATAATCTCCCTCTGCTCCAAAAATGTCTATATCTGAATCCCTGGAACCCATGAATATGTTAGATGGCTAAGTGGGATTTATAGTAGCAGATGGAATTAGGGTTATCCATCAAATGACCTTAAAATAGGGAGATTATCCTGGATGACCCAGGTGGGCCCAATGTAGTCTCAGGGGTCCTTAAATGTGAAGAGGGAAACAGAAGCAGAGGTCAGAGGGACGTGATGTGAGAATCTGACTAGCTGTTTCTGACTTTAAAGATGGAGGAAGGAGTCCTAGTCAAGGAATGCAGGTGGCATCTAGAGGTGCAAAACCAAGGAAACTGATTCTCTCCAAGAGTCTCTAGACTGAAATACACTTCTGCTGACGACTTGATTTTAGCCCAGAGACACCCATTTTGGACTTCTGGACTACAGAACTCACAGATCTGTAATGTAATAAATTTGTGCTGTTTTAAGTCACTATAACTGGTTAGAGTAGCAACAGAAAATGAATATAGATGCTGTTAGCTTTCCATTACTATAACAAATATTGAAATAATCAACTTATGAAGACGAAAGGTTTGTCTTGGCTGAAATCTTTAGAGGTCCTTCACTGTTTGGCCTGTTACGTTGGGTGAGGCAGGAGCAAAATCACTTGCCTCCTGGATAGGAAGCCAGAGAGGAAGGAGGCGCCAGGGTCCCAATGACCCCTTCAAGAGCATGGCCCCAATCCCCTGAAGACCTTCCACTAGGCCCCGTCTCTTAGAGAAGGAAGTTGGCAATCCACCATCTCCTAATAGCAGCACAATGGAGACCAAGTTTCTCACACTCTGTGGCCCCTTGGATAGTGGGGGCCTGAGTCATTGTCTGGCATGCAGGAAATGGCATTAATCCCCAGAAGTGGACCAGTGAAGGGGTGGGGCTTGGCACTTGTCAGGGCCGAGGTGGGGTGGGCAGTTAGCCCTGTTGCTGGGTCCAGGCATAGCCTCCGTCATGGTGGCTCTGTTGAGGTTGCAGAGTGTGAACGCTGAGAGGGCTGACGATGAGGGCGACTGACCTCTGGGAGACGAGCTGCCTCTCCGCCTGTCACCCGGTGCCTGCCCCATACTGGGTGCTCTCTGAAGAGTGCACACTTTGGACATGTTCCCACAGGCCCACTCAGAGCCTCGTTCCCCAGACCCCTGTTTCTGAATTTCCAATTTCTATCATTCCAGGCTCCAAGACACTTGCCAGGGTGGGTTCATGGGAACAAGTAAAGGCATACAACTCGTCCAATCACTTAAAAAAGTGTGTTAAGCAGGACCCTGTGCCAGGCACTGTGCTGAGTACTGGGATCACTGCTGTGAGCGAGACTGTCCAGGTTCCTGTCTTTAGGGCCAATCGTCTCGAGGGGCTAGGTCATTAGACAAGTCATTCCAGGGTGACATGGAAGAATGGAGTGCCGTGGGTGCTGACAGCAGGAGGACCTGGTCTGATCTCAAAAGCAGTCTTGCTTTTTGGCCAAGTGATTCATGCCCAGAGGTATAACTGACGGAAAAAACTCAGAAGGAAACAATGAATCCATTTTGAAAGACCTTTTATTGAGCAGTTATGATGAAGGCTGCAAAGCTGAATCAACACGAACCCTTGTCTTCGAGAAGCTCACATCCTTTGAGAAAGAGTAGATAAGCATAGAAGTAAATGAAACAGGACACATGCATGATCAGAGCCAGGTGTGGGAAGAGGTGAGCAGTCAGATTTCTCAGAAAGACCTGCACAACCCAGACAGGAAGCACCTCTCAGGATGGAATTATGATAGAATTAATTTTTATGGCTATGTAATGTTTATGATATTAACTCTTAGTCATGTTTTAAATTATAAATAAATCTGCTTTGCATAATGTAGCTAATATCCACTTCTGTATAAAGCATTATTTATACTGGTTTGGTGCACTGGAGGGAGGACCCAAGGGTACTTATGTAGCTTAACATGACTAGTGTTGCCAGATGAAATATAGGACACCCAGCTAAATGTGAATTTCAGATAAACAAATGAACATGGTTTTAGTATAGATATGTCCCAAACAGTGCATGGAACGTGCTTATACAAAAAACCATATTTATTGTTTTTCTGCAATTTCAGACGCTGCACAAAGATGACATCTATGTTTATGTGGTAGAAATAATTTAGATTTCAAAGAGGAATGACATACTTTCATCCTAAAATTTCACAATCACCTTTTTATAAGTAAAATGCTAGTGTATTCAATGCATTACAAAACATGAAAAATTTTTAGTATATCTCATACCATGTTTGGGACATCCTTGTACTCAAAATATTGTTTACCTAAAATTCAAATGTAATTCAAATGTAATTCCCATTTAAACCGGGGCTCTGTATTTTCATTTGTTACATCTGGCAACCTTGATAAATGACACACTGCCTTCACGTCTTCTCATGACAGCCATGACAGTCATTCTTAAATATTTATTTCTTAAATAGACTCGGCTGGTATGGGCCTAAACAGGTGCCTTGTTGCCCTCTAGTGGTGAATCCAGTTAATGTATGTATTTCAATGCCCACTTAATTCAACAGTCAGCCTTCAAGTTACTGCAGCAATGACAGCCCTTGTTTTCTTGGTTTGCCATGTAAGGGAAGGAGGCATACATTACATAAATGGAACCAAAAGCTCCTCTGAAGCAAACATGAAGGTACAGGTCACACAACGATGACTTCTACATGTGGATTCAGTGATCTCTTAGGAAGACTTTAGAGTGGCTGATGCACATCTCGACTGCAAAACTCACAATGATCTCTTTCTATAAATAAAATCCCAGAATATTAAAAGTGATGATAAAATTTGGGAAGACAGTGAAGTACACAAAAAGGCACTCTCTTCTTTCTTATACTTTTATGGACTCATGTTGGAAAAATCAAAGTTCAACTGGGAAGAGAAAAACAGTTTTTCTTCTTATTCTGTTTCCCCTGATATGCTCCCTCTACAATGAATCCAGAAAACTCTGGGATGTCTGTGTGTGGGTGAGCACTGAGTCATCAGGTGAGGTCATGTTTGATTTCAACCAGCTCTTGAGTGGTGTTATTTTTCAATTTCCTTCTTCCTCCCAAGGCCTCTTGTTTTCCCCCAAGACAGACTGTCTACACTGCCAAATTCCTCTCTTCATACTCATTAATTACTTCTTTTTCTTGGGTACTGGAGACTGAATTCAGGGGCATTTGGCCACTGAGTCACATCCCTAGCCCTATTTTATATTTTATTTAAAGACAGGGTCTTACCGAGCTGCTTAGTGCCTCACTAAGTTGCTGAGGCTGGCTTTGAACTCCTGATCCTCCTGTGTCAGCCTCCAGAGTCGCTGGGATTACAGGTGTGCGCCACTGCACCTGGCTCATTAACTGCTTCTTCATCCACAGAAGTCTTCTTTTTTTTCTAGAACACTGGTTCCAAGGGGAAGTGGGTCACACAAAGGGCACAGTGGATTACAGAAAGGGCACTGCTTATCCTTATACTGCACATTGCTTGTATGTAAGGGATGGAAATGTGCACGTCCCTTGGAGGAAGAGTGTTCATCAGTCTCTCTTCTGACCTTTGCTCTCCTCAGGTGAAGGAAAAGATATGTTGAATTTTTCTCCTCAATATATACATCCCACCACAAATATCCATGTATTCATAGAGTCCTCAAGACTTGTAATTCTGTGACCACCCTAAACCCAAGAAAAAGGAAGCGAGAACAAACTGGATGTTACTGGTATCTGTCACTACTGTTAAGTAACAGGGTGTACCTTGGGCATCAGAGGTGAACTTATTTCCTTCCCTGTGCATTGCAAAGAATTTGAGGAAGCTTATTAAAAACACAAACACAGAAGGGTTTCCAGATTGAATACTGAGTCCAAGACGCTGGAGAGCAGGAGGGTCTACCTGCCTTGGAATGGAGCTGGAATATTTGTGAAGGGAAAGCGGTTTAACTCAAGAAAGCAAGGAGGACCCAAGGCCGCTGTAGACTCTTGCTTCAGGACGACTGTGTCCCTGCTGGGTGTTAGGTTCAGGGGGCTCTGTGGGGCAGTTATAATGTGGTGGTGGTCCCTTTGGGATGCTCGACAGTGGGCATCAGGTTCCTTTACCATGAATACCTTCTAAAGGCATCAGCTGCAACATCTTGAGGCACACAATTTATTAAGTTCAAATGGAAAAAAAAAATCACAAAAAACAGAGATTCTGGCTCCAGTGTTTATTGGATGAAGTTGTTTACAATAGTAAAAAGACAAATACACAAACTACAAGATAAAAACTTGTTGCATAAAAACATTGAAAACTCAGTCATGTCCTAATTCAATAAAACAAACACTGCTAGAACACTCATCTGGTTTAACTCTTAAACCTCATTCAGGGCTGGGGAGATAGCTCAGTCGGTAGAGTGCTTGCCTTGCAAGCCCAAAGCCCTGGGTTTGATCCCCAGCACCGCAAAACAAACAAACAAAACAACAACAAAAACCAAACCTCATTCATTCCATAAGGATTCTGAGCACTCTCCCATGTGCTGTGCACCACAGTAGAGGTACAGGGGACACAGGGATGAACAGAATCCCCACTCACAGAGCTCTGCTCTAGTGTGGGCAGACAGACATCACAGAAAACAAGTGAATACTGAACGGTCCCAGTCATGCGGGATGGGGTTGGGAGGATTCTCTATACCCTCCCCCCAAACTCAAGAGCAATCTGAGGCTGTTTTAAATGACATAGCCTTGTTTCTGGGAAAGATACAAACTATAAATTTTTAGGTTTTTTTTTTTTTTTTTTTTTTTTTTTTTTTTTTTTTTTGAGACAGGGTCTTCCTATGTTGCCCAGGCTGGTCCTGAATTCCTGGGTCAAGTGCTCCTCATACTTCAGCCTTTACAAGTAGCTGGGACTACAGGTGTGTGCTGCCAAGCCTGGACTAAATTATATTTTTAGATTAACTTTTTACAGGTTACAAATTTCTGGTCAGATGCAAGTCATAGTTTTGAACTAAAATGTTTCTAATTAGAATCTACCTTAGTAAGTACTTTTTTTGGCCATACTGATAGAATAAGGGTCACCATCGTATGTCTGAGCATATGTCAGTATACATACGTATGTTTACAGGCCTGAATCACTTTTCACATATATCCACACATATTATATAGAATGTCTCTTGCATGAATTCTCAGATCATATTTAGTCTTTCCAAAAACCAGTAACACTCTAAATTTTAGGCAGTTTATTAGGGTTTCCAAGTGTGTGTGTGTGTGTGTGTGTGTGTGTGTGTGTGTGTGTGTAATCCCCCTGCCCCGGGGGGGAGGTACTGCGGATTGAACCCAGGGGTGCTTTACCACTAAGCTACACCTCCAGCCCCGTTTTTTGAAAACGTTTTGAGAAGGGTTCTTGCTAAGTTGCTGTGGCTAACCTCAAATTTGTAATCCTCCTGCCTCAGTCTTCTGCTGAGGGTCACACAGGTGTGTGCCACTGAGGCCAGCCCAAGTGGATAATATTTCTAAGTAAAAGCTATTATTAAAAAAAAATGCCCACCACCTTACAACTAAGCAGCACAGCCTGACGAAACACCAACAGAACGCTGTGGAGCACAGAACGGCACTGACCGTGTGTCTGGAACGGGGGGCAAAAGAGAAGCCCGTTTCCCGTTTTTCTTTTTGCTTAGTGCTTGTTCAGAGCCACGGAGTGTCACATGAAGACATCTGTCCCCAGATCTTAGGGACCTGCCAATTTCACTGCTACCTCAGTGTTCATTTATGAGTTTTCCCGTCTTCATACCCTAACAAGGCACTGTTTCTTTTTAGGCTGCCTGGTGTAAGACAGCAGCTTTTCTGCTGTGGTGAACACAGGGTCAGACATGCTGGACAGGATCACTGAAGTGACATAGTACAAGAGGCAACAGTGGCAGGGGCTTTGACATGTTCCTGATTTCTCTAAGAGGCGAACTTTCAAAGTGACAGGGCCTTTACAGTTGCATGCTTAACCCAGAAGCTGCACTTTAAACCGAGTGCCTCTGGTCAGGAAGAGAAGAGAGTCTTCTGGGATCTCAGTGGTGACCCTCGGGCCTCTTCCATGGCCTTGGTGCTCTGCTGAGATGACTCGGGAGCCAGTCGACAGGGACAGAAGCACATGGTGTGGGTGCATGCTCACGCACAGGTGCCTAGGACATGCTGAGCACCACGGCCCTGCCAGCCGGTCCCTCCTCCTGGATGATGGGGTTCCGCAACAGAGAAGACGATGTGAACAGGACCGGCCTTAGTGATGCGTGCCCAGCACACCCTCGGATGCCATGTGTTCTTCTCTCTCAGCGGTTCCTGCCGCAGCAACTGGTGAGAGTTCTGCCCTAGAGGTCACCAGAATTTCTAGACTTTCTGCTGCAAAAGGCATCTATGGATAATCCTGAATTTTAAGTAATTTAAAAATAAGCTCTAGGTGCCTTTGGAAAGCACTATACAATTTTCAAAATTTTAGGCTTTTCTTCCTCATTGTGTTTTCTCCTTCATGTTCATAGTAAATAATTTGCATTTTCTTGAGTACATTCAGGCTGAACAGAAGGGCATCTGAATACTGCTAGACAATATAGAGAAGTTTTCCTGGTATGAGAAGTAACAGATAAGCCATAAAAATACAGTGGGTTAATAATTAGAAGTTGACTAGACAAATTCTTTTTTTTTTTTTTTTTTTTTTTTCCCCACCAAATTTACTTGCTTTCCTACTGAATGATTCCACTTCTCTCTCCTTCTTTTCCATCACTGGAATTTTCTGATCCTAGGATGACCTATGTCTGTTGTGCCTTATAAGTGTACACTGAGATTTTAAAATATAACGATGGCTTCTCTAATTCTACCTGACGACATCAGTGACTGCCAAGAGCTCTAATGAGTTATGAATCAGGAAGTCTTAATGCATAGTAAAAGATTACCTGGTTTTAATCCTAAACCATGTAAGGGATGGACAGGTAGCTGCACAATACCGCAGGACGTTGCAAAGAATTCCCCTGAACATTTTGAAGGACTATTTTTCTGGCATTTGTGGTTGTCTTCCAGGACGAGATGCTTTTCAGAAAACCAGGCGATAATGTTATTCAGACTATTCTAAAGAAATTTCCTAAGTGCCTAACAAAAGACCAAATGTTCTAATATCTCCTGAGAAATAATGAGATGTTATTGGGAATGGAGAACAAATGCCACATGCAGCAACCAGCAGCATCCGTGTCAGTACTGACAGGCACACAAACTGTCTTTAGCCACAAAACAGCACCATGGTACTTGAGCTACCATTGGAAAGACCCTGGCCACCTTCCTGAATTGCTCATTGTATCCAAGACAGGCTTGATGACAAGAAGGTAGAACACATTTCTCCAAACTCCTGTGATTTCATTTTTAAATAGTTAAATGCCTGCTGTATTTCTAGGAACTGTGATCTGAAGGTGTTTTTCCTTCCCCAAGAAGCAAACATTCTCTTTACAGGCATAAGGAGCTTAAGATCCAGCATGAACTCCACATGGCAACGAGCATTTTAAGAGTTCATTTCTGGGGACCCAGTTTCCAGTTGCAGAAGTTCTTCACTTGCTTTACTTCCCGTATTTTCATCTTCATTAGAATAGTTTCCTGAATCTTGACTGGTTTGGGAATTGTACCTTTTGTGATCCTCATCAATTTGATTAGTTTCCTTCATTATAGTATTTGTGTTTGTGTTTTCAATTATAAAACACCTTTCAATTTGTTCCTCAGTTGTCAGAAGTAGAAGATTCTTTAATGGCTGTTCGGACAAATACTAATTTAAAAAAAGGAAGGAATAGAGATGGATTATTTAAAATAATAAAAATTAGTTTCATAGTTCTAATAGCTTTAGTTTTCCATTTAGAAAACTTCTCTTTCATCATGCAAATTAAAAAGTCAGGAAGAACATATCAATTACATTGTCAGGTTTAGAATAAAATCAGGAAGCTCATGTATCTTAATACTTTTCCAGTGAGTCTAAGAAGAGCACGTCAGGGGGCACACTGTGCCTTGGAGCAGGTCTGGTGGCAGCCTAGGAGGGGCTGCAAAGGGAGGGCAAGGGAGCACGGACATTCATTTTAAAATAATACCAAATGTTATATCCAACCCAAAGGCACCCAGAAGCAGCACAACTGAGAAATTAAGGTTTTCCTGTTTGACTAAGAATTTTATAATTAGCTACTTTAAAGTCTATTTAAAACAATAGCTGGGAATATTAGAGTACATAAAAGTGATATTTAAAAACTCAGGAATCTAAGAGTAAGCTAGTGAAGATGTACCGAGCATTCTTAGAGTGCTGAGCCATTCCTGACGTAGCTCCTTCACTGCTCACGACTCTGTGGGTTAGTGGGCCTGGCTCCCCTGCAGAGCCCAAGGGTACCTGCCTGCTCTTCTACTCTTAAGTGACTCACTCCACTTCACATAGCTTGTAAGCGTGGCTATGTCACAGCTCATCACAATTCCAACTCCATGCCTGGGCTCTTAACCACACTGCTTCTCAAGGCCAGCCTGAACCTTGCCCTGCGGGAACACTGTCCCCAGGCAGACTGCCTTTGGGCCTTCCGCATCCAGCGCTCTTGCCACTCTTACAGGAGTGCCAAGCCAAACACCGACAAGTCTGCGAGGAAACTTGTGCTTTTGATGATTCTCCTTTCTGTGATTTCACTCTTGGAATGAATATACATACTATACAGATAGAACAATTCTTTTTGATATACTATGAAGAATCCCAAAGACTTTTAGTAGTAAAATAAATGCCATAATAGCCAAACTGCCAGAAATACAGATTAAGGACAAATCTTACTGTGCTGTTATTAAGGGACTGTTTCTAAAGTTCATTTACTGAAACTTTGAAGAAACTACCCACATTTGTCTGCATTGTTTTCTGGATATCAAGAAAATTTTTGTATTTTGTTGAAAGCAAACATATTTCCTAGGTTGATAAAGAAGAGTAACATACCTTATCAATATTGGAGGGAGGTTTAAGTGATGGGAAGAACACATAATTGAAACATCTCAGGAGGTTTTTCATAATGTAAATGATAACTACAATAAAAACTGCTGCAATGCAAATTCCAGCTATCACCCAGCTTTTGTAAGAATTTCCTAAAAATATATAAATGATGTTTCGCATCAATGTATGTTTTAACACACAAATGCATTAATATGAAACTAGCCATATGAAAGGAAATATAAAATCTATTAAATGATACCTCTAAAAGTATTTCTGGTAACACTGAGTACCAGTGCAACTGTGGGCAATGACCTGACCTTTACAGACCACCTGGGGACTGATCTAAGAGGTGCTTGGGGAGGAAGATGATATCAACATATGGGCCCCAGCAGGCGAAAGTTCTCCAGCACTTCTACAACATGTGACTATCGAATTTAAAAAGATTCTGTGACTAAGCCTCTACCAGTCAGCTCTACAAAATGAGATGAAACCACTTGCACATAAAAAAAGACATGATCATTAAAGATTATGAAAAAAATAAAAAACTTATAGTCTTACTAAATACCAAAAGCAACATTAAAAAGAAATTAATTATGTGGATACTGGATGAAATATAAAGCATTAAAAACACTGAATTGAGTTGAATATTATAAATATTTTCTAAAACTTAAAGACATCTTGAAGGTTTACTTTTGATTCATGTAGTTCATGAAAAGAACATGAAGAAAATGTTCTATCTTTTGTAGTGAAAAGCAAATAATTTACAATTTCCAATGTATTATTTTATTAAGTCTAGTTACATTTGAAAAAAGATACAAAAAAGAGATTCTGACCTGGTTTTGTTTTCTCGCACACTATATCGCTAAAAACACTGCTTTTATTCCACGATTTACTCACAAAGTGTGCTCTCGCTTTGACACAATACACAGTCAGTGGTTGCAAGTTGGCAATAGTAAAATCGGTTTTTCCTCCTTGATATTTTCTCTATAAAAATAATTAAGTCATTGATAAAGTTTAGTTAGCTCATGAAATCAGAGGGGGTATCTCTGAATTATTTTACATCCGATTTAAGATTGGCCTCTCGAAACACTCAGTTGGCCTCTCTTAAATACTCAGTTGGTGTGTGTTTAAGAAATATAAATTTGTGGGCTGGGAATGTGGCTCAGTGGTAGATCACTTGCCTAACATGCATGAGGCCCTGGATTCTATCCCCAGCACTGCAAAAAAACAAAAAAGTGAAAAGAAATATGTTTGTTTTGAACAACGCATTATAACCAAATAAGAAAGTTAAAAATGCTATCAGAAAAGCACATAACACATTCCTAAGGTAGCTCTGATTTATTTCATGAGCCCATGCTGCTTTGGCTTACTTGCTATTAATGACAGAATGGCTAATGGTAGGGATTCTAACCCCAACTGCCTGTGCTGAAGTATCATTACGGCTGTGTGGCCTTGTGTGGGTTATTTCATTGCTTGCTGCCTTATTTCCTGAGCTGAAAAATGAGTACAAATTTTGCTCTTATCTATGTTAGTCAGCTATTGCCACAATATCGAAGCCAGTTCAGCATTCAGTGGCTCCAAATGTAATTATTTTTCTCAGTCTACAGGTTGACAGGGGGAACCCCCACTGAGGTCCAGGCTTCCCAACCCACCAGTCTCTCGTCCTCCTTGGACCACTGACTATTAGATAAATGCCTTTCTTCAAGCAAAGCACAAGGAGAAGCACAAGTGCCAAGCCAAGCTGTGCTGGCACACTTAAGGCCCAACTTCAAGGAGGCAGGGACTGTGCCATCCTAAGAACTTGCTGAACAATTTAACCATATGGTGTGGCAGTGTTGTTTTGAAGAATGATTGAAGCAATTCACGTAAAATACTTAGTATGATACCTGATAAATAATTCCAAGTATTCGATAAATGAGTCGCTGTTATAATGACTGATGTCTCCAATATGGGATACGAGAGCAACTACAAATGACTGAACCTCTACTGTTTGTCAGAGCAATGTGCTAGGTATTTTATTTCAAATCTTAGAAATAGCATTTTGCAAAATTTAGCTGCCATGATCACTGCCACTTTTGAGCAGATGAAATAAAGTCTCGAAGAGGTGAAACACCTTGCTTAAGATTAATTAAATGATGTGTAAGTGTGGTACACAAATTCAGATTTGTCTAATCTCAGGACAGCTGAAAACTGATGATAATTCTCAATGGTCTAAATTAAGCTATGGTCAGATAACTAAAATGAAAGCATTCAAGTCACTGGAATTTGCTTCAAGTTTCCAACAGAAAATGAAGTAAAGTTACAGAATTTACCAGCACTGAGTATATGAAGTTGATTCCTTGATTGTAACTCCATAAGGAATTGTGTGGATACCCTGATGTGATGTTATCAATTCTGTCTGTGGATTCTGAATTGCAGTGTTTGCCAGTGTTTCTCAACATTTTTTTCATTATGACTTCTCTGCAGAGACTTTTTTAGATAATTTAAAAAAATTCCTCCCCAACATGAAATTAAACACTAAGGAATAAAGTTGAACTTTGGAGACATGCTTTCCATGATATTTTTTGCCCACTAAGAACCAATTTTGTCCCCTTGGAGGGGTCACCAGGGGACATTTGACAATGTCCAGCAGTGTTTTTGGTGGTCATGACTGGGAGGAAGTGCTACTGGCATCTAGTAGGTAGAGCCCAGAGATGCTGCTAAGCATCCTACAAAGCATATGGTGACTCTGTTGCAAGAATTATCTGGCCGCAGTGCAATAGTGTAGAGAAGCCCTGCGTGAGAACATCTAGGAATGTGTTAAGAATGGTTCTAATTCAGTGGCAATGGGCTCAGGAATCTATTTTAAAAGCAAACTGAGACTCAGACACAAGTAATCCACAACTCTACCAGACAAAAACATGGAAAAATGCTGATATTCATCATACTGCAAATAGGCACACAGTTAAATACAATCTTAAGAGTCTAATATTTCCTAAATTTTAAATGTAAGCTTTATTTTTCCAAATACAAAATTATACTATGTATAATTACCTCAGTATTTGAATTGTTTTCCCAAAAAATAATTTCATAAATTAGTGGGACTCCTGGAGCATTGATATCGACACGCAGAGAATCATTAACGGGTTTCATGCTAATGACTGGAGGAGGTATGATGGCTAGAAAAAAATTTGTAAAGATATAATGTGTGATTATACATTTTAAAACAATTTTAAGAATTTGCACCAAATCGGAGAATTATAATCTTATGAAAGAAACATTGGCTTACTGTATATTGCAGTATTTAATTTTTTCTCTTCAGACCAAAAAGATGTGCTATTTCCATTAGATGCTTGTACCCGGAGATAGTAAATTCCTTTTGGGAAAAATTTTCGAAGAAAGACACAATATGTAGTTTTGATGTGTTCACAGTTAGGTATTTGTTCCCATTTATGTAAATTGGTCCCAGAAGCAATTTTTAAAAAGCCACTGTAAGACAAAATTTTTTAAAAAATTCAAACACATTAATTTAGTAAATATGAACTGAATACTTACAGTATGCTAGATGCTCTGTTAGAGGCTAAAGACACATGAACAATCAGCTCCCACACCCTTGGGAAACTCACAAGATGTGTCTATCCAACACAAAAGAAAGCTAAAGAGTGCTCCCGAGTGTGACAAAGTGGTGGTGTGTGTCAGAGGTGGCTTGTACCATGTGCAAAGACAACTTGTAAAATTCCAGGAATGCTCCAAGATGGTTTTTAAATAGAGCCTTTATTAAAAATCTAAATATATAATCTTACAAATAAAAATTGTATTAAAGACAAAGATAATACATATTTAAACTGCATCCTGTCCTAGAGATTTTACTATATTTTATCATCTATGTACTTGAGGCTATTTATGCCTATTGTATCTACATGGTAAAAATCCTGCATACCAGTGTCCAACTCTGTGTGTATCTTTCCAGCTCCATGTTGAGGAACAGGATGCTAATGGTTTGAAAGTAGCCATCATCACAAAATTCAACCAACACTCCAAATAGGGCTCTTCCCTTTTGGAGAGTCAGTTGCTGAACACATCTGCACACACCCCTGCGTAACACAAATGCACTGCCCAGGGCTATGCTGCGCCAAAACCAAGGTCAGGCACCCAACTGAGGCTGGGGAGGCTAAGAAACTGCCTCTCAAACCAACTGCAAAGAGCGTCTACTTTAGGCCTAGAACCGCAAGAGCCTAACTCGTTTCCTCATGTTGTGTTGCCTGAGCCCACGGCTCCACATACAATGCAGTCACACACATCTTCCTCAAACACAGAACTCACGTCACCTATCCCCCAGCTAACTTCCCAATGATTTCCAAACATATACAGGTCAGCCCATGGCTCCCCTCCGACCACCTTCATCTTGCTCCTGGCTTCTCCACGCCCTGATGTTCTGTTCCTGTAGGACACCCTCCCCACGGTGGCAGGCAGCATCCTAAGGTGGCCCCAAAGTCCCCGTCTCTGCACATACATCCTATACGCCCCCGCAAAGTGTGAGCAGGATCTGTGAATATGATGGGGGTCCCTCTCCCTGCCGATTAGGTGACATTATCTGGCAGAAGCATTTTACAGATGTAATTAAGGTCCCAATCACTAATTGTGAGTTAATCAAATGAAGCACTATGCTGGGTGGCCGGATCTCTCAGGGGAGTCCTTTAAAAGAAGGGCTAGAGGTCCTCTGATGTCTCCCAGAGGCAGGCCACAGGAGCTCCTCTGCTGCCAGCAGCCTCGTGGGGGTGCCTGGGGACCTGGAGTCAGGTGAAACCTCGATCTCGGCGATGCCCTCATTACTTAGCAGAGGACTCAGTTAAGCCACACCTGGACTGAGACACAGAAACATCAGATAAAATGCCTGTTTTTGATCTGTTAAATCTATAGTAATTTGTTACAGAGGAACAGAAAATGAGCTATCCCCCAACCTGATTTTAAGTCTCTTCCTATTCCTCCATTTTCCCTCCTGCTGTTGCTCCCACTGGATACCCTCTCTCATCCACTTGAAAACATCTGATTAACATCAAGGCCTCGTTATTATCTGACGTCCTTCCAAGTGGCTTCTGTGCTCTCCAGCCCTATCTATTATTTCACCTTTTTGATTTATATAACTGTTATAATTTGTATGCCACCACCCAGCCCTGAGCCAGGTCGCTGAGCAGTGTCAGCTGGCTGCTTCAGGAGTCTGGACTTGCATGCTTCCTCCTGCTCATTTCACCTCTTCAGTCTTTGTATAGGGCGCCAAGTAGCCAAGAGACACTCAGGAGCCCCCGGCATCAGCTCTCCTTCTCTATTCTGTGGCCCTATCGTTGAACATGGTTCTGAAAGTGGAGTAGACGCAAAAGGTTATTGCACAGTCCCCTGGGGAGTCTGTGTCCATCTGAACAGATGGGGCACAAACGCACAGATCTGCTCCCCTCCTCCAGCCATCCCTGGTTCCACGATAACATTAAAGAGGACAGAAGATGAGCACTGACTCCTCTCCACCCGCATTGTTCATCTTTCCCTTTCTTCTTCTTCTCACTTTTCTTTCCCTGCCGTTGGCCATCTTTTAGTCCCTCTATTCTTCTGCCCTCAGTATTTATCTTTCTTTCCATCCCTGGTCTCCCCAAAACTCATTTTTCCTTTCTTATAATTTTCTATTCTCTCCTCCCTGTCTCTTCATCCTCTGCCATTTTTCAATCGATATAAAGTGCATGCAGTTATTTAATTTATGCAGTACCAAGACCTCACTCAGATTGATTAGTCTCTACTCGGCCATGGTGAAGTCTGTTCTCTCCAACTTTCTTTAATTTCCCACTGATGTGATCATTAGAAAATTCACCAAAGCCACTGAAATTAAGAAAACAGGAGGATTAACTTTTTGGATTGAACAAGCTGAAGTGAGTAGCCTGATATAATTTCAAGGACTTATGGGAAACGTAAGCTCTGAAGAAAAGATCAGGGTCAAAATCAAATGTTCCTGATTGGGGAAATAATAGGTGAAACTAGGGTGGAAGGTGTAGCTCAGTAGTTGAGCACTTGCTTACCACGTGCAGGGCTCTGGGTTCCACAGCCAGCATCTCTCTCTCTCTTACACACACACACACACACACACACACACAAAGAAAGAATAAAATCGTACCTACCTACAAAAAGAGCCAATAAGAAATTTAGGGATTAGAATACACCCATTTTGTTACAAATGAAGAAACTGAAGCACACAGAGGTTAAGTCATGAGCTCAACATCAGCCAGCTAGTTATGCCCATAGTTGAAACTATAATTAAATCCCTCAAATTTCCAATGTCTCATACCCACCTCTCAGCCAGTCACTTGTAGGTGCAAGGAGTTGCAGCTGGTTGACGTGGCATGAAAATATAATCAAAACACATGTGGCAAAAGGAAATTTATGGAAAAGAACTTACTGGAGCCATTGAGCTTGAAAGGTCACGTTCACATATGCATAATCCCATTTCATAATATAGCTCTTATTGTTAGCACTGATTTCTAAATTTTCTGGTGGAGGCAGCTTATTTTCAACTAGAAGTCAAAGAATACATTAAATAGCATACGATTTTCCTCTAGCTGGAGAATAAATGGAGGAATTCTTAACAGCATGGGTCAAATGATAAAAGGCTTACAACTGATCATTAAGGTAACAAGAAAGCTGTGGTGTACATTTACACAATGAAATACTAAGCAGTCATTTAAAAAACTGTGACAGATCTGTATGTACTAATACAGAGGATATCCCCAACATATTGGGTTAAACAAGCAAGTTGTAAAATAAGTATATGTATCAGGATTCTCTTTTAATTTTAAAAACAAAACCCCCAAACTGTACCTCTTATAAGCCCTGAAAAAAATATGCACTGCTAACAATGCTTATCTCTGGGAAACAGAACTGAGGGTAAGAGAACAAGAGAAAAAAAGTTCACTTTAAACTCTTCTGTATTGTTTGATTTTAAGAAAGAAAGCATGTTAGGTTTATAATTAAAATAATAAACAAATCCCACCTCCCACTCTTGACCTTAATTACTGGCAAGATGTCAAAGACTAGACAGAACAGGATGCCATATTTTCACATTTCATTTAGCAGTATACTTTGGAAGACTAACCATTCTACTATTAACTACCTCCCGCTTTTATGGATTTTGAGCAAGTAAGAAGCATTTTGTCATTAGAAAATATTTGGACTTTTAAGAAGAATTAATTTTCAATACTATTTACTTGAGGCAAAAATCCCAAATAACCTTTTTCAACTTATGTAAATGCTGCTATAATGCTTTTGTGTTAATATCTATTAAACCATCATATAACACATGGTTCAATGACTATGCAAAAAATTCCAAAATAAATATATTGTCAAGATATAGTTTTAAAGCAAAAGGTTCTCCTTACCTGTGGTATTTATACAACACACTGGACTATAGATACCAATTTTGCTATACAAAAGTAGTTGTGCTCTAACTTTTAAACAATAAGTAGTCTCTGGTGAAAGTTTATAAATTTTACCACCAGGTTGAACCTTTTCAATCCTTTCCTATAATTAAGAAAAAAAAAAAAAAGAGGTCTACTCGTCAGAAAAGTATAAAGTCAAATTTTACAATTAATTCACATGAAACAAAGGTTAAAAAAATGCTTACTTCTATATTTGAAGAATTTTTCCACATAACTAAACTGTATGTAAAGGCTTTATTATCCAAAGACCACATAACATTGTCCGCTGTCCCAGGAGGAGAGATGTATACTGTTATTGCCTTATCTTCAGCTGCTAAATGTACTTTTGGAGGACCAATTTGAGCTGTAGGAATCAAAACAATTACTATGACGCTTCTCTAACACCAAGTCAAAACATTCACCCAACAAGTACTGTGTCCCCAACAGAGCAAAATAGAGGACCTACACTCTCATGGTAGATGGCAAAAACCTCAAATAAATGAATACATAAAATACCACATGCTATAAAGAAAAATAAAGTAATATAAAGGGTTGAAGAATGGTAGCAAGTGCTATTTTAGATACATTAGATAGGAAAAGCATTTGAGCTGAGGCCTGAACAAAGTAAAGGAGAGTCATGCAAATATCTAGGGAAAAAGTCACCCAGGCAAGGGTGCCAAGCCCCTAGTATGAGTTTAACTTTTTCAGGAGGCAATGAAGTTGCTAGAATGGCTGGGGGTGGTTGAAACAGATCAGGGAGGAGACTAGAGGCCAGATGTGAAAGAACTTCATAGGCTTAGTAGTCCATGAAGTCACTGGGGGCTAAGATTAGGAGTACCAAGATGTGACTCAGGTTTTGGAAAGAGCATCCTAGTTAAGATATTAGGAGGCAATATCTTTTCTTACTGGTAAGAAAAGAAAGTAAGAAATCAAACGAAGAATGAAAAGTGGCTTGGTTTTTAGGCTGGAAGTGAAGAAAGTCAGGTGTACTTTGAAGATGAATCAGACAGAATGTGCTGACAGACAAGATGTGTGAAGGATGACTGTGGGCTGCTGGTCTGAGCAAACCAACAGCTGAAGCCGTTAATCGAGAGGGAAAAACTGCAGGAGAGCAGATTTTAAGGGGGAAAGGGAGAGCTTTATTTGACCATTTTACTGTGAGATGACTTTTAACATTCAGAGGTGTTGAATAAAGGTGGTGATACAAGTCTAAAGATCAGAGGAGGAATGGGGCTGGAGGAACAATTTTGTGAGGCAAGAGCATACAGATGATCTGGAAAGCACGAGATTACTGTTGGAGTGAGCAGAGAAGAGGTTCAAAGACTGGCCCCTGCAGCAGTTCGACATTTAAAAAAGTCTGGGAGAGGTGAAGAAACTGGCAGTGGGCAACCAGTGGGCAGGAGACTAGGAAGGAGAAATGCCCGAGAGAGCCAGTAAAGGAGGTGTTTCTAGAGAGTTGGAGGGAAGTCCACATCCACGCACTGGGGGACCGACCAGAAGAGACTGGGAATTCACCTGCATGTGGAGGTCGCTGGTAACCTCGAGAAGGATGGTTTTCATACAGTGAGGAGGAAGAAGGCTCGAAGGGAGAGGGACGATGAGGGAATGGGGGAAAATGAAGTATAGACAGGGAGTGCAGACCATTCTCTTTTGTTTGGTTCAGGGCTGTGCTTCTCGAATTTTTTTTGGTCTCAGGACCTCTTTACACTTTTTAAAGAAATTATTAAGGTTCCCAAAGAGCTTTAATTTATATGGAATATGTCTTTTGTTATTCTGCATATTAAATATTAAAACTAACAAAATTATAAAATATTGATGAATTCATTAAAACAAAAAGCAAACAAACGATAAGTGAGGCAAGATGGTGGACACCATAATCCCAGCTACTTGGGAGGCAAGAGGGTCACAAGCTTGAGGCCAGCCTGGACGATTTACTGAGATGCTGTCTCAAAATAACATTTTAAAAAAGGGCTGGGGATGTAGCCCAGAGGCAGAATGCTCCCAGGTTCAATCCCCAGTACCATAAAACAAAAAACAAAACCAAAAACAACAAACAATGGATAAACCCATTATACGGCAACAAACATTTGTTATATATTTTCCAAAACAAAACAAAAAATTTGGAACTATAGTGATGTTTTAAATCTTTTTCCAAATCTCTTTTTTTAAAAAACTATTATTGTAATTCAGAAGTAAAGTATTCATAATGCTTTCTAGCCTTGAGGCATTCGGCCTTGTGGCTCAACAGCAGCGCGTCTGAATCTAGACCAGAAGGTCTCGTGTTCAAATCTCCTTAGTGTCTTCATTAATAAAGGAAATGAATCTCACATTTGCATTCAAACAGTTACATCATGTATCTAACAGCCTCCTTCAGAAAATTCCACTGTGCAAACAAGAAAGAACGAAAAGGAGAAAGACAATGAAGTATCAGATTATTATGAAAACAGTTCTGTCTTTATGGACCCTCTGAAAGGGTTTTGGGGACCACACTTTAAGAACTACTATTAAAGGAAAGCAGAAAAATGGGGCCAGAGCAGAGGAAGAAAGAGATTTAAAGGCATTTTTGTTCTTTTAAAGACAGGAGATTTTACATCATGTGAATCAATGGATTTGGAAAGAGAACCATTCTGGCAACATTTACTAAAGCATACACTATAATTCAGATAGCAAGTTTGGTTTTTATTACCTTTGTTAAATGGTATAAATGAGTAAACTTCACTCCATGAAGAAGTGTCATTTCCTTTTTCTGTTCTTATTCGCAATTGAAGTTCTTCATAAACATCCAAATCAGGGAGAGAAAAATAGCATTTGGTGCCTGCAGTATGTTGACAGCCAGGCAATTTTATCCAATCATCCATCTCAGGTCTTCAAGTGAAAAAAAAGCAAAGGAATGAATGAGCACATGTCAGACAAAAGTGTGTCAAATACGTTCTTCCCTTACTAATGTTATAAAGCTAGCTTAAGAAGTTATTTCCTTTTCTTGAGTTCATGTCCTGTTAACATTTGAATATGTACCCTTTCACTCTTTTCCAATACCTATAAAACAAGCTACTACATATAAAATAGAATAATTCAGACATATAATTGATTTTTTTTGAGGGGGGGAGTACTGAGGATTGAACTCAGGGGCACTTGACCGCACTGCGTTGCATCCCTAGCCCTACTTTGTATTTTATTTAGAGACAGGGTCTCACTGAGTTACTTAGAGCCTCACTTTTGCTGAGGCTGGCTCTGAACTTGAAATCCTCCTGCCTCAGCCTCCCGAGTGGCTGGGATTACAGGTGTGCACCACCACATTTGGCTCTCATATAACAGATTTTCGATATGGTTCTATAATAATTTTATGGGTGGCTGCATTAAGATTTCATGGAAGCAGAGAAATGCATATACCATAAGGCAAAAGCAGATTCTGGGTTGGCTTTGTAAAGGACAGTTGTGTGACTTTGGCAATTTACTTTTTGTTGTTGGATCTTCTAAGTGAAAATTGGATTTGAAGATCCCTTTCTGTTCTTCTATGAATACATGACCTGTCCTAAGGCAGATCTCAGCATCAGTGCCGTTTGGGGGCTTCCTCTGCCCTCTCCAAAAACAAACTACTCCTCTGCTTCTTGGTCTCCATCATTCTTTTTATTACACCACCAGAAACAAAAGACTTAAAATGTAAACATAAACAAATTCCTCCAGTGGAACTAGTTAACCAAAAAAGTTTGTATGATTGAGAATGGATTCTTCTTTTTAAAAAGCAGGCAGGGGCTAGAGGTGTTGCTGAGTGGTAGAGCACTTGCCTAGGATGCACAAGGCCCCAGTTCCATTCTCAGCACTGCCAACAATAATAAATAAACAAATATATTAATATGGTTTTGATCCAATCTCACTCTTTATAGTTATCTTCTTTTCTACTTTAGAAAATGCAGTAAAACTTTTATTAAAATGCTTTTGCATTTAAGGGAACTATTTCAGTAAGGGCTACTTTTATACTTTCTTAAAAAACCTTTATCATCTCCAATAATTAGATCAGATCAGAATACAATGTGAAATATGAATATGTAACCAATAAAAGATTCATTTCATAAAAGCAGTTTGGCGATGTAGCTCTGGGCCATCTTTATTTCTCCTGTTCGCTGAGGTCTTCTGAGCACTCAGAATGGGTGCTTTGGCATAGAAGGCATTCGGTATTGTCAACTGAACGAGTCACATACGTCACAATCCATTTTAGATAGAAGTGACATGCCCTGATGTTTTAGACAGAAAAACCTGCAGAATATAGGTTTCAAAGCAAGCAGCCTGGCTTGAGTCCACATTACACTACACTATCCTAATCCAAATGTATATTCTGGCATATTTCTGCAAAGAGAATGGTTTGTACATTAGCAGAACAAAAGAGGGTAAGAACATACTGAAAAAATCATTTGATGCAAAAGTTGAAGTGGAAGGGCGAAAGATTATGATGAACTAGAGCAGCTGGCATAAGCAATGTGGGGAGGAATGCAGGTGAGAGAGCAATGGCCCTCTGTTCTTTATTATAAGGTACCTGAAATGACCCTGCTATACCTAAGGCAGTTGTTTCACAAGAAGATTCTGAACTAAGGCAAAAAAATAATCTGGTAGCAAAACTCGATTCAATTTAAAGAAAATCTCTGGAGATAAAAATGTATTTCTACACATACAGACATACACATAATAATCAAGCTATGAGATTACTCTTCCAGTTTTAATCACCATGGCTGAAGTGGTAGGATCCTGGCTCTGAAGGCCCTAACGCCTTGCTTCTTTCACTGTCTTCTCCTCCCTGGACAGTGGACCATGGTTAGCAGACAGGGTCCCAACACCCACTGGGAGGTCCAGGGCTGTACATCCTGAGCTGTGTCTCCTCTGTAAACCTTTTCTCCATAAGTCCTGCCTGCTTATCCTCTTGGCAACCATGAAACAGAAAGTCAGCACCAAGGAAAAGACACTGAAACTCCAATACAGAGTCCAATATAGTTTACAAACTGTATTTGAATTTAAAATATTGTGTACGATGGAAATGATAGGAAAACCTGACCCTAGGAGGTCTGGTTACGTATTCCAAAATCCTGGATTAGCCTTTTTGGGCACTCTCTCATATCCTCAAGGCATGCTCCAGTTCAAACACCAATATACATTTAATGAATCTGGAATATCCATTGCAGAGAAGGTGTGGGGTTGGCTGTGGGTTAGAAAAGCCTTTACCACACTCATCTCAAATCTCTTTTGCTTCAAAGATGAATTTCACTAAGCCTCTGTTTGCAGAAATGAATTACAAATACTATATAGACAGAAAATTTCTAATAAATGAAAAAAACACAAATGTTTCCCAAATCTGAAATTATGGTGATAAAGTTATAACTGTTGAAAGGAAAAAAGAAATAGAAAGGTGGGGGGATTTCACAAAAATCAAAGGTAGATAAGTAGAGTAGAGAAGAAAGGGATCGGGGGAGGGAAAGGGGAAATACTGGGGAATGATACTGGCCAAATTATATTGTTAAATTGTGTGTACAAACAACAATGAAATCCACCATTACATATAATTATAATGCACCAATAAAAATGTGGGAAAATCATAAATATTATCCACATCATTCTGGCAAATCAATAAGTAGAGTCACCTACGTTTGATAAACTGCTGAAAAGGTCACATTCCCAACAGTCCCATCACTGCTGTTCCACTCCAGGGTGAAGTTGTCATCTATGATGTAGACCTCTATATTCTCAGGAGGCTTTAGATTTTTTTCATCTGTAGAGACAACCAGAAACAAAATTATGTATATGTTAGACACTTTAAAAAGTGTTATTCTTCCCTTCACACTCACAATTAACGAGTGAATACATTCAAATAAAGCAAAGTATATAGTAGTTCCTCCTTATCTGTGAGGGGTTGCGCACCAAGACCCCTAGTGGATGCCTGAAACAACTGTATAATTTCTCTCCTCTCTTTCTCTTTGTCTCTCACACACACAACCCTGTGGTAAAGTCTAATTTATAAATTAGGAACAGTAAGAGATTAACAATACCAACAAAAATAGAACAATTGTAACAACACTGTAATAAAATTTTGTACTTGGGGCCATTATTAAGTAAAATAGGAGTAATTGGTAGACTGCACTAGGGCGAGAGTCCACCATGGAATACACGGGAGAGATGACTCCTGTCCCAGGCAGCACACAGTGACATTTCATCATGATACTCTAGATGGCACACAATTTTAAGCTTTTGAACTTCTTATTTCTAGAAATTTCCATTTAATATTTTCAGCCCATGGTTGACCATGGAAAGGAAAACCGTGGATCAGGTCAGGGTGAGATGCTATATTTAAAAGATCTAAAAAACTTGATGGCTTTCAGCACAGGGAGTGTGTTAATTATATTTCTTCACCTGAGAGACCTGAAAAAAAAGGTTGAGATTTTTCATCCATAAAAAAAGTTCTCCTTTAATTGAAAACAAAAAACAAAAAACAAAAAAACTCTTTTGGTCTCAGAAGTAATACTGACACCATGAACACAAGGTTCAACTGTTTAACAGCCTCAATTTGGTTTCATATCCTTTTCAGAGACAGCTGCTTCATATACTCTGATGGAGAATTAAACAGATGTGATTTCATAGTTGACAGTTATATTCAGAACTCATATAACAAAACTGAGAGACAGAGATGAATGTTTTTGTCAGCTGAGTCCCTCAGGACCCTAAACATGTTCCAACTTCTGAATGTGTTGACTGAGCTTTTCTGTTTATTTTTAAGGATTTCCATCTAAGAATCCACTTTATTTTTTACTACTCCTAATAACTATCTTCTACCAAGAGAATTACCTCCTTCCTCAGTTTTCCTTTCTGGCTCCTCCAATCTGCAGTGTACCTCTCTTCTTCTCTGATGACCGAAATCCTCCAAGACCCACTCTTGACCCCTTTAGAGAATCTTTGCTGCATACTGCAGTTCATGTTGGTCTTGCTGTCTTCTTAATCTCATGTCATTTAATCTGCACTACTCAATTTCACACTTATGTAGATGTACTCAGCTCTCAAATACTTGTTGAGTGCAGGATATACTTTTTCCAATTTTAAAAATTGTGCTAAAATACGCAGAATGTGAAACTTACCAACTTTGACAATAAGGGTACAGTCCAGCAGTATTAAGTACAATAACACTGCAGTCATCACCACAACCCATATTCCTGACTCCTTTCATCTTGGAGACTGAAGATCTATACCCATTAAACAATAACTCCCCGTTCCCCATGGCCCAGCCCTGTCAACCATTCTATTGTCATTCTCTTAGATTTTGACTAAATACCTCAGACAGGAGGAATGATACAGTATTTCCTTTTTTGCAGCTACCTTATTTCACTTATAATGTTTTCAAGATTTGTCAGTGTTGGAGCAAATGTGAGAATGTCCCTCCTTTAAAGGCTTAACAGTGTTCCATTGTTGCATACCACATTTGGCTTATCCACTCGTTCTCTGATGGATACTTGGGTGCTTCTACAGTTTAGCTACTGCAAATAATGTGGCTATGAATATGGATATACAAGTATCTTTTTGAGACCCTGTTTTCAATTCTTTGGGGTAGCATCTGGAAGTGGAATTACTAGATCATACAATAGTTGTATTTTTCATTCTTTGGAGAACCTCCATACTGTTTTCCATAGCAGGTGCACCAACAGTACACAAGGCTTCTGATTTTTCCACATCCTCACCAACCCTTACTCTTTTCTTTTGATGGTAGCCATTCTAACGAGTGGCAGGTAGTATCTTATAGTTTCAGTTTGTATTTAACAATTAGCAATGTTGAGGATATTTTCATGTGCTTACTGATCATTTGTGCATCTTCTTTTAAGAAACGTCTATTCAACTCCTTTGGTTATTTTGAATTGAGTTTTGGAACTTTCTATGTATATTAGGGGTATCAATTCCTTATCAGATACATGCTTTGCAAATATTTGCTCTCATTTGTAGGTTGACTTTTTACTTTGTTGATAGTGACCTCTATTTCCTTATCTTCTACTTGTTCTATTTATTTTCAAGAGGGGTAAAAATTGTAGTTTCCAATTATTGTATAACTGTCTACATCTCCCTTCAATTCCGTCAGTTTTTGCTTCAGATATTTTTATGGTTTGCCATGAGGCACACAAATCTTTGTAACTATTATAACTCCTTGCTATATTGAATCTTTAATTAAAATACAATGTCTGTCTCCTGTCACCTTTATTGTGTGAAGTTAAGCATTTCTGGAAGAAAAAAACTGTATTACAATGGAACTCTTCAAGCAAGTACAAGACACAGACAAGCTCTTTCTCCTGAAAGGAGATGAGGTGCAGGTGGGAGGCTTGAGATAAAGGCTGCCCCTGTGCCTTTAGAAAACAAGCCCTTACTTCTCATCTTTTGTAGCCCACCTAATATTCTCATAACAATTAGGTAAAATAGACCCCTGACCTTCTGACTGACCTTCTGGTTAAGAATGCTGTACGACAGCATCCCAATCCAATTCCAGATTTTCCCTCTTTACCTTAACTTGCCTGTGCATTGTCCCCATCAAAGTATTTAATGAATGAATTATTGATTTATGACTTTGTTCTGTGACTATAAAAGTTCATGTAACATATGAACTTCAGAGAAACAAGTCATGCAGGGTAACCTGAATCCGTGCTTTCAGGGCATGGTCACTCATATTTGGCTTAGAATAAACTATTTTCTTATTTAATTTAAAGGAGAATCACTATGTCAACAATGGTGTAAAGTCCATTTTTCCTAATATTAATGTAGACACCTCTGTTCATCGAAATCTTTCCCTTCATGTCGCAAGTCTTCAGAATAAGACTCCAGAGTTCTGGAACAGCCACACCAGACAGACTACGCCAGCGCAACTGTGTAGGGGGCACAGAGCCCCTTTTGCTTTCTTCTCCAGTTGTATTTCCAGAATCCCCCAAAGACATATTTTTACAAACTGCTTCTCTGTGTGAAACACACATCTGAAACCATTAAAGGTAGAGTCTGTATAGCATCCTACTTCATTTGTAAGTTTCAGGGTAATCAGCTGGGCCTCCAGAAATTTCTTAAATATAAAGATCATTCACTGGTATGCTCTAATTTTTAAAAACTATAAGTTTATTTCTGATAAATTTAATATTTTTAGCTTTGACTTCAACAATTATATCATTTTCTTACAAGTGGATTTATTTATTTTATTTTACCACAGAGATCCTTGTAGAATTTTATTGGGATTGCTTCTGCCATTTTCCAGTTACATATACAAAATGGGGTCAAAAGAGACTTTTTTTTTTTTTTTTTTTTTTGAAGAGGAGTACCAGGGATGGAACCCTGGGGGTACTCAACCACTGAGTCACATCCCCAGTTCTTTTTTATATTAGAGACAGGGTCTCCCTGAGTTGCTTAGGGCCTCCATAAACTGTTGAGGCTGGCTTTGAATTTTCGATTTGCCTACCTCAGCCTCCTGAGCTGCTGGGATTACAGGTATGTGCTACTGTACCCAACGAGGAGACTTCTGAGAAAACATTTTTTGAAAAAAATTTTTCTTCTTAAATTTAAGGAGGTAGCCATCAGGTCTTTAAATCTCAATTTTAAGTTTCATATTCAAATTCTTTGCAACTGCATCCCTGAAGAGAATATATTTCTTTATTCCTTATTTTCTTAACCTGATTCCTATTCAATTTGTTGGAATTTATAGATTTTGTGCAGCGGGTAGCAGTTGGATTTGCAGGGGTTAACAAAAGATCTGATGATATTTGTAATATTTATAGTACACTGTTCAGAATATGGTAATTCAAGAAATTCTGGGCCTTGAGAGTTTCAGAGGAAATCTGATGGGGAGATTCAGGGATATCCTCAAGGATGCAATCCTTCTATTGGTAAATGAAGGAGATCCTAGAGTTAGAGTCACGTTGGCACTTGGGAGATAAACAAAAAACTTATTAGTAAGCAGACAGGGAGACTTGGAAATAACAGTTATTAAGCAAGATTTTAGTTTTCCCAGATTGTTGTGTATCAGCAATCTCTTCTTCTTTTTAGTGGTGCTGGGGATTGAACTCAGGGCTTCACACATGCTAGGCAAGCACTTTACCAGTGAGTCACATCTCCAGCTTCTAGCAGTCCCTTCTTAATAAAATTTGTTTTACCTTTCTAGCATGCAAAAGGTATAAATGGGCATTTATTTATATTTTTGACTGCTTCCAACCTTTCACATAAATCTCTTTTGTTGTTTGTGTATGTTGCCCACGCTGGTCTTGAACTCCTGGGCTCAAGTAGTGATCCTCCTGCTTCAGTCTCCCTAGTGCTGGGACTACTGGCATGAACAGTATATTCAGGTGGCCAGTGGGGTTTACTACTGGCATGAACAGTATATTCAGGTGGCCAGTGGGGTTTACTATTAGTATGGTTAGAATCTTAATGTCCCCCAAAGTCTCATGTGCTGAAGGCTTGGTCCCCAATGTAGCAGTGTTCAGAAATAGGATTTTGGCAAGTCATTGGAATATGAGGGTTCTGACCTCATCAATGGGTGAATCCATTGAGGAATTCATATATAATGGCATTATTGGCAAGTGGTGGTAACTGTGCGTGGTAGGGCCTAGTTAGAGGAAGTGGTTCACTGGGGGCATGCCCTAGAAGGGTAGATTTTGCCTTTTGCTCCTTCCTTTCTCTCTGCTTCCTGGCTATCATAAAATGAGCAGTTATCTTTTTCCATATCCTCTGCCATATTTTCTGCCTCACCTCAGGTCCAAAGCAATGGAGCCAGGCAATCATGGACTGAAACCTCTGAAACCATGAGTCAAAAAGTTTCAGTGACAAAAAGTTGACTAACACAGAAAGTTGGTACTAAGAGTGGGATTTTTGCTGTGATTATACATGACCATGTGATTATACATGACCACGTGATTCATAAGCCTTTGGAACTGGTTTGTGGGAGGAATTTGGAAAAGATTGGAGATGCATGCTAGGGAAGCCTCAGAATGTTGTAAGTGTTTAATAGGCAATTCTGGTGGGAGCTCAGAAGACCAAAATGCTGACAGAATGTGGATAGTAAAGTCTGTACTCATGAGGTTACAGATGGGAACAAGGACCCTATTGAGAATTGGATTAGAGGCCATTCTTTTTCCATTCTGGCAAAAACTTTTGTCTACATTTTGTCCATGCTTTGAGTCCTTACGTGAGTATGAGTTTTAAAAAAGGAAGGACTAATTAATTTGGTGGGGGAAATTTCCAGACAGCAGTATATTTAGGTGGCATGGATATTGCTGGCTGCTTTTTGTCAGCTTCACAGTGAAAATCAGGAACAAGAATTGGGGCAAAAAGATTTGAAAAATTTAGTTTGACCATAAAAGAAGCCAGTGAATTGGGGCCAAGGAAGATGTACTTGCTGAAGAGATTAGTGCCACTAAAGAAATAATGGATACTTTTCACCTGGACAATAGGAAAGATGCCTTGAGGGCATCTCAGGCATTGGCCAGTCTCCACCCACTGCAGGCTCAGGGGTGCAAAAGTATAAACTCCTTTGAAAGAATTTGCTTTTAGAAGAGAGTACCGGGCACCCTGTCTCACAGGGCCACCTAGGAAGCTACGGCCCCAGGATTTGTCTCACCATGGTGTTTCCCTAGCATTCAGAGGCTGCAGCAGGCATGGTCCAAGTAGGCCTTGCATCATCCCCACAGTGCTGGCTTTGCAGGCAGGAATGCAGAATGAAGGAGTTATGGGGTTTCCACTGAGATTTCAAAGGTATGCCTGGGAGGATAGGTAACAGGTGACAGGATTGGCCTGACAGCAGCCCATGAGGGAGCAGTATGTGAAGCTGTGAGTGAAACTGAAGCTGCAATGGAGACCTCAGGAAAGTAGAGATGAGAATAATGCAGACTATCTGCCAAGAAAAGCTGCAGTGAGCAGAGCCAGTCCAAGAAAGAGACCATGTGGGCTGCAACCAGCAAAGTCATAGGGGTGGGGCTGTTCCATCTTGTAGTTCATATCTCATCACTTGGTGCCCTGGATAAGAGATGGAGCTACAGGATTCAGTGTTTGCCCTGCTAGAATGTTTACCCTGTGCCTGTTTCATCACTGTATATTGAAAGTATGTAACTTGCTTTTTGATTTTTACAGGGACTCACGGCCTTGAGTTGAGAGACTTTAGATCTGGACTTTGAGAAAAGCCGTAACTGTTAAGACTAAGGGATGCTTGGAGAAGGACATGAGCCTTGGGGCCAGTGGCAGAATGTTATGGTTTGGATGTCCCCCAAAGGCTCACGTTTTGAAGAATTAATCCCCAGTGCAGCAGTGCTGGATTTTGGGATTGACTGGCTCATGAGGGCTCCGACCTCACAAGTGGATTAATTCTTTGAAGGATACATATTTGCTGATGTTATTGGCAGGTAGTGGAAACTGTAGGTGGTGAGGTCTACTGCAGAGGAAGTGGGTCAATGGGGACATGTCTAGAAAGTTTTATCTTGCATTGGGCTTCTCCTCTCTTTCTCTCTGCTTCACTGTTGAAATGAGGTGAGCAACTGTCTTCTGCCACATCCTTCTGCCATGAGGTTCTGCTGAAGCAATGGAGCTGGCCAATCATGAGCCGAAACCTCTGAAACCATGAGCCAAAACGCATCTTTCCTCCTTTAAGTTGTTTTTCTCAGAATTTTCATCCGAGCAATGGACAGCTAACACAATTATCTTTTTAAGTCTGATGTAAATGCACACACATACATCCACACAAATTTGAATGCAAACTTCTTCCTATATTTTGGACAATTTTCTTAAGACTAGGGTCCTACAATTGCACTTATAGATTAAATAGTATTCATATTTTTATGTCTTTTGAAAGACCAACAATCTCAAATTTGGGTTAACAGTTCACTTAGTTTTGAATATTATTATTGCTTTGGGGAAAAAGAACGTTAGCTAGTCAAAAGATAACTGATAAGCAGGCCCTAAACATATAGGTGAACAGTCAAGAATTTAAATTGTTTTGCCTCTAAGAAAGAGTCCAGTTTGGTTAAGCCATAAGACTCTCAGACTCTCAGGGTATGATTTCCCATTCAGCCAGTGGCTGACTGGTTTCATGCTGTTACTTAAAAGTCTCTGAGCCTCAGTTTCCACATCTGTAAAATAAGGATAATACTGTCTAGGTTCTGAAAGTTACGTGAGTCTGCATCCCTAAAACACTCAAATTAGTGACTGGTATATAGTTAGGAAATAAAAGCTAAGTACCTTTAAGTTATATTTTAGTATCTCTAACCTAGATTAAAATTAACTTCTCAATTCACATCTTCAAATGTTCATTTTATGGGCAAGTTCTTTTTACATTAAAGTATGAGTTTAATGCAAATTTTTCATAAAAAAACTTCAAAGAAATCATCATGGGTTGTACCAGGACACTAATACCCATATGCTATTAGATACTATTTGTAGAGAGTTTGAAGGAATACCATATCATGTACCGTACAAGTATATGGTTTTCTAGGAAAACAGGTATTTTGACCCCACTAGTAGCCTCCTGGATTCCTGCGTTGGGAGGCTACGCCTATTTCTCTTTGGGTACCTGTCACTACAAATTACCTCTCTTCTCTCAATTTTTTTTGGGGGTGGGGGGCCGGATTGGGGATTGAACTCTGGGGCACTTGACCATATTTTGTATTTTACTTAGATACAGGGTCTCACTGAGTTGCTTAGCACCTCACTTTTGCTGCGGGTGGCTTGGAATTCGCGATCCTCCTGCCTCAGCCTCCTGAGTCGCTGGGATTACAGGCATGCACCCCGGCTCTTCTCTCAATCTTAACAATAGTTGACATCTCCCTACAGCATCCTAGCTAAGCATCATGAATTGCAAGAAGCTAGCCTACTGGCGTCCTGCCTCTCTCTCTTCTTTCTTTTTTATGGTACTGCGGGTGGAACTCAGGAACTTTACCACTGAGCCCATCCCCAGCCCTTTTGTTTTTTGAGATAGGGTCTCACCAAGTTGCCTAGTAGCTGGGATCCCAGGCGTGCGCCACCCCGCCCAGCAGTTCTTTCAATTATTTTTTATTAGCATGGGCGAACCCCGAGGGCAGAGAAATCCTTGCAATACTTTCACTCCGCCAGGGACTGGGGGCAACTGTTCATTAAGTTGAGGAAATGCGATTCAGGGACGCCTTGTTTATTATCAAACCCGACAGCAGAGCTGAGGATTTTTCCAAAAGCCAACGCCAACAGGGGCCGTGGCACAGCGGGTTCCCCGGGGCGCAGCGGGCTCTCGGTCCAGGGGGCGCCCCCAACCCGGGGGCGGGTGCTCGCGCTCCAGGTTCAAGCGGAGCGCTGAGGCCACGCTCCCACACCGTAAGGCGCAGGCGACCGGCGGCTTCCCGGAGACGTCTGTCCCCTCCCCACCGCGTCCCCGCCAAGGCCCTGCTCCCAGTCCCGGCCTCTCACCTGCGACTGCGGGTAGCAGCCCCTGCGCCCCGGCGACCAGCATCAGCGTCATCGCGCTGAGGAGGGTGAGCATCGTCCGCGGGCCGCGGCGGTCCGGGCCGCTCACATCCTCGGTCACGCTTCACGCAAGCTGCGCCCAGGCCACCGGCAAACTTCTGCGCGCAGCCACCGCTCCGCGAAAGCACCGCCCCGGTCTCTCCCGACCCTCCCGCGAACCCACCGCCGCCAGGCCCCGGTCCCCCGTCCCCCGCCCTCGCCCCTCGCCCCTCGCCCCTCCCGCGAACGCACCACCCTCCCTCTCCGCCGCGAACGCTCCGCCCCTCCCCTGCCCTCCGTGAACGCCTCGCCCCGCCCCTCCCCTCCGCGAGCGCTCCGCCCCTTCCCTCCGCGAACGCTCCGCCCCTCTCCTCCGCTATCGCCCCGCCCCTCTCCTCCGCGAACGCTCCGCCCTCCTCCTCCGCGAGCGCTCCGCCCCTCCCCTCGGCGAGCGCTCCGCCCCTCCCCGCCCTCAGCTTCGAAAGGAGCGGGTCGCTTTGCCTTTGCCTCGCGCCCCCTCCTTCCGGCCCGCGGCCTCCCAGTTCCCGGAGTCGAGGGAGGCCTTGACCCTGACTGCTACGCGGCTTGCTTCCGGCGCGCCTGCGCGGAGTTCTGGGCCTGGCGTGCGCCCGCTGCTTCCGGCTCCCTGCCCTCTCCCTCGGCCTCGCCGGGGAGTCGCTGACCCAGCGGCCCTGGAATGCGACGTTGGGAATCCCCAGGGGCGGGCCGGGCCGCGGGGGAGCGGGGTGTGGAAGGACGCTGGGCCGAGGTTCCCTGCGGCGGGGGCGTCCAGAGTGAGCGCGGTTTCCGGGGCGCGCAGCCCGGGGGAGAGCCGGCCTCGGGGCCGGGGGTCTTGGAACTGCTGTCAGCCTTTTCGATCGCTGGCCTTTGCCAGTAAACAACTTGACCCTGCCGTTCAGAGGGTTATTGATCCAGATTCCTTAATAACATCGTGCACCTGAGGAAAATATGCAGAAGGATTTTAAAGGATGAGAGGTGAACAACCAGATAGTTGTTACTTCTAACAAATCGTCAATTATATGGCAAAATGAATATCTGTGATGCGGGACAAGGGATCCAAGGTGCCTATTTTTAAAATCTCCTACGAGAAGATTACATGCCAGGAAGGCCACATCTTTTGAAGGAACAGTGATTTCTTGTGAATCTGCCCAGTTGTTAGGCCTCCTTTTAGAAAACCTTGGATTTCACTTAATGACTCAAAGATACTGGAGTTTGATTCTGGTTCTATCAGTGTTTTGTTTTAACTGTGACATCGTAGCTAAAAAAATACCTCAAGAAGACCTGTAGGTCCAAAGGGAAGCAGAGAATTCCCGATTGCAGCTATTAAATCGTACTCATTTTAAGAGACTTTCCAATGACTCTTTAACTTGAGGTTTTCATCAGAATTTCCATTTCCTGTCTGAAAGTTCTAGCACACTAGTTTGCATTTTTATTTTTAGAACAATAAGTTTCGAACAACTGAAATATTTAAAAGATTTTTAAACATGCTGTCAATTTATCTCTTCTTTAGTGGGCAATTAGAGTTTTCATAGATGTACACAGCATGTTTTGGTAACAAAAATTAAATCTAAGTAGAAATATTTCCAAATATATTTAAAAATGCAAGAGATTCTTTTGATTTTTACTTTCTGAATACAATAGTAGTTTAAAAGGTTCTAGTAGTTTTTCAGTTGTTACTCTGGCCCACTCATCAGTTTTCTGAATGCTTCTTTACTTTCTAGCACAAAACATTTCAGGTTCTTCTTACACTTTTTCTGCCTGGCCTATAAGTTAACCATCTCTCCCAGGGGACCTATTTTCTTTTTGAGGGAAATGATATTTAGAAACCAAGGACTGGGGTTGGGTGTATAGCTCGGTTGGTAGAGTGTTTGCCTTGTAAGCACAAGACCCTGGGTTCAAATCCCCAGCACTGCAAAAAAAACAAAAAAAAAAACAAAACAAAACAAAAAAAAAAACAAAAAAAAACTGGTCTTAAAACACCTTATTTTAAAGAAATAAATTATTATTGAATGTATAACCTTTGTGGCTAACAAAGGAAAGTACTTCCTTATGACTTTTGAAAAGGCCATGTTAGAAATATCTGTACTTTGTGGTATCCAGCATATAATTATGGAATTAATTACTGTGAAATTTAACTTTTATTTTTTCAGATCTTCTGATATGTGTCCTAATATCTTTCAAAAGTATTGCTGACCAAGGAATATGTTTATCATCATATCATTGCCAGAAAAACAAGTAGCATGTGATTTTTGTCTTTTGCTATTAACTAAGAACCTTAAAAGTGACTTCTAAGTATTGTCACCAGTTGTGAAATTTTGTAAAGAACCAAGTGAATGAATATTATGTAACCTTAAACACCCTTGAAAGAAAATTGTAGTGGTTTGCTTTTTTGCAACACTGCAGGCAGGAGTGAGTAAGATGATATCTTCATAGTGCTCAAAGTAAAAATAACCAAAAAACGAAAACAACCCTGCTGGTTAAAAAATGCCATACCCAGCAGGGCACAGTGGTCCCAACCACTTGGGAGCTGACACAGGAGGATTGCTTAAGCCCAGGAGTTTGATGCCAGACTGGGGAATATTGCAAGATCTCTCTCTCAAAAAAAAAAAGAAACCCCCTCCCCCAACAAAAATGCTATACCCAGCAAAGCCATTCTTCACATATGGAGAGGAAATAAAGTCCTTCTCAGACAAGCAGAAATAGAGGGAATTCATCAACACCAGACTGGTTTTACAAGAAATGCTTAAGAAAATTCTACATTTAGAATCAAAAGGATAATAATGACCATAACAAAAACACACAAAAGTATGAAACTCACTGGTAGCATAAATGCACAAATAAGGAAGAGAATAGAGGAAGGAAGGAAATAAAGAATATGCACAACAACCATAAAGCAATTAACAAAATGACAATGGGTTGTTTAACTATCACTAATAACTTTGAAATGGACTAAAGTCCCTACATGAAAGATATAGATTGGCAGAATTGATTAAAGAAGAAAAAAAAAAAAGACATAACCATATGTTGCCTATAAGAAACTTACCCTGCTAGTAAAGACACTCATAGAAAGTGAAGGGATGGGAAAAAATACTCAATACAAACAGGAAATAAAAGTGAACCGGAATGTTTTTACTCTAAAGGTAAAACAGACCTTAAGTCAAAAATGGTAAGAAGACACAAAACAGTCATTATGTAATGATAAAAGGATCAATTGTAAACATATGCACCCAAACTGAACCACCCAAATATACCAAGCAAACATTACTAGATCTAAAGGGAGAGATAGACTCCAGTATAGTAATAATTGGGAACTTCTACACCTCATTTTCACCAATGGACTGATCAGACACAAAACCAGCAAAGAAACATCAAAGTTAAACTCTACTACAGGCCAAATGGACCTGACAGATATGTCCAGGTCATTTTGTTGTGGACCAGGCTACATGGGCAATGACCAAACAGACTCCATTTTATCCTAAGACTCCATGTTATGTAAAAAGTGCTTCTCCCATGGGAAAACCCTGCCTCTGTACACACCAACAATGCTTAGCATAGCATATTTGGCAATGCAAAATGGCAAAATTGTTCCTTCTATTCTTATATAATGTACTTGTGCAATGTACCCTAACCACATAGAATGCCAGAGAGTATTTGTCTAGACATTAGTAACCATTCTTCAAATTGTACTTGTGCAGAACTCTGCTCTGGGCCTCAGTTTTCTCACCTCTGCAGGGGGCACAGCCCTCCTGAGTTGCATGCTGTTAAGCCCTGAGCCTCAGACTTAATTAGGGTTATTTTGACCCACTTCCCCTTCTGCTTATGATTTTAGAGCTCATAATTTTTGTTTGTGGTTTTGAATCATAGCAGCAGCCACCTATGATTAATGTACCAACATGCTTTACTTGTGGTTTTGAACTGTAAAAGATGTGCTCTAACCCCTGGAGGGGGTCAAACAGTACAGACTTGCAGCCTGCCCTTCAGCCTACCAACTGGTGAATAAATGTTCCATCTCCTGCTTTGAGGTAACTCGGTGTTTACTGCAGTCTCGCCATAACATTTTGTTGGCCCTATCAAGATTGCTGGAGTCGGAGCTATGGCTCTAAGGTGCAGAGGGATCCCAGATCCTCTGACTCAGAGTGGCCCTCCCTCTCTAGTTATGGGAGTTCTCTGGACCTCCTGCAATAATCAATTTGAGCCTGCCCATAGAAGCAGCTCTGGTGTGACTCACATCTGTAACCCAGAGCCTTTCTTTCTTTTTTTTTTTTTAACTTTAAAAAATTTTTTAAATTTTAATTAGTTGTACATGACAGTAGAATGTATTTATACATTTTGATAGCTCATACCTAAATGAAGTGCATTCTCTCATTTTTCTGATTATACAAATTGTAGGGTCACATCGGAGAGCCTTTGAAGGAGGACATGGAACGGCATGTGTTTGGAGGTCCCTCATTTGTTCTCTCCATTTGACTTGATTGTAAAGCCTTAGAGGTGTTCCCAGTGCCTGACTGTAAACCTTTCCAAGTGTATCAAGTGCTTGATTGTAAAGTGCAAAGATGTGTCAGGTGACAGGGAGTCTAGGGAGACCAGGGGTCAAGGCCCAAAAGCTCTGGTAAATAGACCTTGACAAAGTCTGGGATTAAGTGGAGGAGAGAGTGTCTGTCTCACGTTTTTTGTTTGATTGCATTGTCTTGTTCTATTTGTTGCTTGTTATTGTTTGTTTGTGTTAATCTCCATCTCTATTTGTTTCTGACATTTTTTTTCAACTGGTTAATGTAAACAGCTGCCAACAGGACTTAAAAAAAAAAAAAAGTATCAATTTAACTTCTCCCTGGTTGTGGCACAGGGAGAAAATCGATTTCAGGGCTCTCTCTTTCTCTCCCTCTCTCTCAAAACTCTTTTCACCTCTGATGAGTAGGACCATATCAGGACTGAAGCCAGGAAGTCTTTTAAAAAATAAAGCTAAACTTGGTTAGTATAAAAACATCAATGTAATTGTGGTTCTATTACTTTTCTTTGTATATTGAATGTGTTCCTATCTTCCAGGTATACAAGCCTTTAAAGTAAAAGGTTTAGAAGAACATTTTATCAAACTGGTGTTCTCCAAACTAAAGTTGTCTATAATGGTAATTTTAGACTTATAAGGATAACAAATTTTGCAGGGGGGGATTTATTTATATCATTTAATGTTCTTTAACCAAACCTAAACCTTATGTTATCTTTTTACTGGGATATAAAAATTTAAAGGTATTTCAAAAGATAATGAGAGCCTGATTTGTTTAAAGGTTAATATCGTGAAACATGAAAGCATTTTGCCACTTTGCCACACAAAAGGAAAGTTAAAAGCTCTCTCAGCCTTTCTTTGATTCATATTTTAGACGTGATGTCATATTGTGTTAGCTCTCATCCTTAGGAACCTGAGGAACACAGGTGGAAAAATACTAGCAAACAAAATCCAACAGCACATAAAGAAGACTGTACACCATGATCAAGTGGGATTTACCCAGGGATAGAAGGAGAGCAATGGAAGGGCAGCAATGAGAATGGAGCCTGGCTTTTAGGGAGTTGAGGAGTGAATGGGTGGAGTGGGGGTAGTGGGAGCAGGTGTTGCCAACTTCTTTGAGCAGTACCACTTCAGAGAAATGTGGGCTCAGAGAAATGTGGCACTACCTGGAGGAGGGTCAGAAAGTCCACAGTGTGCTCTTCAGGTGGGAGACACTACACCATGATTGTATGCTGCTGGTGGGTTTCTGTAGTCTGGAAACTGAGGCTCCTCTGTTTTTTTTTTTTTTTTTTTCCCAGACTTAACTGTAGGAAATGATTATTTTTATTCCTATTTTTAAGATTTTTTTACCTCTCAGGCCTCCAGGGGAAGCTGGCAGAGCCCTGCAGTCTCCAGAGAGGACTCCTGGAGTATGCACATATCTGCATTCGTAGCCCTCTGGACCATCATTCCTAGTCTCTCTTTCCAAGGTCTTTTCTCAGGCACCTCTGCCAAGACACACTTGTGCACAGGGAGGCACAGGAAGGAGGAACCTTGAGGACATTGATAAACTTGTATGACTCAGAAAACTCACTGTTTTCCCACTCTTGGCCCTCCCCTCTTCCTCTTCCCCTGCTCCCCAGGTCCTTAAAAACTGCAGGAGACTTTTGTTCTGGGCTTCCTCAATAAAATATCCACACCTCTGTACTGATTCAGCTGGCTCCATTCCATTGGGAGGGGTTGGGGAGTGGGGAAGTCCTCTTGCTCAATAGCATATGGTCAACGTTTCACTCTAAACTTTCATTTTTGGCTTGTCGCTTGAGTTGGTGGCTCTCTGCAGCTCAGGTGTGTTCTTTTCCCTCTGGTACAGGAAGGGCACCTTTCTTAAAGAAAATTTTATGAGTTGCTTCAGGTAGAAAAGGACTTGTCAGACAGCCCTTTATGCAAGTGCCTTCAGCTCAAAGTAATCAGTATGTCAAGTCAGCATATTTGGGGATGAAATACCCTTAACTCCTGCAGCATGAAACTTTAGAGGTTCATCTACATTTTAGTAGGTTTCATCATTTTACTTCTTCTTATAGCTGAATAATATTCTATATACGGTCATCCCTCAGTACCCACAAGGAATTGATTCCAGGACCCCTATCCCTTGGATTCCAAAATCTGCAGATACTCAAGTCCCTTTTGTAAAATGGCATAGTATTTGCACATAACCTACACACATTCTCTGGTGTGTTTTGTTTGTTTGTTGCCATGTTCCAGATCAAACCAAAGTTCTCTGTGTGCTAAGCAAGATCTCTACCACTGAGCCACACCCCCAGCCCCATCCCATATTCCTTAAATCACCTCTGGAGCACATGTAATTCCTCATACAATGTAAAAGCTATGAAAATGATTGTTACACTGTGTCATTGAGGAAATAGTGGGGAGGGGGATTCTGTACATGTCAGTACAAGAAAATAGTCAATAAAGATGCAATTTTTCCCCAATATTTTTGATTCACAGTTGATTGAATTCATGAATGGGGAGCCTATGGATCTAGAGGGGAGATAGTATGTCCAGTCTACATTTTATTTATCCATTCATCCCTTGATGGGTATTAAGTGTGTTCACTTACAATGTATCAACCACATTCAATTTCCAAGAACAATAATACCTTAGGAGTATTTATTTGTTTCTTAGGAGTATTTATAGTTGGATAGATTGTAGTTCTCCAGAAAGCCTTATTTATTTTAACTGCCGGTAAGACTAAGGAGATTTTGAATAAAGGCAACATGGACAATGGCATTTATGGAGTCAGCTGAAAGGCCCCTTGCCCCACCTGGCTCATCAGGTTTCACATAACATTTTATATAAGAAACGCTGTGGTGCTGGGTATGTAGCATGGTGGTAGAGTGCTTGCCAGGCACGTGGGAAGTCCTGAGTTCCATCCCCAGCCCCTGGAGAAAGAGGCATCTGGCATTCAATCGCTGTGATAGAGAACAAGCTTTGAAGAGAAGGTCAGAGGTTATTTTATGTGAAGTACTGTGAGCCAGGTGGGGAAGGGGCTTTTCATCTCACACTGTAGATGCCATTTTCCACGTCTCTTTTCTCTCCAGCTCCTCTCTCCTGAGCTAACTTGCTTCTGCCTGCCTGCCTTCCCCCTGCCTGCTGGGCCCTCTGGGGAGGCAGAGGCTCAGGGGGCAGTCCTTGGGGATCCACTGCTGACCACATCTGTCATGGCTTCCAGCTGAGCGTTTCCCTTTCCTCTGACCACTGTGCTCTGGCATCAACTCATCCTCAGGAGAACTGGCTTAGGGTGCCAGGACAACCACCCTAATCCCTTTGAAGGACAGTGCCCTCAGTGGCCTAATGCCCTCCCCAAACCAGCCCTACCTCTTAGAGGTCCCACCTCCACACTGAGGACCGAGCCCCCAACATGGGAACCTTTGGGGGACAAACGATACCCAGTCCTTAAGCAGCATGTACAACATGTCCTGAAAGATTCTAAACTTCATGACTTTTGATAGAAACTGCACTATATTCACGGTATATTTGGATATACTTTTATATTTGAAAAGAACAGGATTGCCCATTCTGTTCAAAATTAAGTGAAGGATTAATATTTTACAACTAGATTAAAAAACTGCTAAAGTGATAACTACCGGTGAGGACTCTATATAGGTAGAAAATTCTAAATTTCTCACCACCACTAACAAGAAATTGTGATAATCTTATGAGATACAATGTTACCATATGTAAAGCTGTGTATATTATATTAGAAGATTGCTCCAAAAGAGCAGAGACAGAAATATCATTATCTAAACTAATGGTGAGAAGAACATCAAAATTCTTCAAGTCAATTGTTCTCCAAGTGTGTTCCCTAGACCAGAAAACTCAGTCAGAGGACATTTATTAGAAACACAAACTCAGGCCCCACCCAGACCTACTGGCTTAGACACTCTGAGGGTGAGTTCTATAGTTTAATCTGCATGATTCTGATACACACCCAAGCTGGAGAACCCTCCATCCTTGAAGGATACATAAGTCATTGAACACAAGTTGTGCATGCTGACTCTTTTCTAGAATTAATATGACTCTCTTTTTTCAGAAATAGGCAAGTAACTTATTGTGTTGAACATAAGGATCTGAAACCCCAACATCAGCAGAAGCAGTTCGTCATGACAGCTGCAATGTGCATTCTGTCTCTTTTGAAGATTGTGGTACAACAGTCTTAGAGACAAATCTGCCACATTCTAGGTGTCTGGGTTCTATCACACTCTGGATGGGATTTTAAACAAAACAAAACAAAACAAAAAAAACACTTCATAGAAAGCATAAGAGTGGAAAATTTCCCCTTCTCACCAGACCTCTGTTGATCTTTTGAGAGAGTAGAGTGGGGCTTTTCAGGTGAGGAGGAGGTAAGGCAGGGGGTGTCACTTTGTTTCCATGTTACCATCTACCTTAATTTGATTCCTTCCAGAAGGAGATCCTGGGATGAAGCTGGGAGGTGCAGAGACACTACCAGAGTAGAGAGGAGATGAGAGACAGAGGGGAAGACTTCCAGTAAGCCAGTTTTCAAAGTGAGTAAGTTATACTCCTATGGAAAAGCTCAAGAAGATAGTGCAGAGCATGTGACTCAGAACTACCCTGGCCAAGGGGTGGAAGCTGGGTATTTATGCCTCTGCAGCTTCCAGTCTTGGCTTTGTTCCCTTGCACACAACAACAGTGCGGGTGCTCACTGTTAAAAGCTGTGCATAGGCACATAGAGGAGACCCAGAGTCATGGGAGAGACTGCCAACAGCATCAGTGCTGCGAGGCCAGATGACAGGGTCTGGTCCCAGTCTTCAGACTGGCAAGTAAGAATCCAGACCCTGCTTGGGATGATGTTTGATTTTGGATTCATTCCTGCAGCAGCAAGGAAGTTTTACAAATGATTAAAATGGGATAAGAAACAGGTGGATGTATGTGGGCCTCCACAGCCTCTCTGTGACTAGTGCTCACCATTCCATGGTCTCAGTAGTTGCACGGAGTCAGAAGAGCCTACTATTGGGGGTTCATAACTATTTATTTCCTCTATTCCAGAAACAACTTGATCTACTAAAGAAAACATCAGTTTTGATATTCAAGTTTTTTTTTTTTTTGATACTGTGAATTGAACTTGGGCGCTTGACCACTGAGACACATCCCCAACCCTATTTTGTATTTTATTTAGAGACAGGATCTCACAGAGTTGCTTAGCGCCTCGCTTTTGCTGAGGCTGGCTTTGAACTCACAATCCTCCTGCGTCAGCCTTGCGAGCCTCTGGGATTACAGGCATGTGCCACTGTGCCTGGGTTCAAGTCATTTTAAGTGTCTTTTGAACTAAAGAAAACCAACCAACCAATCAAACAAACAAAACCCCTATTGACCTGCATTTAATGTAAATGGGTCAAAAACCATTTTTCTTTAGATCAAAAACCAAAGGATTACCCCTTCACCATTGCTGTTTCCTTAATATTGCCTTTTTAATTACTTAGGCATGATTTTTGTCCCTAATAAGATAGACATAAAATGACGACTTAGTGTAATTACTCCAGTGAGTTGCCACTCGCACAACATGTTCCATTCTCAGTGTAATTTGTTGCTTGTAAATAGTAGTGTTTCTTAGTGGACTTCATGGGGACAGGTAGTGCTATCAACAGAACTGTGGCCCCTACAAATTCATATGTTGAAGCCCTAATCCCAAGTGTGACTGAATTTGGAGACAGAGTCGATAAGAGGTAATTGAGGTTAAATGAGGTTGTCAGGTGGGACCCTGATCTGAAGGGGTTGGTGTTCTTGTAAGTAGAGACACCAGAGAGCTTGCTGTCTCTACCATGTGGGGATTCAGGCAAAAGGTAATCATTTACAAGCCAGGAAGGAGGACCTCACCAGGAACTGAATGAAGCAGAACTTTGATCTTGGACATGTCAGACTCCCAAACTGAGAGGAAAAAAAAATTCTAGAGTTAGAACAGATAATCTGTGAGTCTTTTTCACAGCAACCTGAGCAGACTACTAGATAACTTATCTGACTTGTTCATTATTCTATCTTCTGGGTTTAGAGTATTTTAGTCTCTGAAATACATGTTTGGGAGTAAGATGTACTCTAGTTAGTAAGCATTGATCTAGAGGTTAAATGACTGCTGCATTATTTTACGTTTCCAGAATTTGCTCCATCTTTGCATATGAAGAATTTCACTTAGAAAAAAATTAAGTTCACTGCTGGCATCCCAATAAATGGACTACATGGCACGTGAAATCCACAGTAGCCCTGGTGGTGGAGGGAGCCATGTCATCCATCTCTGTGCAGGTTTAAGTTTAAATTTCTTCTGTGCTGGGCATGGTGGTGCAGGCAAGTAATCCTAGTAACTTGGGAGGCTGAGGCAGGAGGATGCAAATTTCAGGCCAGCCTCAACAATTTAACAAGACCCATAGCAACTTAGTGAAACCCTCTCTAAGATAGATAGATAGATACATGGGATGGGGTATGTAGCTCAATGGTAAGGCGCCCCTGGGTTCAATCCCCAGTACCAAAATAAGTAAATGAAAAACTAAATATAAAATTCTCCATAGGTTAGCAAATCCCTTTATCTGCCCTGTGGTACAGAGTCCAGGAATTTTCCACTGATTTCCCCACAGGGGCTTTCCATGAACATGGCAAACAAAGGAGAGAGGCAATAGCAAGTGAGATCATTCCAAGTGGTTAGGCTGAGGGAGCAGAGAGGCGTCCTGCACACCAGACCCCAGGGACTGTAGACCAGTGACCAATGTGGAGTGGGAACAAATAATAACACTTTTATCTATTTTTTTAAAAAATAAAATGCCTTTTAATGCCATTTCAAATGCCTACAAAGGTGTTCTTTTGGATGTCTCTTTTGTGTAAGATTTATGACCTACACAGAATAGTGCTTTAGTACGTATGCTTAGTTTATGAACAATGGTACATGAATCAGGAATGCATTAACAACGTTTACTTTCTTTCCCTTGTTGAAGTGATGTGATATAAACCATCAAAGGGCACTACTCTTCCTCTGGGATGACAAGGAGGTGGAAGCAAGATAAGAAAGTCCCAAACTAATGGGTTAATAAAAGTTGTCAATCCAATGGCAATGCCAGGAAACTGCCCACTCTCCTCCCTCCGCCTGCTTCCCACCTTCCAGAGGCAGACAGTCATTTACCCTGACTGCAAAATAAGTAAAAAATCATTCTTCTTGAATACTGAACTACCCTGAGAACATTATGGGGTTGTTCAATAGGGCATTTGTCCCCAGCCTTGTAATGACTCCCTGGTTACCCACAGTACAGGGATGCTTCTAGTGACAAGTTTCTCCCACAAAATAGTTGCTTTCATTTTTCTAGGAAAGACTCTATTGGCACTAGCTACCTGGGGGGGGAAAAATCAACCTTTCTTCTCCTTTGAAATATAAATGGTTATCCAAAGCTTACCAGCAATAAGAAAAACTAGCAGAATAAAAGAGATGAATAGAAACAGAAAAATATGACTCTTGAAGAAATAGAATATTAAACAGAAGACAATGTCACCAAAACTCAAATCCTAAAGAGGTTCACATATTAGTGCATCATAAGACAAAAAAAATAAAAAAGGGTGAGGGATATGTATGCAGTCAGAATTTTGAAAATTAAACCTATAATTCCAGAAATAAAAATTTCACAATAAATGAAGTAAATCTCCCAGAACCAAGGACTAAAATACAAAAAGATGAAAACTAGAGAGAACAGATTAAGAGACATTAATGGTCAATCCAGGAAGTACAATTTTCTACTAATAAGAGTAGCAGAAAAAAGAAAATTGATAGGGGAAGGTATTTAAAACACAGTACATGTATTGGACTTCTACTTCCATTGTGATGGAGTAACGTGGACCAGATTCACTCTCTTGCCTTAAACTACTAATAAACACTTGAATGACAGATAGATGAGAGAGAGATTTTAGATATCAGACAATGGCAGCTCAGAACAGTGGTTCCTGAGACAAAGGAAAGAAATGAGATGAGCTTTACCACTGTCCAAGTTGAGTTTGTGGAGAAGACTTAGAGAAGAGGAGTCCAGGTCAGACTGAAGTTGAGGGACAGTTGGGCAGAGTTGAGAATATGGAGCCAGGAGTCCAGGAGGGCTGAGGTAGCTAGATTTCACAGGGCACAGTACCAAAAGAGACAGAGCAGTACAGAGAGAAAGTTCTAGAGAGATACAAAGGGTTCTCACCCAGTATGAAGCTAAATACTAAAGAGTATGTATCTGAGGAAATGGGAAAGAAAGCAAATCCCCTAGAGCTCAAAGAGGGCTGAGCCAGAGTGGAAAATTCTTGTGATTCACAGAGCATCAGGTGGAGCCCCAAGTGGATATTACTCTGAGAGTGAGGCAAAGTCAGTCCTGCATGAGACACTTCTCTAGTTCCACTGGAAAAAGCAAGTCTTGAAAGGACCAACCATTTCCAAGTAACTGCATTCTACAACAAAACTCAAGTATGGGTATAGGAATACAGAAGCCTCCAGCTCATAACAACTGTAAAATTTAGAAAGTAACATTTGGTCAAAAGTTACCAGGCAAGTAGAGAGGCAGGAAAATACAACCCATAATGAGAAGGAAAGCAAATCAACAGAAACAGTAAACAGAAGTAGTAGAATGGGATATTAAAATAGTTATTAAAACACCTTTCATATGTTCAAGAAGATAGAAGAAAGCATTAGTATGTATATATACTTAGTGAATATATTTATAAAACCCAATCTATCATTCAGAGATGAAAAATAGAATGCCTAAGGAGAAAAATACAATGAATCCAGATTAATCACTACTAGATGCTGCAGGAGAAAACAGCAGCTTGAAGATACAGCTATAAAAACTGCTTAAAGTGAAAGACAGAAGGGAAAAATGAATGAAGAAAACCCCAAAAGGAATACCAAAGAGTATGACTGCAACCGTCTAATGTGTGTGTGTGTGTGTGTGTGTGCATGTGTATGTGTGTGTGTGTGTGTGTTGTGTGTGTTTGGGAGTCAGAAAAGAATAAGAAAAAAATTGAAAAGAAAAAAGAATAGTCAATACCTTTTCCAAGTTTATTGAAAACTATAAAGTTACACATTCAAGAAGCTCAATGAGGCCCAAGCACAAAAACAATACAAGCAAAGCTCATCTGAAGAGAGACACCTACCTTCAAATGGAAACAGCCCACTGAATGGGATCAAGCAGGCATCCAGGTAGTGATCAGGACAATCAGCCAAACTAAAGCAACCAGTGGAGCCTACGTTCCCTCACTGCAACCGTGTGAGCAAGATGCCAAAGAGGTGGCCGCTCCTGTTGTTCCTGTTCTCCACAGAGTGGCTGTGCAAGAGTCACTGTGCGTGAGGGAGAATTGTGTCATTGCCATGGCACCCCAAACAAGTCCCTGCCTCTTTATGAACAGGGAGAAAGGAGAGGGAGAGGGACCAGGAGTGGAAAGGTACCAAGCAGAAGTAGGGTGCCTCTACAAGGTCCCCAGTAACCAGGTCTCTGAAGGCCACCTGGCTGAGCAATGCAGATATACTGAGGGGCAAGGCTGACCTGGGCAGGTCTGAGTCCTGGGCTGCAAATCCTTCTAGAAAACGGCAACGTACTGCTGTGCACAAAGTCTGGTGTGAGGAGGGCAGTTTCCCTCATGAGGCCTGTCGGGCTGACCTTTGTAACTTCTGTCACTGTGAGATTTTAACACCACAGTATTTTGGTCTAGAGCCAGACTCCTCCAATGGGGAGCAGAATAGTTGGGGATAAAAGTTGCACTCCCCTTTCTAATGTGTTGGTGGAAATAAATCTGGATATCAGGAGAAAGATCTAAAGTGAAGACAAGTCTGGGGGCCATCATCAAAAAGCACAGCCCAAGAACTCACAGAAATGGAAGAGACCACTAGAGAGAATCACTTAAGGGGAGGTGGGACAACATAGCAAGGGACACCAATATTTAAGTCACAGTTTGTGGAGTGGGTTGATAAGAAGGGCTAGAGGGACAAACAGAACAGCAAATGAGTATTGAATCAGGAGACCTGAGAAGGGAACACAGAATGATGGACACCAAATCCTGTGGAGAAGTTAAATGAGATAAAAGCTACAAAGATTCTAATGGGATGGCAGGGTGGGGGAGCGTTCTGGGGTGAAGATCCTGTTGGTGGACCTCATCTGGACTCACTACCATCCTGCCATATTCCCTCTGCCCATTCCTTGGGCGCAAGATCTTCTTAACAGAACCACGTCAAGAGGAGTATACCAGATTGACATATCTGCTGATAAGGAGTTCAATCAGGATCCCGAGTTCAACCATACAGATCCAGATCAGGTTGAGCTGCATGGCAATGTGGTGTCAACCCTTGAATGACAGAAGCAGCAGCAGTGAGCCACCTCTCCTGTCCCCAGGAGCCATTTCCCAAGCCCAACAACAAGACCCCTGCAATGCTGCATACCTACTGTGGCCTCCATAATAAATGAGCAGCTGTCTATGTGGGCAGTTCCTCCTGGCAGGGCATCTGTGGGAGGAGATGTCATAATGAACATCTTGAACTCTTGGTGGCCATTAGATGGTGACAATGTGGACCTCTGGCAGATGATCCAGATTTTTTGTTCTCTAGGGGTCTATGATGTGGTAGAGTTGGAATTTGCAGAGAATGGAGCAAATGCACAGTTCAAATGGCAGGCTGAGGTGGTGGTGGCCTTTGAATAATCTGTCCACAAATTATTAGAATTCCTGCTCAGAAAAATTCATAGTGGAAAAAAAAAAGTGGATGTGAGGCTGATTAGCCAGCAGAACCTATCACAGTTTGGGGTGCAGATTCAGAAATGTGAGTGTGTCAGAATCCTAAGAGGGGGAATACCTCCACAGACCTACTGCGGACATTCTAGAGTTTCTAGAAGTGGATGGATAGGCCACGCCCCCTGAGAACCTTGTTCCCTCATCTGCTGGGGTGGCTAAGCCCCCCAGCGTGCTGCTGTACTTCATCCACCCTCCTTCAGCTCATTGCCTGGTGGGTCTACCCCGCCTCCAATTCCACCCTCACTACCTCTGTCCCTCCTCCTCCTCCTGGTATCTACTACCAGTATCTAATTTCTTCCTCTCCTTGATTTTCTCCTCATCTGGTTGTCCCTGGGGCCATTCCACATGCCCTTCACCTAAATCTAGTCTTCCTTTCCCCACCAAATGCTACAGTGGGGCCTCTGCCATATACTTACATGAAGGCCTCGGCACCCTAAAACCACCATGGCAACCAAAATTCGAGCCCTTTGCCCTCTGCCATGAGTGAAATCAAATTTGAAGAGCTCATGAAGCAAAACAGAGCAATTTCCAGCAGTGCCAGTTCCAAAGCAGTCTCTGGGGCCAGTGCAGGGGACTCCCGTGAGTGACTGAGACTCACAGTCGCTGCAGTCATCAAACAGTCCTGGGTCACAATGACGAGCATTGCCAGGTCCTCCCTCCTCTCTGAAGAACGGTCTTCGTGGCGTTGAGGACTTGATCAGGACTGAAGGATGGAGGCTGCTCCACCTCTTCCCCTTCCTCCAAACCCCCACTTCTTCCTGCCACCCAGGCTTGACGATGGCTTGGCAGCCCTCCGGAACCCACACCCCTGCTTGCTGCGGGCAAAGAACCTGAAGACTTGGTGTGGTTGGAGGACCCGCAGAGAGAAGGAAGCAACATGTTCAGGCCCTGCTCTCCGTAGAGGATGGTGCTTTGTCCAAAGAAACGTGGGTTTCTGATTCTCCGGGAGCAGTGCAGCGGTGAGGCTGATGGGAAGACTTCCTTCCCAAAGGAAATGGATCCTCCATGCGGGACCTAGGAGAGTGACTGGGTGTGCCAGAATATACCCAGGGTCCTAGCCTCAGCACCAGATCCGATGGGGTCAAGAAGGTCCAGACTCCTTGCTAATATACCACTTCTTGTTTAACTCCTTTATTTTCTCAGCCCTTTGGGGAGGGACCAGGAGAGCAGGAATGACCTTCTGGTAAGCGACTTCTGTCCTTGGCTTCCCCGTCTCACATGACACCGTATTTCCCTGATCTACCAGAGGGCTGAACTCTTTCCACTCCCTGCCGTCCAGCTGTGTCAGTGGACTTGTCCCTCCTAAGCAGAGAAGGCCGTGAAACGCTTGCTTTCTGCCGGGTCACCAGGCAGAGCCAGGAGCCACCCTCTGCTCTTCGTGCTTGTTTACCCTTTCAATGACCAGATCTCTGCAGTGTTCCCTTTCTCTGGGGCTTTTCCACTGAACACAGGGAGCCTTTCTCCCAAGAAGGCTGTTTCCTTGTTTTAGAGGAAGCTACTGCCATTGGGAATTGGGGACATCAGGACCTCAGCAATGACAAACCTTAGAGAAGTACCAGGAGGGAGCAGGAAGGAGGCAAGATGAGCGGGAGATGGCTGACTTCCATAGGTTTTCTTTGTTCAGTTTTTTTTTTTTTTTAATATTTTTTAGTTGTAGATGGACACAATACCTTTATTTTACTTATTTATTTTTATGCGTAGCTGAGAATCGAACCCAGGGCCTCACATGTACTAGGTAAGCGCTCTACCACTGAGCTACAGCCCCAGCCCTCTTTTTTCAGTTTTGGTGTGTGACCTTGCATTCCCCAGGTACATACTTTCACCAAATGTGAGAAAACCCTGCACTAGCAAGCAGGTAAAGTCAAGTCACAAATTTGGTGTCTTTTTTTTTTTTTTTTTTTTTTTTTTTTTGGCACTGGGGATTCAACCCAGGGATGTCTTACCACTTAGCCACATCCCCCGAGTCCTTTTTATTTTTTATTTTCAGGTGAGGTCTCGTTAAGTTGCTTACAGCCTCATTAAGTTGTTGAGGCTGGCCTCAAACTTGTGATCCTCCTGTCTCAGCCTCCTCTGTCACTGGGATTACAGGTATGTGCCATTGCACCCGGGTACCATCTTCTGACTATTTTTTTGAAATATATTTTTTAGTTGTGTGTGAACACAATATCGTTATTTATTTAATTTTATGTGGTGCTAAGGATCGAACCCAGTGCCTCACATGTGTGAGGCAAGCACTGTACCACTGAACTCCAGCCCCAACCCCTATCTTTTGACTATTGATGTAACAGCTTCACTCACTCAGTCTGGAGGTACTTCCTGCCTCTGATAAGGGCAGCTACAATCGCTATTTTCTACACAGGCAAATGGAATTGCTTTCCCCATATCATCCAGATTGTGACGTGGTTGCTGTTGAAGAAGGTGGCAGCAACAGGGTCCTGCAATACCCCTGGGGTGAGGCTATTTCTTCCTGCATCTTTGGGGCATATGATGTCTAATGGGACAGGAGATGGCGTGTGAGGCACAGTGTCAGTGGAGACCCTGTCCCCACCACTTCAGAACATGGCACCCCGCCCAGCTGGCCAAGTGTTGAGTGATGTGCTTGAGAGCAGCTCCGGGTGTCTTTTTAAAATGTACAAAGTAACAAGTAAGGTGACAGTTTAAGGGAATACAATATATAGAATACTAGAAAGGCTGTTGACCTGGAGAATTACTTTCTCCCTATTTTTATTTTGTTTTTACTCAATGATACAGGTTTCAGTGTTATTTCCTGGTAGCAAAAAGGAAAAACAAAAAAACAGGAAAAAAAAAAAAAAAAAAGCCCAGTTTTCAAAAAGGTCAAGGTCCCCCGTTCCCCTATGATTGGTGATTTGCTTGTCTTTCTAGTAGGTTGAAAACTGTACTAAATTTGACAAAGCTGTCAAAAAAAAAAAAAAAAAGTCTAATGGGTTGACACATTAGAAATTAGTAGCCAGATGCAGTGGCCTGAGGAATAAACAGGAAGTGAGAAAACAAAGGAAGACTGGACAAATCTAATTACTTATGAATGACAGCGGAAAGGACAGTTTCTGGAGGAAATGCAGGAGCTATGCTTTTTTAAACGGGAGGGACTCAAGAAGGTGGAAGAGTTGAGAAGGTGCCAGAGGGAGACCCGGGAGTCAGGGGAGAAGGGAAGCCATCCCCAGGGAGAAGGTGTCTTCCACTAAGAGAGGGAAGGAAGAATGGCTGCAGGTGCTGGTGACTTGTAGGTCTTGGTGGGGGGAAGGCGACACCTGGTCTGTCGATGGCTAATATTCTTCTGAGAAGTAGAGGTTGGTGGGAAAACATCTGCTGAAAATGAGAAGTAACAATGCAGAGATTTGTGGGACACGTGAGGTTTTAAACTTCAGCCCAGCTGGGGTTGGAGACCGAAGCTCTGCTTATTGGGACTGTGTGATCCTTCAGGTTTTCTCTAGCAGGACCAGATCTCTCCTCCCGCAACCCCCTGAGCCCTCCTGGACAGAAAAACAGAAACCACTCTGGTGGGGGGGATAGTATTTATTGAGGGCTGGATTTGGTACTAAGCTCTTTTTGCACATCAGGTCATTAAAGCCTCTTCACACCTCTATGACAGACACACTGGTTCTTGGCTCATAGCTGTGAATGCCTCAAGTGTGTAAAGGAAAACCTTCGCACATTCACGGCAGTCAGGAAAACCTGCGGAGAGGAGCATTCTGCTCTGGTCACTTAGGAAAGTGAACAACTGCCCCAAATTGACCTATTGTTACCAAGGGAACCCGTATAGGAGCCTGGTGGTCTGATCCTCTGTGGCGCATTGTGATTGGGCAAGAAGCCTATAAAATGTATAGTTATTCCTGCAATAAATGAGTTTGCAGGCTGCTCACCACAAGCCTGCTCCCACCCACCTTCCGGAGTCTGGGGTCTTGACCCTGTGTCTGAGCTAGCCTGGCAAATTACACTCCATCAAAAAGCAAGATTAAATAACTAGCCCAAGTCCCCAGAGTGATAGCGCCAACATACCAACCCGAGTCATGTCAATGTCAGAAAGCATACTCAGCCTGTGTGCTTTCGAGGTAACAGTCGGGAAGAGATGTGGCCCTCCTGATGGTGTCACTTGGAAACCATCTCTCCCTTTACCAGTGTGCAGTGAGTGTGCATCTGGTCTCAGTCTTCCTTCAAGCTACGTTGAACACAGGCCTTCACATATGTGGCTCCCTTGGCCTGGAGCTCGGTGCCCTCTTCTTGTCTCCTATGGATACTCCGTCTCCACTCTAAATACCTGCCACCGTCCATTCCCCTAGCACCACATTAGTTGAATGTTCTACCTGCTCATAGTTTTCACTGAATTGTCCAACTGTTGGCATGAGGAAAGGAGTAGATGATAAAGCACCGAAGAGAAAAGCAAATGTGCAGATTCTGGAGCAGAACTGCTCAGATTCCTCCCGAGCACCCTGGAGCTAGTGTTTGTATCTCTTAAAAGTATGATGCGGGGGGTGGGTGTAGGGGGGTGCTGCACAGCAAATGGCTCTGCACATTTCTCTGCCCAGAAAAAAAGTGAACTCATACTTCTGGAAGGTTCTAGAGCAATGGTTTCTAAACTAGGTGCACCCATCCTAAGATTTGTGTTGGAATAAACGGTTCACTGGGGTACAGTGAAATTCGGTTTGTATTACCAACTAAGAAATAAGTTAACAGAGGCTCAGGAGGCTGGCAGAAGAATTGCAAGTTCAAAGCCAGCCTTAGTAACTTAGCAAGACCCTGTCTTAAAGAGTTAAAATGGCTGGGGATGTGGCTCAGTGGTAAAGTGCCCCAGTGGTAAATCCTCAGTACCAAAAAAAAAAAAAGAAATTAAACTTTACTAAGATTTAACATATGACCTAGTATTAGCACCTTCACTGAGTCCAAATGATAGAGAATCACATGTCACATTAGTGATGTGTGACACTTCTGAGGAATAGAAGCCCAGAAGGTAGAAATGTGCGTCGTGGCTTCTACTTGTTCCCTTTTGGAGTTTGTGACCATGTCTAACCATTTACTTGATCTGACTTTTAATTCATCTAATGATTAAAAAATGGGTGTGACATGATTTCTACAAATAAATCGTAAATTAAAAATAATCCTGTAAGTGCATAACTGGATAAGACAATGGCAGAACTGATGCTCCTCTTATTGTGGATATGAACATGTTGCAGTGTAAAAATAATGACAGCCTAGTCAGACCCTTCGAGAAGTCATAAAACGCTGGGGATACAGCTTGGTCGGTAGAGTGCTTGCCTAGCATGCACAAGGCCCTGGGTTCAATCCCCAGCACCACCGGAAAAAAAAAATAAGGAAGTCATAATAAATAAATACAAATAAAAAACCCTACAAAGACTATTTGTGAAATGTGTCACATGGTTGTCATTTCCCTCTAGGGAATGGAGCACCACACTGGTGGAACATGAGGTCTCTGTCTCAGGGTCTAAACTGAACAACTGGATTTGTGGTGCTGTGGCCACTCATGTGAGCATGGTGGGAAAAGGGCCCAGTGTCAACAATGGAGGCATACTGTGGCTACTAGCCTCCAGGGCTGGACACACTCTAGCAGAGGGTCTGGTTCCAAGATGGCGCTGGGCCATAGCAGCTTAGCTCTTGGGGGTGAAGTATACAACATGGGCTTCCATTCTGTGGCAATAGGGATGCATGAACGCTGGGCAGCTCTCCATGTCTGGGGCCTGTAAGGGCTGTGGGACTCTCCTTTGATCTCCATTGTTTCAAGTGGCAGTGCAGACTTCTGGGGTCTCCAACCTCTTTCTCCTTGCAGGAAGTCCTTCTGGGTTCTGACCTGATCAGGGTGGGGAGACAGTGTGGGAGAAGCAGGGTGCCTTGCTGTCCTCTCTGTGTGTTGTCTTGGGCTTTTGCGCTCCACAGGGATCTTGCTATTTCCTGTGCTCTCCAGGAATTTCTCAGTTGTTCCAGTTGGAATAAGGTTGCTTACTCTTTGTTGGGTTCCCTTTCCGTGTGGGGGTGGGGTGGAGACAAGCAACAGGCAACTTCATTTAGGCAACTTGCTGATGTCACTTCCTCATTTTATTTTTTCTAGAGAGGCATCTGAAGAGGGGTAGTTTGTGTGGAAGCTGGTATGAACTCAAAAGGACTAAAAGCTTCATAACCAGACTGTCACTTAATTCCTACGGTTTCAGTTTCATCCCTTGGTCCTGCCTCCTGAGGTACTCAGCTCATCCCCACCTTGAGCCTTTCTGGGGAGCTCTGGGTTATTAATGGACTGAACCTTTCTTCCCATACTTAATTTCTGGGTTTCTTTACTCCAAGTGCTATTCCTTTATTGACTTTTCAGATTCTGAATATGTGTTGACATTTATGTTAGTCAGTTTTTTATTGTTTTGACTAAAATACTTGAGAAAAACAACATAGAGGAGGAAAGTTTATTTTGGCTCATGGTTTCAGAGGTTCAGTCCATGGCAGACTCCATTTCTCCTGACTCAAGGTCAGAACATCATGGCGGAAGGGTGTGGATGGAGGAAAGCTGCTGGCCTCATGGCAGCCAGAAGCAGAGAGAGGGAGAGGGGAAGGGGAAATGCACCCTTCCAGGGCACACTCGCAGTGACCCACCTTCTCTAGCCACAACCCTTCTGCCTACAGTTACCATCCAGTCATTCAAACTAAGATGAACCTATTGGATTCCAGCTGTCATAATCTAATCTTCTCACCTCTGAATATTCTTGCAGTAATACAGGAGCTTTTGTGGACACCTCATATCCAAACTACATCTATTATTATTGTTATCCCTCTTTCATGATAATTGTACACATGAGTTTTTTTTTTTTTTAACTCTGCTTCTGTGACTTGGGCTGGGTGTTTTGTACTTGGAACCAAAGTCTTTTGCTATTTTAAAGCATTTCTTCAAGGTAGACAGTTAAAAAATGAAGCAACTTGGATTTGAATTGAGGCCTATTCATCCTTAGAGGAAAAGCATGGGGATAAATAAATATGTCCAACTGTCCAGTTTTAGCAACAAGGAGCTGAGGCCTTTATGGCGAGTTTGGGACCGTGTGTTGTCATTCTTATACAAAACACACCATAACAGATCACAACATGGTGTCAGATCTACTGCCAGATCTGTGTTTTTTTAAAATCTTTTAAAACCATAAAAGATACATGTGAGGCAATCTGGCAATAAAATGACTGACTCTTGTTTAATACACAACTTGAAGGAAGAGGACTGAGAATCCGGGGCTGGCTCTGAGCTCCACAGCAGCGTGGGCAGGAACCTCCTTGGACTGGGCAAGTCAGGTAACCCGGGCTTAAAATGAGGTCAGGAGAAGTCTGCACACGCACGGAGGAAAACCGGAACCGCCCCAGCCCCTGCCTTTCCTGTCGCCCTTCCCGTGAATGATCTTTGCACACCTCTTGTTTGCAAGGCACTGCCTTGGGTCACCCTCAGAACTTCACCTGAGGATGGGGGATAAGCCTCGGATTCTGGGTGCAGAATTTCCTGAGTTCCATCCACTGCCTGTGGACTGTGCTCAGGCTCAGTGAGGACTTTCTGAGAGTGTCTTCCCTCATCCTCCCCTGAGTCCCTCAGCTGTAACAACACTGGACCCCTTGCTAAGCCTTGATCCTGGCAAAGCACGTTTCCCACACATTGCCTTTGAGCTGGGTGTTCCCCTTAGCGAGGATGCAATTTTCCCTGAATATCTGCAGATCTTGCCCCCTTGCCTCATTCAGGTCTCTCTTCCAAATGTTTCATTTCTACTGAGACACCCTTCACCCCTCTTTTGGCCCTGGCATTTTTAATCTACCATCTTCTGCTTTATGCTTCCTCATGACTCTTACTGCAATCTGTCATGACATAGTTACATGTTGGACCATTGCCTACCTCCCTTCATTAAAATAAAGCCCCATGAGGGCAGGGACTCTATGTCTCATTCTCTCTTTTATTTAGATAATACCTAGAACTATGTACCTAGCACTGTAGTTGCTCAATAAAGAGTTGCTGAGTGAATATTTGGAATGAATCGGTTTCATTTAATTGGCAAGGATTGAGATCCAGAGATAGTGCATGGTCAGCAAGTTGGTGGCCAAGCTGTGACTCAATCCCAGCAGGACCATATTAGTTATTGATCTGTGAATAACAATTAGCTCTGATCTTAACCTAAAACAACATACATTTACTACCTCATAGTGTCTGTGGGTCAGAAATCCAGAGATACTTAGCTACCTCCTTGGTTGGGGTTTCTCATGAGGTTAAAATCAAGATGTGGGCCAGGGCTAGGGTCTCATTCAAAGGCTAAACTAGAAAAGAATCTACTTCTAAACTCATGTGATTTCTCCTGCTTATAGACAGTATTCCCAAAGGTCTAGCTTTCTGATCGTATTTTTGCTTGAGTATAATAATAATCATCATAATTGTTTTTGTTATTATTTGCAGTACTAGGGATAGATCCCAGGGCCTAAAGGACTGGCCTGTTAGTCAGTGACTCTTTAACTAAGAGTTCTGAGAAGGTTGGAGCATAGTGGCACACCACTTTAATCCCAGCAGTAGAATCCTGAGTTCAAAGCCAGCCTGGGCAACTTAGGGAAACTCCATCTTAAAAAAAAGAAAAGTTCTGAGGGACACGGAAACAAAGATATTGTGTGTGGTTGATCAGCTTTGTCCCACCAAGAGTGATAAGGTAGCCAGGAGGGAGAGCCATGAACTTGACTCAGGACAAAAAGCATGGGGAATCTCTAGAGCATGTTACAGCTCCCCGCCTCCCTTGTTTGCTCAGGAATTGGATTGGCTGAACATTTTCTGAACAAGAGTTCAGCACTAAAACTAGCCAGGACCAAGCTACTTGTCCTTTTTCTGCTTTGTTAAGTTTCCCCTGGCTGCCCTGGCAAATTACCAGTGAGGGAGTTGTTCAAACCAGAAGTCTAAAGTCAAGGTTTGGCAGAGCCATTGTTACGGAGTTCGAGAATTACAAACCGCGGGCATCATTTCATCCCCCTGAATAAAGAGCTGAGATGACGTGTGAGGTTTGTGTCCTGCTGGGTCTTCTTGTGCTAGTACTCCTGGTTCCTGACCTGAGGGCCTGGGCAACGTGCCACAGTTCCGGACTCGGGAAGTAATGCTGTGTCCAGGCTTCCTTAGAGTCCCAGAAATGGAGAAGCCAGAAACAGACTTACCTGTGTTCCCTAGAGTTGTAGATACAGGAAACTCTCAGAGAAAGTAGTTCAGTCCTGGGCGGGGCTCGGCAGACCGTGGCAGCTTGTAGCTGAGGAATGAGGAACATTCTCTCAAAGACCTTCCCCAGGATCAGTGACTTTTGTGGCGTTCCCCGCCTCGCAGGAATTTTCAGGTCAGTGGTGAGCGGTGGTTGACCACAGGGCAGCAAGAGTTTTGCTGGGCCTCCAAATGTTATGGAGCATGAGAATTACAAACCACCATGCATATGGAGCCAAACTGAAAGGGAAAAAAGAATTTTTTAATGAGCAAGCCAGGCAAGCAGTGGCTGGGAGCAGGCTAGTACTTCAAAGCACCTAAATTTTGGAAGTACAGAGTTTATAAAGCAAAATCTACAAAAACCACGGGACAATTAAGGCACATGTAGGTCCAAAAGACCTTGTTGAGACATATTTTGATTACATGAGAGAATAGTTTGGATTACACATCTCAGAGTCGTTTTTGTTATACCTCAGGGCCATGGTCAGGGATGCGGGAAGATCCCACTGAACTGTCAACATAGATACAGCTTCAGGAGGCTGAAAGGAAAACAGTACAAGCAAGCATGCAATGGAGTCAGGTCAGAACGGAAGAGTGTAACTTTGGTTCTTTTTCATTTTACCATGATCTACCCAAAGCCTCCAGGTGAGGATTTTTCCTCACCTCTTCCCTTGGTGGTCAGCAGTCCTTGGAGCTCCTTGCCTTGGAGAGGGTCAACCAGTCTCTACTTCGGCCTGCACTCGGCTCCCATGGTGTGACTGAGTCTTTGTCTCTGTTTCCCTTTTTATAGAGACACCAGGCCATGGATGAGGGTTCATCCTAATCTAGCGTGACTTTATCTTAAATTAACGGACCCACATCTGCCAAAATCCTGTTTTCAAATAAGGTCCCGTTCTGAGGTTTTGGATGGCTACGGATTTCGGAGGATATCAAGCAGCCCACCCACACCACCACCCAACATTTCCACTAGTTTCATATTGTTTCTCATTATGCTCTGAGGTCCTCTGATTGTGGAACCACAAATGGCGTATTGTGATCCATTCTAGAATTTGTTGCTAAAATGAGTTGGTTTGTCAGCCTCACATCAGTTTTGCTGCATCCCTTGGAGTGGTGTTGAAATGAGCTCAAAGAAGCACCTGCCACCTGATCTTTCCTGTTTTAGGTCCGAAGCAGAGATTTTTAACTGCTAAGTGTGAGTGCTTTCCTCTTTCCCTAATTCCTCCTTCTCCTCCTTCACTGAGAATTGAACACAGGCCCTTCCACATGCTAGGCAAGTGGCTACCCCTAAGCTATCAGCCTCCAGGGTTTCTTCTGACAAAACTGAGAGATGGAGTGAGCCTTTCCATGAGCCAACAAGCAGTGATAGGGAGTCCTGAGACGCACAGCCTGTACTTCTCGTAAGCACAAAGCATACCTCGACGGATTCAGAGAAGCCTTTATTCCTTCGCGGACTTGGATGCTGTTGGCACCCATTTCCTGGATGGGGAAAATGGCCGTCAGTTACAGAGGGGACTTTGGTTTTATAGGGCACAGTGAAGCAATCATTGGGAGCTGTGCACGTGCAGTTTTGACCGTCAGGGGCTAGTTGAATGGGTTAAGACTTTAATTTAGGAGGGTAGTTGTGAAAAGGTTGAGACTCAGTGTCATTTGGGGAGATAAGAGTCCAGATCTTGAGGGATGAGTGCTCAAATATTACCCATTGGTATTTACTGTGCTTCCGGTTAGGAATACTTAGCCATGGGGGAAGGTCATCGTTTAGGGCCCAGCATTGAGTGTTCGCCCCCTTCCCCCAGGGCCCATGGTTCCTTGGCTAGTTTCCCCTTGCCTCCGGAGTCAGCAGCCTCCTCCTCTAAACGTTCTTCCAGCTCTGAAGGTCGGCTTCACGCTGAGGAGATGCCAGCTGTGGAGGCCGTTCCGTCACGGAGTCCAAGGCCCTGCTGGCAGGGTGGTCCAGCTGGTGACCTGAGGTCCGTCTCCATGAGCCCAGCTTCACTCCTGTCCTCTCCTCGGTCTTCCACAAGACAGACCAGGAGGATTTCAGTCCCACTACCACACACAAAAGCGTCCCACCCCACCGCCTTCCCGCATGGGCTGCAGGTTTTCCTGGCGCCGCCAGGACCGCTGGGTGGATCTCTGTGTATGATCAGATGCAGGCCCTGGAGAGTGCTGAGATAGAGTTCCTCTTCTTTTCTACTTTAAACTTTTAAATTTTGAAATCACTTAAAGCAGAGAAGTTGTAAGAACTAGACAAGGAACCCCTTGGTACCTCAACCCAGATGTGCTGGGTGGCCCTGAGTGTTTTCTAGAAAATGAAGATGGCCTGCTGACATGGCCGTGGAGGGCTCTGCACATGGTCCCTGCAGCCTCCCAGCTGGGGTCCTGAGGCTGCAGGTGAAGATTACAGAGCCTTACAGAGATTTGTATGCAGAATCACCACAGGATTCGTTTGTCACCAGCTCAATCTCCAGCTCAATCTCCAGCTCAATCTCCAGCTCAATCTCCAGCTCCTGGCCTTTTCATTCTGGCAGTGCTGGCAGGAAACCTCTTCTAAGAATGTCTGGTTAGCTTCCTTCGTCACTGCAGCTTGGGCTGCCACCGGGGCTAAAGAAAATAAAAAGGGAAAATTTAAATGATGACTAGTAAGGTGTGAAGACGAGAGTAAACGTGACTTGTAAATATTCCTTGAAATATTTACTTTAAACCTGATTTGTAAGCATCTCTCCAACCAGATCCATTCTAAAGACAGCGTGGGCACACAGTGAAAGGCGATTGATTCAGTGTGGCTTGATTCTTCTAAAAAGACTGCCACTAAGATTGTTCTACCAGGATGAGCTGAGAATACTTAGAAATTTTGTTTTTTAATTTAAATGAGCATGCCTTAATTGCACACACTAATGGGGTTAGTGTGCTATTTCAATGCATGCAAACAGTGTGCACTGATAAGTCTTGTGAAACCACAGTAGGAGCAGGAAGAGCACAGAGGTGCAGGGCCTTTGCTCTGGGTAACTCTGTTTTGTTAACTGAGAACCAAGAGGAAACTTCATCTGTTATTTTTGCTGCTTGGCTTTTCCATCAAAGAAACTGGACAGACAGGAAAGAGCAGATGGCAAATCAAAGCTGAGGTCAGTGTAACAGAGGGGGCTGTGGGAATGAGCTCTCACCTACGAGGCTAGAAAACCCTGTGATGGCTGAGAGATAAGGCTGTGGGGGTGCTGAAAAGGAGCCACAAGAGTAAGGGTGAAGGAAGTTCCCAAAAAACTACAGAGCACCTCGGTGTCCCCTCAGCACCAGATTCTCCAGTCTGGCTCACAGTGTGAAGACCGTGTTAACCACAACCCAGAGAATCATTTTTGATCTAGGGAAATTGACTGGGGAGGGAAAGTTTGCATTGAAAAAGCAGCAGGGAAGTTTATCCAACATTGAGTTATTGAGCCGACTAACCAATCCTCCTCTCTTTGAACACCTCTTCTCTGCCATTTTTGAGGAGAATTAAAATGATCTATTCCTTGCATTCACTGGATTCAGTCCTTGGCTGCTCCCTGCGCCCTTCCACCCCTCCCTTATTTCTCTATAACAACCTGGACAGAGATTCTCTTGCCTACATTCCTGCTATAGTTTGGGTCTGGAATTTCTTTTAAAGGCCCATGTGTTAAAGGCTCAGTCACCAGCTCAGACTGAGAATAGTTTCAACTCACAAAGGAACTTTTTGTTGTTGTTGTTGTTACTGGGGAATTAACCCAGGGGTGCTCAATTTAGCTACATCCCTAGCTTTATTTTTTTATTTTGAGACAGGGTTTCACTAAGTTGCTGAGGCTGGCCTTGAACTTGCAATCCTTCTCTCTCAGCTTTCCGAGTTGCTGGGATTAGAGGCATGTGCTACTTCACTGGACTTAATGGAACTTCTGAGAAGTGGTGGAACCTTTAAGATGAGAGGAGTAGTGGGAGGTTTTGGGGTCATTGAGGGTGTGCCCTTAAGGAGGATTGTGGGATCCTGGACTCTTTCTCTTCCCAGACATGAAGCGAACCCCTTGCTTTACCATATGCTCCTGCCATGATGTGCTGCCTCACAAGATGTCCAAAATGATACACTAACATGGACTGAAACCTCCAGAACTATGAGCCAAAGTAAAACTTTTCTCTTTATAAGTTGATATCGGGTATTTGTTATAGCAACAGAAAGTTACAAACTCTGGTTCCCATTATTTTGCTCCTCTGATGCAAATCAGACAGGCAAAGACATGAAATCCATGCAGGGAAGTCCTGGCAACTCTGGATGAGCCAAGAGCTGGCAGTAGAAAGTGTGAGACAGAAGTAGATGCATTAACAGGGACTTAGCTTGGGTAGGAGGAATGAATGCATGCAAAGCTCTCAAAAGAAATGTTTTTCCATCTCCTGGTGAGTTTCAAGGTCATTGGTGGACTGAGGAAGAGTGAAGAGTGGTGGTGAAGAGTGGCAAACTTGAAAATGGCAAATATCTGTTAGCGTCTTGTTTGTTCCAAGTTCTGGGGAGACCTAATAACTAAGAGTGGGTGGAAAGGCCATGGAAAGACTGTGTTGAAATGTGTGCTGCTGCTGTTGAAAACAGCCCAGCGGTTCCTCAACTGCTGAGCAGGACATTGCCACATACCCAGCAATGCTCCTCCTAGGCATAGACCCAAGAGGAATGAAAACATGAGCCACACAAAAACCTGTACATGAACATTCATAGTAGCCTTGCTCATCATCACCACAAAATGGAAACACATGCCCATCAACAGATGAGCAGATCAGACAAGTTGTGGTTTATCCATAAACTAGAATGTTATGTATAAATAAAAACAAACAAGGTATCAATACTCTCTTCAGTACAATGAACCTCAAAAAACATGCTTAGTGTAAGAATCCAGCCACAAAGGATCACGTTCTGTATCATTGTACTTACTCAAAATGTCCAGAATAGGCAAATCCATTGACAGGAGGTAGCTTAGTGGTGGCCAGGGATGGGAAGGGGTGGTAGGGACATAGGAGTGGCTGCTAATGGGTGGGGAGCTTCTTTGGGGAGGGTGAAAGTCCTGCAGGGAGAGAGTGGCCATGGTTGCATACCTTCGTGACTCTGCTGAGAACTTTGGGGTAGCACACTTTAAATGGGGGAATTGTGGCAGGCCAGGGTCCCACAGGGGCGTGCCCAAGCAGTGGGGTTCTTGTGCAGTTGTGTTGGTGGGCACTGCTGGGACCCAGCATCAGGCCACTCACCGACGAAGCAAAAAAAGTCCATTTTGGGGGTTCCTGAATTGGAAGGAAACAATGAAAGCTTATTGTACTCGTTTCCTGTTGCTGCTGACCACGTTGCCAGTGACTTCGAACCATTCATTGTTGCCTTTCCAGCACTTCACCTCTCTGAAGGCGGACTCAAGGGAGCAGAAAGGAAGTCTGCTGCACGTCAGAATCCAAGACACCAGTGGCTCTTGGGGACTTGGCCATTTACCTCTCCCAGGAGGAGTGGCAATGGCTGAACCTCATTCAGAAGGATTTTATGAAGCTGTCATGTTGGAAAATGACAGGAACCTGGTCTCACTGGGTCTTTCTTCTCGGAGGCCAAATGTCACCACCTTACTGGAGAAAGAGAAAGCACCTTGACGGTGGAACTGCCAAGAAGATGCAGGGACCCAGACTCAAGGTCTAAGAAATCACCACCAAATCAATGCAACAAATCCAGGCAAAGCGGCTATCAGAAACCAGTTTCTGCAGACAAAAGGTTCCACGGGGAACAGGGGCTACAACAAAGTCCGTTCCTAAGCAAATCCAGGAAAGAGAATTCAGGGAAGAAATCTTTCAAATGCAAGTCCTGTGCTAAAACCTTTAGTGGAAGCTTCTTTTTTTTTTTTTTAATATGTGTTTTTTTAGTTGTAGACTTCAGAACTCACATCCCGGAGAGAGACCTTATGAATGCTGTAATTGTAGAAAAGCTTTCAGACAGATCTCATCTCTCATTCTTCATCAGAGAGCTCACGATGTAAAGAAAAGCCATGAATGTGATAAAGGCAGGGAAAATTTCAATTAAGAAATAGCCCTTATTCTACAAAGCAAAATTCAAATGGAAAGGAAACGTTAAATCAGGGAAAGGTTTGAGTTCACGCGCGTCTCTCAAATTGTTGACAGAGTCCACTAGTGCAGAAAATGTGGGGAAAACCTTCAGTCGGAAGTCTTTCCTTTTAGTTCATAAGAGAATTCACAGTGGAAAGAAAATACATAAATGCAATCAATGTGGGAGAGGCTTCAAAGAGAAACCAGTTCTTTTTATACATGAAAAAATTCATATTGGAGAAAAATCCCACAAAAGTGGCAGAAAATGTGGGAAACTCTTTAGTAGGATTGCACCCCTTCTGCTTCATCAGAGAATTCACACTTCAGGGAAACCCTACAAAAGTGATAAATGCAGGAAGGACGTTAGGCGCCTTTCGACCCTTATTCTGCACTCAAGGTTTCGCAATGGAAAGAAGCTGCACAGAGGCCATAAATGCGAGCAGGCCTGGAATTGGCATTCATCCCTTATTAACCACTAGAAAGTTCATAAACGGAAGAAGCAGCTTTTTGAGGGTAAGGAATGTGGAAAGATGTTTTCTGGAACGGCAAACCTTAAAACACATCAGAACATTCATTCTGAAGAGAAACCTTCCAAATGCAATAATGTAGTAAAGTTTTTGGCCACCAGCCATTTCTTATTGAACAGCAGAGGATTCTTACTGGAGAAAAACCCTATTAGTGTGAGGAACGTGGGAAAGTGGTCAGTCACCGAATATCTGTTATTCGGCATAAGAGAATTCATACTGAAGATCAGCGTGGAAAGGCATTTAGCCAGAGTGCAGTACGAAAGGATTCACACCCAAGAGAAGCTGTATGCATGCAAGCATGAGAGAAGGCCTTTCGTCCACCCACATCCTCCATGAAAGGAGCGAGAGTGTGGAGCGTTACCCTCTGAGCGTAATGAGTGTGGGAAGGCAGTGGCCCAGAGCTTATTGGACCTCAGAGAGGGGAGGCCTTTAGGGACATCCTGGGAATGTAGCAAGTGTGGGAAGGCATATAGTTGGTGGGAAGGCATATAGTTGGTGCTCCTCCCTGATTCACCATCAAAACACACATTCTGAAGAAAAGGCCTAATGTTTTAGATCTGTAAAAGCTAAGAATGAAATCTTAGAGTTGTTTTAATTTGCATTTCTCTAATTACTAGAGATGTTGAACACTTTTTCATATATTTATTAATCGCCTGTATGTCTTCTTCTGTAAAGTGTCTGTTCAGTTCCTTGGCCCATTTATTGATTGGGTTCTTTGTATTTTTGGTGTAAAGTATTGTAAGTTCTTTATAAATTTTGGAGATAAGTGCTCTATCTCAAGTGCATGTGGAAAAGATTTTCTCCCACTCTGTAGGCTCTCTTTTCACCTTCTTGATTGTATCTTACTCCAATTAGAATGGCTATTATCAAGAACACAGACAATAATAGATGTTGGCGTGGATGTGGGGAAAAAGGCACACTCATACATTGCTGGTGGAGTTGCAAATTGGTGCAGACACTCTGAAAAGCAGTGTGGAGATTCCTCAGAAAACATGGAATGGACCCACCTTTTGACCCAGTTATCCTACTCCTTGGTTTATATCCAAAGGACTTGAAATCAGCATACTACAGTAACACAGCCACATCAAGTTTATAGCAGCTCAATTCACAATAGCTAGATTGTGGAACCAACCTAGATGCCCTTCAGCAGATGAATGGATAAAGAAACTGTAGTATATATACACGATGGAATATTGCTCAGCCATAAAGAATAATAATATTATGGCATTTGCAAATAAATGGATGGAATTAGAGAATATCATGATAAGTGACATAAGCCAATCCCAAAAAACCAAAGGCCAAATGGTTTCCTGATAAGTGGAGAATGTTTTTTAATGGGTGTGGGGAGTTTGGGGAGTGAGAGAAGAATGGAGGAACTTAGGTTAATGTAGAAGGAAATGAGGTGGGGGTGTGTGAAAAATGGCGGAATGAGACAGACATCCTTACCCTACATACGTGTATGATTACACAAATGGTGTGAATGTACATCGTGTACAACCATAGAAAAGAAATGATGTACCCCATTTGTGTACAATGAATCAAAATGCAGTCTGTAAAAAATCAAAAAATAAATAAATAATTAAAGAAAATAAAAGCTAAGAATGAGGTTATGGAAGAAGTAGTCAGAGGCATGGGGGAAGCAGACAGATGTTCCTTAGGATGGGGTTGTGTCCCGATGAAACTCATCAGAGGCTGAAAATATCATCAGCAACACACTTTCACTACTGAACATCATAGCTTCCCAACACAGTGCCGTGTGCAGTGCTGGTCACCTGCCCTCAGGATTGCTGTGCCCTCTGCTGCCACCCAGCATCATGAGAGAGCATCACCCCACCTGTTACCAGCCTAAGAAAAGATCGCGATTTGAAATACAGTGTCTTCAGAGCACATTGCTTCTGTACCATCATAAAGCCAAAGGCTTGCAGGTTAAACCTTTGTTAGGGAAGCCTGTCTGTATTTGTCTTTAATAAAATTTCGTGTATATGGGATGATTTGATGATGGGTCCTGTTTTGAAGGTCAAAGAGCAGAAGTCACTGGTGACTTTGGACCTGTGGATTTGAAATCAACTGAGGCAAGCTCAGGAGGTTAGGTAAGGTTTTGAAAACAAAGGCTATTTTTCATTTGATATTTTACTTCTCGTGTAGTTTTTGAGGAGACTTCACTGGCCACATACAACAAAATGGAATTGTGAAGTCTGTTTCTGTGTTGAGCCTGATTTGAGCTCACATGCAGGAAGAGTTTGAGCCTGTTCCTCAGAACCAGAACTATCACATAAAAGGGACTTCCTGGCAAAACAGGATGCTGCTTTCACCCGACAGTGAGTCATCAGGAGGGTGAAGGCAGCACTCATAAATGTGTGACAGCCGTCTTCACCACACTGTCGTCATGGTATGAAGAGGTAGTGTGAAAATTGAATATGGCCAAGAAAGGCGAATGGGAAAGAACCAGGAGGTACTGACAAAACGAGGAACTTCAGAGCAGGGAGAAACTATTTCTATTTTGTTTATATTTCTAAACATTGCTATTGTCATGTAATAGCAGTGTGCAGTAAGAGACTGGTGAAATACGTTACAGACTAAATGTGCTGTGTCACCTCAAAAATCAAATGCCCAAGCCCGAACCCTCTATGTGTGGTATTTGGAAATGGGACATCCGGGGGAAATTTAGCATTAGATGATGGTAAAGTCTTCATGGTGGGTCATTGCCCTCATAAGAAGAGAGGCCGGAGACCTTACTCTCTGCAGCAGGTAAGAACACAGTTGCCTGCAAACCAAGAACCCTCCCTGGAACCTGACCAGATGGACATCCTGACCTCAGAACTGTGGGAAGTTAATTTCTGTTGTTTAAGTCCCCTGGTCTGTGGTGTTTTGTTATGTCGGCCCAAGTAGACTAAGACCCCGGGGAACCCCTAGGTGTCTATACTGGGCTCTTTTCATTTCAGCTGTTTACCTATTTCCAGTATGTGGAACACTGTAAGAAATGAAGTCAGAGTTCTGTTTTGTGCTTGGAAAAAAAAAAGGGGGTGAATTGCATGGTTTCTGAATTATTTCTCAGTCAAGGTGATATTATTTAATTTTTTTTTAAATGCTGAAATTACAGTTGACACAGGATGCTGGGGCAGGCCTGGGGCGGGTTTGCGGAGAGCTTCCTGTGTCCATGGTCCCGCTGTCACCAGCCTCACCTCTCTGAGCAGCTTCCTGGAGGCTGCAATGTCTAGGTGTGACGGGCGGCAGCCACCCTACATGGCATTGTGATAGGCCCCAAGAGCTTCCTCTGGTTTAAACAGGAAGCATCTGTATAAATGTCCCCTCATTTTATTTTTTATCTGTTACGTTCTGTGATGCTGGGGATCAAACCCAGGGCCTCGCACATGTTTGGCAGGTGCTCCCCTCCTGAGTCACACCTCTGGTCCCTCTCTCACTTTATTTGACAAATGCAATGTTTTTTTGTGTGTCACTTTTTTAAAAAACCCATATTTTCTAGCCGGGTGTTCTACATGAATTCCTGTGAGGCTAGAAAAAGAAAGGGAATTTACTAAACATTTTTTTAACAAAATTTCTTCTTTAGTATTTACTCCTTCCTTCTTGGAGAGCCTGTGTTCAGATTCCTCACCCACTGGTGAGAATGAAGAGGTAATAAGTGGCATTTTTGATGACTCTGGGGGCAGCAATTTAACTCCTGGTGATGGCCAAAGCCTCAGGAACCCATCTTGGTAGGAAATGAGAGTCGATCTTTGAGGAAAAACAAAATTGAGGTCATAGAAACCCCCTGTTCCTCATATCTGCCTCTAAGGATGATCAAAACCCAGAGGCTGAGAACATTTGACCAAATATTAATCTAGAATTCTCCAACACTGGGCTTACCTGAACAGCCAGAGAGCTCAATTTGAAACATTCACTTGGTAAAACTACTCCATCATTGGTCCTTGTGCTCAAAGATGACTTTTAACAATAATAGAAAGTTTGCTGCTAAGGTATAACTTTTCATCTATCATCAGGGCTATATTTTAGCAGTAAGAAACAAGACTATTATAAGTAGAACTGAGATGATATAGAACTCTGAGTGACTTTTTATATAAAGTTTAAGTTGAAAAACAATTTCAATTCAATTTTAAAGAAGACAGTTCTCTTAGTCTGTTCAGAATGGGCAATTTATAAACAATAGATGTGTTTTGCTAATGGTTCTGGAAGCTGGGAGTTCAATATCAAGGTAGCAGCAGGTGGGTGTTTGGTGAGGACCTGTTTGTCATAGCAGGTGCCTTCCATTTGTTCTCACAATGGCAGAAGAGATGGACAGCTCCCTGGAACCTCCTTTATTAGGTCACTGATTCCACTCGAGAGGGTTCCATCCTCAAGACTTCGCCACCACCCAAAAGTTCCACTGCGGAATATATTGGAGATGAGAGTTCAGTGCATGAATTTTGAAGGGACAAAAACATTTCAACTGTGGTATCATGATAATCTGTACATAATATAACCCTTTTTCCTGGAAGATTTTTACTAGTTTTTTTCTCTTCAGATACTGTATCGTGTTTTGTTGACTTAAAACTTTCTATTTAATCTGCATGTATAATTGTCATACCAAGAGAGCTTGTTTACCATTAATTTGACAGACATTGGTGGGTGGACAAGAGGCTTTAATGTCCACTGGGAAAAATCTATGGGGCAGGAAAACATTTCCCAGACGTGTTCACAACCCCCCTAGGAAGAAAATGGAGAAAATTTCTGGAAACAGAGGGTATTGGGTGGGTCCAGCTCATTGGATATTAAAAGCAAGGGTGAACTTGTCCCAGGAAAACCCCATTCCGGTGTTTGAGACCTGATGGCAAGATGGAAGCTGGAGGCAGACAGACCCAGGGCTTACTGACAGAAGTGAGGCCGTGGGTGGAGACAGCCAGACCAGTGGGTCCTCAAGATTTGGGTCAGAGAGAGGGCTTGTAAAGTGGTCAGGACAAAACAACTTCATCCAAGCCAGCATGAACCTGGTTTATCTCAAACTGATACCAAAGATGTCAGTCACATTCTTGGAGCTAATGGTGGCAGGTTCTGGCCATAGTTCCACATACTACTCTGAGGGATTTGTTTTATTTATAGTATCCTGGAAACTGTGCAGGATAACTGTCCAGGACTTCTCTGGGCACGGATGGTGGTTACATCTCAAGATGTGGTCAGGTCAAGCTGAATCCCTATAGACCCCTTTGAAGGCCAGAAGACAGGACGTCATATGAAAAGGCAGGTAAGCAGGTCCTCATGACCCAGCACACCTGCTTGGCTACAGCAGCAGCTCTCCATCTTGGTTGCGCATTGGAATCACCTGGAGACATTTGATGATTCCTTATGTTGGAATTGTACTGCAGAGCTGGAATGGGTTGGCCATGGTGAGGCTGGTCATTGACATTTCTAACTTCCCCAGATGGCTGCAGTGTGAGCTATGGTCGAGACGACAATCAGGAGGGCAGGGAACAGGGTGTCTGGAGGCTTATCTGGTCATGCGTGGGTCATAGGGGTAGAAGCCCCAGACAGAAGTATGGTAAGATCCTTCCAGAAGTCTGGGCTGCGAGGAGGACTGGCAAGGCAGAGGATGGGGAGGGGTAGAGCCAGCTCACGTTGGCTTCCCCTCAGGGGCCTTCCAACAATGCGGGCATCTATTTCCCGCTAGAATATCTTAGTGGTGGCCTAAAAGATGACCCCTTCTGGTCCCAGAACTCTTGGACATTTTCTGGCAGGCGGGGTTCTTCCCACTTTCACTTCCTGTCTACAAAGTTTGCAGCTTGAATATCTGGTAACCCACATCCACCTTAACACAGTGGTCCTTGCCACACATGAAGTCATGGCTGTCTTAGGCTATTGTCGCCTGACTTCAGAGCTCCCTGTGGAGGGTTCCACCATGAAAATTAAACAACATGATATATGTAATGAGCTTATTGCAAAGCCTGGCATGTTGTGAGCATTTAGTTCAGTGTATTATTATTATTATTTTATTTTTTTTTGCAGTGCTGGGAATCGAACCCAGAGCCTTGTGCTTGCAAGGCAAGCACTCTACCGACTGAGCTATCTCCCTAGCCCCAGTGAATCATTATTTTGTCAATACAAGTATTTCAAAAAAAAGACTCAAGTATATTTATGAGGAAGACAACTGCTGTTTCAATTCACCCAAGTGATGTGGAGAGAGAATTGAACGACTTGAGAGAATTGAGAGAATTGAGAGAAGGCCTCTGAGTGCCTGAGGGGATCAGCAAGACCGCAAAGAAAGGGAGTCAACCGGACAGTTCAGGGATGGGGAGTTGGATCCCACGTCCCTACCAGCATCCTTGTGGTCCTGCAGGGGTGCCATTAGCCTTCTGATCTCCTGCGTCTCTCCAAGTGAATCCCACGGAGCTGGTCGGGGACACAGGCTGGGGCCACCCCTCCCTCCAGTGAAGGCAGACACTGCCCACCAGGGTCCCCTGCTCAGCATTTCTCTGCTGCCGGGAGCCACCACTCTGGGCAGGCAGAGTCCCACAGTGCAGCCTCTCAGAAACACCCTGCCCACCAGTCTGGGTGGAAATGTCACCTATCAGTTAGAAAGATGCCGAGACAAGACAGTTGCTGAAGTTAGGCAGAAAAATGAACGTGAAAAGTCCGGACATATTTTTTTATTTTTCTTTTCTTGAGACAAGACCCATTATCAGCTAATTTAATTTAATTTAAATTTTCTTTTTTGTTGGTTCTTTTTAGTTTGTTTTACATAACAAACGGATTCATTCTGACATAATCATAAAAGCACGGAATATGATTTGCTCTGATTCTGGGCCTAGGACTCCCCTGTCTCTTACCCTTCCCTTCCATTCCCCTCCCTCCACTCCACTGATCCTTCTGCTAGTCACTTTTGCTTTCTTTATAGTTAGTGTCCCCTGGACTCATTGTGGCATATGCACATGTGCATGTAGGAGCGTTAGGTCAGATTCATTCCCCTGTGCTTCCCTTGTCCTGTCCCTCCTCCTTCCCCCTTGGTCCCTTTCCTCTGACCCACCCATCTGCCTCCTATTTTGACGGGATTCCCTCCCCCTTTCCCTTTCTCTCTCGCTCTCTTTTCACCCCTATTTCGACCTATCTTCCACAAATCAGCGCGCACTCTCGACCTTTGGCTTTCTGAGTCTGGCTTATTTCACTTAGCATGATAGTTTCTGGTTCTGTCCAGAAAAAAAAAGAAAAGAAAAAAAATTGATTAATTAAAAAAAAAAGTGCTGTTTTGAACACATATGGAAATTGAGAACACATTGGTTGGAAAGGTGGATATTTGCAAGCATTTGTCTTTTCATTATAATTTTCCCTAACTTCTATTCTTCTATTTTGAAAAATTTTAAACCTTTAGAAAAGTTTCTAGACTGAAATCCCCTCCATTCAGGTCACTGTTAACACTGCCATATTTGTGCTCTCTCTTTCTCTCTCTCTCTCTCTCTCTCCCTCTCTCTCCATACACACACACACACACACACACACACACAAACACACACACACACACACACTCCTAACTCCTCTGACATTTACTCATGTCCTGCCGTCATAGGAAGCCTATCTTAGGGGACAACGTCTTCCTTTTCCCCCAAGGGTTCAAACACAACCGTGCATCTTAAAACGGGTGGCGTCTGAGTCGGTAAAGAAGAGACCTTGCATCCTTCGCAGCAGTGTGGGGTTCACGCAGATGTCAGTCATCACTACGTTCCTGTGGGGGTGACCCTGTCTAGTTCTCCCCATGGCTGGCTCAATTTTGCTCTCCTTTGAAAGCCCTGTTGTTACACAAAATGTGTTTAGAACAAGTTTATCCTCCTGGTGACCTGAAACTTTTTAGGATAATATAATGGCACTTTTTAACTTTAGTAATGCTTTGTGACTTCAAGTCTATTTTAAATGATAGGAACATAACAAAATAAGCTTTCTTGGTTAGAATTTTCCTGACATATCTTTTGGTCTCTTTATATTTCCAAATTTTCTGTATCTCTATGTTCTATGTGGGTCTTTTAAAAATAGTTAAAACTTTACTATTCACATTTAAAAAAATATGATCTTGTCTCTTGCTGGATCATTTAGTCCATTTCCTTTTTTTTTCAAAGTATTTTTTCAGTGGTAGATGGACACAATACCTTATTTATTTTTATGTGATTGAACCCAGTACCTCACACGAGGGGCAAACCTCTCTCACTGAGCTACAACCCCAGCCCCTGGTCCATTTACTTTAGAATTTATTTCTACTATTTTACATAACGTTTTCTGTTTGTTCTGCCTTTTTTCCCTGCAAAGATTTCTTCTTCTCTCCTTTCTTGTTGGAGCAGTCCCTTCCCTGAGTAATTTTCTCTTCCACTTTTCCTCTAGTACTGGGTTTCTTAACCTCTACATCACTGACACCCTGGACTGAGTGACTGTCATGGCTGTGGGCTGCCTTCTCCAGCTGGCGCTCAGAGGCACCCTGGCCTCTGCTCCCTGTGGCCTAGACAGGCAGGTGTTTCCAGATGTTGCTGGATGTCCCCAGCAGACATCTCCCAACACCCCACTGAGAAATACTTTTCTAGTCATGAATTTACTCAGGAAGTTTTTTTTTTCTTCTTTTTTGTATTTTATTAATTTTTAAATTTGTTCTAATTAGGTGTACATGACAATGCATTTATACATTTTGATGGCTCATACATATGTGGAGTATAATCTCTCATTTTTCTGATTATACATATTGGAGGCTCACATCAGTCATGCAGTCATATATGTACACAAGGTAATAATGTCTGTTTCATTCCACTGTCCTTCCTACCTCCATATCCCCTCCCTTCCCTTCACTCCCTCTTAATATAAAGTAACTATTTTTCTCTATCTGCACCCCCCATTGTGAATCAGCATTCATATATCAGAGAAAACATGATTCGGCCTTTGGTTTTTAGGGTTTGTCTTATTTTGCTTAGCATGAAATTCTCCAACTCCATCCATTTACCTGCAAATGCCATAATTCCATTCTTCTTAAAGGCTGAGTAATATTCCATTGTGTATATATACCACATTTTCTTTATCCATTCATCTGTTGAAGGGTACCTAGTTTGGCTTCATAGTTTGGCTATTGGGAGTTGAACTGCTATAAACATTGTACTCCAGAATTTTTAACATACTAACTCAACCAGGTCTGAAATCAACAAGTGTGTTTATCCTACTCCCCCAAAGAAGGCCTTTAACTTCAATCTTCCCCTCCTTTGGGTTTTAGATGCTTTTAAAACTGATTGTTGTTCAAATTTTTAAAAAAATTAAAATTTGATTTTATTCAATCTTTATTGAATGTATTTATTGTGCACAATGTATTGTGCAATATGTATGCATTGTGGACCAGCTAGATGGACCTAATCAACACTGTATTACCTCACAGACTTAACATTTTTTGGTGTCATTTAAGAACACTTAGAATCTACTTTCTTAGTGATCTGTAAGAATACAATACACTGTTAAGTACAATGTTGTACAACAGATCTCTCATTTATATTAATAATGTTTTATACAGCCAATGTCTGTTTAGATTAACCAGCTTATTTATGTTTCTTTCCTTATTTCTAAATAGCATGCTTCCATCTGGGGTCAGTTTCCTTATGCCTGAAAAAAATCTTTTAAATATTTATCTAATAAAGGTCTTTTGATGTCCAACTCTATCACCTGTTGTTTGGGTCTTTATTTTATCTCTTTTCCTGAAAGATATTTGTTGCAGGGTACGCAATCTAGGCTGACAAAAGTTTTTGGTGTACATGGAAGGTGTCCCACCCCATCTGGCTTCCGTTATGGCTGGGAAGTCATCCAGAAGCTTGTTTCTCTTTTGAAGGTCATCTTCCGTCTCTGTTTTTGGTGTCTGATGTAATTTCTTATTTGCTCAACTTGGGATTTAGACGAATTGGAATTTGGGATTCCAAAATTTGTAGACAGGTGTCTTTCATCAGTATCTTTTCAATATTGCTTTTGCTGCCTTCTTTCTCTCCTCTCCTTCTGGGACTCTGATTAGACGTGTAACAGATCCTCTAACTCTACCTTCATATATCTTGTATCGTAACCATGCACATTTCTCCTCATCTTGTGTTTCTATTTTAGGCCCTGAAAGATCACTTTTTGAAAAAGTAAAATGGTCTCGATTCAGACAATGTAAGTGAATTCACAGAAAATTCTAAAGACTCTATAAAAAGGCTACTAAGCTTAAAAAGATCTTAGGATACAATTTTAAATACCAATTGCATTTCTATGTAGATGCAGCAAACATTGAAAAATATTCCAAAAATAGTCACAGATCTCTCTTTCCTATGGTGGTTAATTTTATGTGCCAGTGTGGGTAGTCCATGTACAAATACTTGGTTGAATGCTAGTCTTGATATTACCGTGAAGGAATTTTTTTAGATGACGCTAACATTTCAATCAGTAGACTTTGAGTAAAGCAGATTATCTTCCATAATGTGCATGGGTCTCATCTAATCAGTTGAAGACCTTAAGAGGGAAAAAAGATGAGGACATTTGAGGAAGAATTAATTTTGCCTTGAGGCTGCCTTTGGATTCAAGTTGAAACTGACCTCTTCCCTGGGACACTGGGCTGTTGGTTTGCCCTGGACTTCACACTTGCCAGTCTCCTCAATTGCATAAGCAAACTCCTTAAAAGAAATCTCTGTTTATACACATATCCTATTGGTTTCATTTCTTTGGAGACTCCCCTTGCTGCTCAGCTCATGAATTTCTTCAGCCATGTCTAATCTGTCATTAACCTGTCCTCTGACTTTTTTTTTTTTTTTTTTTTTTTTGTACCAGGGATAAAACCCAAGGGTGCTTAAGCACTGAGCTGCATCCCCAGCCCTTTAAAAATTTTTTTTTTTTTACTTTGAAACAGCATCTTACCAAGTTGCTTACAGCCTTGCTAATTTACTGAGTTTGGTTTTGAACCTGTGATCCTCCTGCCTCAGCCTCCCGAGCCCCTGGAATTACAGGTGTGTGCCAATGTGCCCGGCTTGTCCTCTGACTTTTTAAGCTTTAATTATAATTTTCACTTCTACAAGTCTTTGTTCTCTGCTCCCCCCACCCCCCACCCCCCCATCTGTTCAGTCATTTCCACAAGCAAACAAACAAAAGCTCTAACAATTGTTGCATTGCTTTCCCTCTCGGAGATCGGAGATTGCCTTTAGCCTAGATCTTGGAATGAAGTCTTTGAGATTAGAACTGATCTGCAGCTGTCCTTCAACCATGTGTTGTATGAATAAGAAATAAGCCTTTGTTATAAAGGTCACTGAGATTTGGGTTCATTGTTAACCCAGCAAAGCCGAGTGATTCAGCCTCTGGTGTTGTCCTCAATCCACCAGTGCCTTCTTGCACTTAAGAATACTAAACACACTCATGGTACATTCTCTGAGAAATTTATGTCAACATCTGGAGTCTTTGTGGGTCCAACTTAGTAGCTGCCTGCTGTTTCTGTGGGATCTTGCCCATGATGTATTCATTTTGGTTTTTGTGATCTCCATCAGTCAACCTGAAGTTTTGTTTGACTACCTGGGTAGAGTGTTTTGGGGGTGCAAACCTGTGTGAGGGCCAGTTTGAGATTATAACTTCTCATAAAAGAAGGATTTCTTCCCTTCACTCAGAAACCAAAACCCAAACCAAAATAGTTTCCTTGTGGTTCCTGGGGAGGGTGTGTAGTACCCTGAGTAATGACCCCTGAGATATTAGGTCCTTGTACCAGGAAACTGTGCACGTGACCTTCTTTGGAAAAAAACCTTTACAAATGTTATTACGTTAAGAATCTGGAGATGGGGAGATTATCCTGGATTATCCAGGTGAGCCTTAAATGCAATCACAGTGTCGCTTTGACAGAGGAGCAGAGGGATGGAGGAGAAATTGATGTGAACAGGGAAGCAGAGGTAAAGCTAATGAGGTCACAAGCCAAGGAAGGGATTCTCCTCAGAACCTCCAGAGACCCTTTTAACACCCTGATTTCAGTTTAGTGGTACTAATTTTTGACTTCTGGTGTCCAAAATTGTGAGGATAAATTTGGTCTCTCTAAGTCATTAAGAGTGTGGTGATTTGTTCTGGCAGTCACAGGAAATCAAAATCGAGGTGGGAAGAAGATTCTTTAGTTCCTAATTCACCCTCATACAGCAGAGTGAGGAACTCTTTAGGTTTCCTCTGGCCCCCACCTGGGTGAACCTGGGAGATCCCTGGATTTTTTTCTGCTGCTCCTGAGTTTATCAGGTATCTTCAAGGTGAAAAGTGGCCCTTGACTAATTTTTCTAGGCTTCTGAATATTTTTTTATTTCTTGTTGAAGCATTATAAAAGCTTCTTCCAACATTACATCCAGCATTGTAGTGGCTTCCTCTGAGGGTCAGGGAGGTTTGGTTGACCATATTGGAAGTCCGTGTGATTCTGTTACTCACGTTGCTGGAATCTTGCAGGTCAAATGAGGGAGGCATCTCCTTACCACTTATCATGCCAGAGGCTAGAGCAGACTGTGTTACTGAGAAGCTGGTCCAGAGCTTCTGGAGAGTGTTAGGAGAGCTATGGTTTGAATGTGGATTTCTCCCTGAAGGTTCACATGCTGGAAGCTTGGTCCCTAGTATGGTGGTTTGAGGTGATAGAACCTTTAAGAGGTGAGACCTAGTGAGAGGTACTTAGGTCAGAGGGGCTCCGCCCTCCTGGACGGTCTTTGGGAATGGACTAGATGAGTTGCCACAAGAGTGGGTTGCGATGAGTGACCTGGCACTTTACCTGAATCCCTCTTCTGCCTGTGCTCCAGCTATTGTGATGTCACCTACCATAAGGCTGTCACCAGAGTGAAGCAGAAGCTGGCACCGAGACCTTGAACCTTCAGAACTGTGAGCTAAATAAACCTCTTCCACTACGAAGTTCCCAGACTCGGTATTTTGTTATAACAACACAAAATGGACTAGGGTAGATGGTGAATATATGAAAGAACTTGTTTTCAGTACGAATCAAACACCCATCAGTGGAGCCGAGTGTGCGTGTGCAGAGTGCAGATGAACAGACAAAAAAGAATATTTCTCAGTGTGGTTATTGGGCTTGGTCATTGAGCTGCCTTTGGTTCCACCCTAAGGACTTCCTTTCTTTCTTTTATTTATTTATTTTTTTGGCAGTGCTGGGGATCAAACCTGGGGCCCTGTGCTTGCAAGGCAAGCACTCTACCAACTGAGCTATCTCCCCAGCCCTTGAGACCTTCCCTAGTGAGGTGGGGGGAGCAGTTTTGTTGCCAGCTACTGGCTCAGGAGGACCTGTGGTTTACCTTCCCTTTTCCCCTCCAGCATGTCTCCCATTCTTGGTAGGGAGGGTATTTGTCTTTAGTCTCCAACTGAAGAACTTTCCCCTTCTGCGGGGGAAGATGTGGTCTTCTTCCTCCACTAGGAAACCGTAAGTGTGGGGAGGGCAGAAAAGAGGGAGACTCTTGCTCCTCCCCAATTCCTGCCCCTGAATGGGTAGATCTTGAGGACTGGGAAATCCATGCCCCCGCCCCACCTCACTCTCTGAGGTCTTCTCAGAGTTTTAGTTGTGAACATAGAAACCATCTCTAGCAGATAGATGCAGAAGAACAGTTTCCTAATGTGATTTTGTGGAGCTCCCAGAATCACTGTAAAGGTTGGAGAAATAGTCTTGGGGGGACACAGGCAGGAACAATCCCAAATCAGACCCAGAGTGGTGAGGACATCCCTACTGCAGTTGCTGAGCTCCCAGTCACTGGATGTTTCTCCCAGATCCCCTGCCTCTGCTGCTGTGCCCCTCTGGTATGGCTTAGATATTAGGTGTCCCCCAAAGCTCATGAGGAAGACAATGTAAGAAGGTTTAGAGGTGAAATGATTGGGTTATAGAAGCCTTAGCACAATCAGTTAATTAATCCCCTGATAGGGATTAACTGAGTAGTAAATATAGGCAGGTAGGGTCCCTGGAGGCATGCCTTTGTGTTTGTTGAGCAGAGCTCTCTCTCTCTCTCTCTCTCTCTCTCTCTCTCTCTCTCTCTCTCTCTTATCTCTCTCTCTCTCTCTTTCTCTCTGCTTCCTGGTGTGATGTCTTGAGATGCATTCCTCAACCACATACTTATACCATGATGTTCTGCCTTACCTCAAGCCCCAAGCAATAAACTCAGCTGTCTATGGACTGAGACCTTTGAAACTGTGATCCTCCAAATAAACTCTTCTTCTCTCTTTTTTTTAAAATTTTATATATTTATTTATTTTTATTATTGTACACAAATGGGATACATGTTGTTTCTCTGTTTGTACATGGCGTAAAGGCATACCATTTGTGTAATCATAAATTTACATAGGGTAATGCTTGATTCATTCTGTTATTTTTTCCCTTCCCCCCACCCCTCCCACCCCTCTTTTCCCTCTATACAGTCCTTCCTTCCTCCATTCCTGCCCCCCTCCCTAAACCTAACTCTAACCCTAACACTAACCCTTCCCACCCCCCATTATGTGTCCTCCTCCACTTATTAGCGATATCATTCTTCCTTTGGTTTTTTGAGATTGGCTTATCTCACTTAGCATGATATTCTCCAGTTTCATCCATTTGCCTGCAAATGCCATAATTTTATCATTCTTTATGGCAGAGTAATATTCCATTGTATATATATATACCACAGTTTCTTTATCCATTCATCAATTGAAGGACATCTAGGTTGGTTCCACAATCTGGCTATTGTGAACTGAGTAGCTATGAACATTGATGTGGCTGTATCTCTGTAATATGCTGATTTTAAGTCCTTTGGGTATAGGCCAAGGAGTGGGATAGCTGGGTCAAATGGTGGTTCCGTTCCAAGTTTTCTATGAGTCTCCATACTGCTTTCCAGAGTGGCTGCACTAATTTGCAGCCCCACCAGCAATGTATGAGTGTACCTTTCTCCCCACATCCTCGCCAACACCTGTTGTTGCTTGTATTCTTGATAATCATCATTCTAATTGGGGTGAGATAGAATCTTAGGGTGGTTTTGATTTGCATTTCTCTTATTACTAGAGATGTTGAAGATTTTCCATATGTTTGTTGATTGCTTGTAGATCTTCTTCTGTGAAGTGTCTATTCATTTCCTTAGCCCATTTGTTGATTTGATTATTTGCATTCTTGGTGTGGAGTTTTTTGAGTTCTTTATAGATTCTGGAGATTAGTGCTCTATCTGAAGTATGATTGGCAAAGATTTCCTCCCACTCTGTAGGCTCTTTCTTCGCATTGCTGATAGTTTCTTTTGCTGAGAGAAAACTTTTTAGTTTGAATCTATCCCAGTTATTAATTCTTGCTTTTATTTCTTGTGCTATGGGAGTCCTGTTGAGGAAGTCTGGTCCTAAGCCGACATGTTGAAACTCTGGACCTACTTTTTCTTCTATAAGATGCAAGGTCTCTGGTCTGACTCCGAGGTCCTTAATCCATTTTGAGTTTAGTTTCGTGCATGGTGAGAGATATGGGTTTAGTTTCATTCTGTTGCATATGGATTTCCAATTCTCCCAGCACCATTTGTTGAAGAGACTATCTTTTCTCCATTGAATATTATTGGCCCCTTTGTCTAGTATGAGAAAATTGTATTTATTGGGTTTGTGTCCGTGTCCTCTATTCTGTACCATTGATCCACCTTTCTATTTTGGTACCAATACCATGCCGTTTTTGTTACTATTGCTTTGTAGTAGAGTTGAAGATGTGGTATTGCGATACCCCCTGCTTCACTCTTTCTGCCAAGGATTGCTTTAGCTATTCTGGGTTTTTTATTCTTCCAGATGAATTTCATAATTTCTTGCTGTATTTCTGTAAGGTACATCATTGGGATTTTAATTGGAATTGCATTGAATCTGTATAGCACTTTAGGTAGTATGGCCATTTTGACAATATTAATTCTGCCTATCCAAGAACGTGGAAGATCTTTCCATCTTCTAAGGTTTTCTTTAATTTCTTTCTTTAGTGTTCTGTAGTTCTCATTGTAGAGGTCTTTCACCTCTTTTGTGAGATTGATTCCCAAGTATTTTATTTTTTTCGATGCTATTGTGAATGGGGTAGTTTTCCTAATTTCTCTTTCTGAAGATTCATCGCTCATGCATAGAAATGCCTTAGATTTATGTGCATTGATCTTATATCCTGCTACTTTACTGAATTCACTTATGAGATCTAAAAGTTTTCTGGTGGAATTTCCTGGTTCCTCTAAGTATACAATCATATCATCAGCAAATAGGGATAGTTTGAGTTCTTCTTTGCCTATTCGTATCCCTTTAATTTCTTTGGTCTGTCTAATTGCTCTGGCTAGAGTTTCAAGGACGATATTGAATAGAAGTGGTGAAAGAGGGCATCCCTGCCTTGTTCCAGTTTTTAGAGGGAATGCTTTCAGTTTTTCACCGTTTAGAATAATATTAGCCATGGGCTTAGCGTAGATGGCCTTTACAATGTTAAGGAATGCTCCCACTAAAAAAATAGGATTTTTTCTAGTGTTTTGAGCATGAAGGGGTGCTGTATTTTATCAAATGCTTTTTCTGCATCTATCGAAATAATCATGTGATTCTTGACTTTAAGTCTATTGATATGGTGAATTACATTTATTGATTTCCTGATGTTGAACCAACCTTGCATCCCTGGGATGAAACCCACTTGATCATGGTGCACTATCTTTTTAATATGTTTTTGTATGCGATTTGCTAAAATTTTGTTGAGAATTTTTGCGTCGATGTTCATTAAGGATATTGGTCTGAAATTTTCTTTCCTCGATGTGTCTCTGTCTGGTTTAGGTATCAGGGTAATATTGGCTTCATAGAATGAGTTTGGGAGGGTTCCCTCCTCTTCTATTTTATGGAATACTTTGAGAAGTATTGGAATGAGCTCTTCTTTAAAAGTTTTGTAGAACTTGGCTGAGAACCCATCTGGTCCTGGACTTTTCTTTGTTGGTAGGCTTTTGATGACTTCTTCTATTTCATTACTTGAAATTGGTCTATTTAAATTGTGTATGTCCTCCTCCTTCAGTTTAGGCAATTCATATGTCTCTAGAAACCTGTTGATGTCTTCGAAATTTTCTATTTTGTTGGAGTATAGATTTTCAAAATAGCTTCTAATTATGTTTTGTATTTCAGTCGTGTCTGTTGTGATATTTCCTTGTTCATTCCGAATTTTGGTGATTTGGGTTTTCTCTCGTCTTCTCTTTGTTAGTGTGGTTAAAGATTTATCAATTTTGTTTATTTTTTCAAAGAACCAACTATTTATTTTGTCAATTTTTTGTATTGTTTCTTTTGTTTCAATTTCGTTGATTTCAGCTCTGAGTTTAACTATTTCCTGTCTTCTACTACTTTTGGTGTTGGTCTGTTCTTCTTTTTCTAGGGCTTTGAGCTGTAGTGTTAGGTCGTTTATTTGTTGAGTTTTACTTCTTTTATTAAATGCGCTCCATGAAATAAATCTTCCTCTAAGTACTGCTTTCATAGTGTCCCAGAGATTTTGATATGATGTTTCTTTGTTCTCGTTTACCTCTAAGAATTTTTTAATTTCCTTCCTAATATCTTCTGTTATCCATTCATCATATAATAGCATATTGTTTAATCTCCAGGTGTTGGAGTAGTTTCTGGTTTTTACTCTTTCATTTATTTCTAACTTCAATTCATTATGATCTGATAGAATACAAGATAGTGTCTCTATCTTCTTGTATTTGCTGACATTAGCTTTGTGGCATAATATATGGTCTATTTTAGAGAAGGATCCATGTGCTGCTGAGAAGAAAGTGTATTCGCTCTTGGTTGGATGGTATATTCTATAAATGTTTGTTAAGTCTAAATTATTGATTGTGTTATTGAGATCTATGGTTTCTTTGTTCAATTTTTGTTTGGAAGATCTGTCCAGTGGTGAGAGAGGCGTGTTAAAATCACCAAGTATTATTATGTTATGGTCTATTTGGTTTCTAAAATTGAGAAGGATTTGTTTAACATACATGGATGAGCCACTGTTTGGGGCATAGATGTTTATGATTGTTATATCTTGCTGATTTATGCTTCCCTTAAGCAGTATGAAATGTTCTTCCTTATCCCTTCTGACTAACATTGGCTTGAAGTCCACATTATCTGAAATGAGTATGGATACTCCAGCTTTTTTGCTGAGTTCATGTGCATGGTATGTTTTTCCCCATCCTTTCACCTTTAGTCTATGGGTATCTCTTTCTATGTGGTGAGTCTCTTGCAGGCAACATATTGTTGGATCTTTCTTTTTAATCCAATCTGCCAGTCTATGTCTTTTGATTGATGAATTCAGGCCATTAACATTCAGGGTTATTATTGAGATATGATTTGTATTCCCAGTCATTTGGTTCATATTTAAAATTTTATTTATTTATTTATTTACTTTTTGACACTTCTTGGTTCCTCCTTTATTTGACAGTTCCTTTAGGATAATTCCTCCCTTTGCTGATTTGCTTCTTTGTTTTTTATTTCTTCCTCATGAAATATTTTGCTGAGAATGTTCTGTAATGCTGGCTTTCTTTTTGTAAATTCTTTTAGCTTTTGTTTATCATGGAAAGATTTTATTTCATCGTCAAATTTGAAGGTAAGTTTTGCTGGGTATAAGATTCTTGGTTGGCATCCATTTTCTTTCAGAGCTTGAAAAATGTTGTTCCAGGCCCTTCTAGCTTTTAGGGTCTGGATTGAAAAATCTGCTGATATCCGTATTGGTTTCCCCCTGAATGTCATTTGGTTCTTTTCTCTCACAGCCTTTAAAATTCTGTCTTTATTTTGTATGTTAGGTATTTTCATTATAATGTGCCTTGTTGTGGGTCTGTTGTAATTTTGTGTATTTGGAGTCCTATAAGCCTCTTGGACTTGATTTTCCATTTCATTCTTCAGATTTGGGAAATTTTCTGATATTATTTCATTGAATAGATTGTTCATTCCTTTGGTTTGTTTCTCTAAGCCTTCCTCAATCCCAATAATTCTCAAATTTGGCCTTTTCATGATATCCCATAGTTCTTGCAGATTCTGTTCATGATTTGTTACCATCATCTCTGTTTGTTCAACTTTGTTTTCGAGGTTAAATATTTTGTCTTCAATATCTGAAGTTCTGTCTTCCAGGTGTTCTATCCTATTGGTTATGCTTTCTATGGAGTTCTTAATTTGGTTTATTGTTTCCTTCATTTCAAGGATTTCTGTTTGGTTTTTTTTCAATATCTCTAACTCTTTATTGAAATGATCTTTTGCTTCCTGAATTTGCTCTGTTAACTGTCGATTGGTGCGATCATTCAATGCCTGCATTTGCTCTTTCATCTCATCGTTTGCTTCCCTAATCATTTTAATTATGTACATTCTGAACTCCCTTTCTGTCATTTCTTCTGCTATGCTGTCGTTAGATTCTATTGATGTAACATCTAGATTTGTTTGGGGCATTTTCTTCCCTTGTTTTCTCATATTGTTCAGGAATCAGTGGGTCATTAAGATATTGCAGATTTCCTCTATCGACTTATAATGTCCCTGAAGATTGCTAGTATATCCCCTCTTATCCTTCAGTAGCCTGAAGTCTTGGAGGAAGTTGATAATGCTGAGCTCCACGAAGAAGCTGCCTCTCTAGGGGTGGTGACCCTCAGGTGGCGTATATTCCCTGATAGTGGGCAGAGGTGCCTCCACTTGTTGACCAATGGTCATCCAATGGGGAACTAGGCTGCGGGCTGAGGCAAGGCCTGTTTGTGCCTGTGTCTCTGGTTTTACCTTCCCTGTGAGAAAACCTCTCCTGGCAGGGAAGACTCACTCGGTGGGGACGTCTCGCTGGTCAGTTGCCCTCCTAGAGGTTCCCCTCAATCCACAACTACCGCCTGGGCTGGGCTGTCTTCCTCTGCAACGTTCCCAGGGGCCCGGACCTACCTCCTGGGCCTGGGAGCCTCACCCTCTGCAGGTGAGTCTCCTCAGACTGCCTCTCCCAGAGAATCTGCCCGCAGTCCTGGAAACTTCGCTTCGCCCCTAGGCGTGTCTCTGTGCGGCTCTTCCAGCAAGAAGCCACCTAGCTCCTGGGACCCTGCTCTGCACCTAATCACCTGGCTATGCGGCCCCTCCTCTGAGCCGCCACCTGGAGCCCCGTACAACAGCTCCGATACCCAGAGACCCGCCACACACCTCCTCCTCCGGACAGCCGCCCGGTTTCCGATGCAGTCACTAGGAGTCCAAGCAACTCACTTCGCGTCTCCTCCTCCTGCCAGCCGCCCGTAGCCCTAGGCAGTCACTCCAAGCCCAAGTGACCCGCCCTGTTCCTCCTCCTCCTCCTCGGGGTAGCCCCCCGGGTGTTCAGGAGCGGTGGCTCCGAGACCAAGCGACCCACCACGCTCCTCCTCCAGGCAGGCCACCGGTGTTCAGGAGTGGTCGCTTTGAGTGCAATCAACTCACCACTCGCCTCCTCCTCTGGCAACCGCCTGTGGCTCTGATGCAGTCACTCCTAGACCAAGCGACCCACCGCGCTTCTCCTCTTCCTCCGGGTAACCCCCTGTGTTCAGAAGCGGTCGTTCTGAGTCCAAACAGCTCGCCACGCAGCTCCTCCTCTGGCAACCGCCTGTGGCTCTGATGCAGTCACTCCTAGACCAAGCGACCCGCCGCGCTTCTCCTCTTCCTCCGGGCAACCTCCCGGTGTTCAGAAGCGGTCACTCTGAGTCTAAACAGCTCTCCACGCTGCTCCTCCTCAGGCAGCCGCCCAGAGCCCCCAGTGGTTGCTCCGAGACCAAGCGCTGTGCTGAGCCGCCTCCAAACTCTTCTTCTCTTAATTTTTCTTGTCAGGTCTTTCAGTTAGAACAGTCAAAAAACTGACTAAAACAGAAATTGGTAACATGAAAGGGGGTCATTGCTATGACTAATCTGAGTTCTGAGCATTGATTCTGAAGTCCTTAGAGTTTTTTGGAAATTGTGGGAGAGATTTTGGAAAGTTTAGTGATGAAAGCTGGAAAAGATTTAGAGTGTTGTAAGCAGAGCTTAGTGGGCAGTTTTGGTGGGAGTTCAAAAGATCAGAATGTCAATAGGACTACAGACAGTAAAGACTGGGCTCATAAGGTTTCAGAGGAAAAGGAGGACTCTGTTGGAAATTGGACTAGAGGCCATTTGTGTTACATTCTGGCTAAGAAGTTGTTTACATCATGTCCTGATACTTTCTGAGAGACTGGATTTAAAGGTGAAGAATTGGGAGATCCAAGATGGCGGACTAGAGGGAGGCTGCATTCCTTGTTGCTATGTAACTCCGGTTTCAAGCAGAGGATATCTGTTTCTTGGTGAGGCAGTTTTTGCTGCTTATCGATTCCCTGGTGTTTACCCCATTTGTCTGCTGTGATGACCTGCAGTCTGCAAGCATATCGACGCCTTTTTTGAGTGCAGATTGCTCACTGTCAGGCACCTATCATCTGCCATTTGCCTGCCTCTGGCCGGTCCATCACCTGCCTTACACCTATCCATCACCCAACGCACGAGGTTCAACTCCCGATCGTCCGACAACAGTCAGCAAACTGATCACTGACCGCCAGTGGAGCATCAGCTGCCTGCTGTTGCCTGGAAGTTCACTGTCACAGTACCTGCAGGTTTGGTTACACGTGGTTGCTGCCATTTTGAGACCACAGCCAGGCCCCGTAGGACCCCTGGCCGGACTGACTGAGCCCAGTCTCCAGGATCCCTCAGCCCAACCGATCACTCCCTGCCTCTGGGGCCCTCACATGGACTGACTGCTCCCTGTCGCCAGGACCCCCAGACCAACTATCTGTGCCCTATCACCGGGACCCCAGACCGACATATTGCGCCCGGCCTCCAGGATCCCACAACCACACCAAACACACCCGACTTCCAGGACCCCTGCCTGACCAACCGCATCCTGCCTCCAGGACCTCCAGCTGACCACGTCCACACCCTGAGCTGCAGCTCCCCATTTGCCAACACATTTCGAAGCCAGAGTGGCCATCTTGGATAATCCTGGAAGCTGTAGCTCCAATCTTTAGGTGGGGCAAAACCCATCCTGAGATGCCTGCTGTAGGCTTAAAGCTCATTGTCAGGTACCTCTCATGGATCAGGCTACTGAACACTGGGAGGTTTCATTACTATATGACTGTTATACTGTAGATTTTCTTTTTTCTCCTTATAGAAAAAATTTAAGTTTTTATTTCTTTACTTTTCTTGCTCTCTTTTCCTTTTGTTTACCTGTTCCCTCAGAGTCTCTTTCTCCCTTTTTTGCACGCTAATATCCAATTTCTTTTGATTACTCTCTCACCCTTTCTATTATCTAGAACTTCTGTATAATCTTCTCTTATCCCATTAACTGCCACATTCTACATCCCTCTGCATCCTCTTTGTCCTCCATTAGAAACTGCAGACCTTATTGCAAATCTGTTTGTTTTATTGAAGATAATATTTGAACTCATTCTGTTTATTATGACAATTTTGTTATTGTCCTCATAGGGGCTATTTGGTCTAGGATTGCATAGAGTCTGAATTGGGCACGGCTAATATTGATCTCCCCTTAAAGAAAGGGTTTTGGAATCCTATAGGGCCATTGTAAGCCTATGGGGGGAAATCTGTAATACCCCAGATCTGCACTGCTAGAGGGGAAGATACGTGAACAACATGAAAAAACAAGGGAAGAAAATGATCCAAATGAAACTAGATTCTATATTAATAGAATCCAATGACAGTATGTTAGAAGAAATGTCAGAAAAGGACTTCAGATTATACATGATTAAGATGATTCATGAAGCAAAGGATGAGATAAGAGAGAAAATGCAGGAAATGAATGATAATACCAATAAGCTTGAAAGTGCACCTGCAGGAAGCAAAAGATCATTTCAACAAAGAGATAGAGATTCTCAAAAAAAAAAAAAAAAAAAAAACCAAACAGAAATCCTTGAAATGAAGGAAACAATAAACCAAATAAAAAACTCAATGGAAAGCATCACCAAAAGACTAGACCACTTGGAAGACAGAACCTCAGACAATGAAGACAAAATATTTAATCTTGAAAATAAAGTTGCCCAAACAGAGAAGAAGGTAAGAAATTATGAGCAGAATCTCCAAGAACTATGGGACATCATGAAAAGACCAAATTTAAGAATTATTAGAATTAAGGAAGGCACAGAGATACAAACCAAAGGAATGAACAACCTATTCAATGAAATAATATCAGAAAATTTCCCAAACCTGAAGAATGAAATGGAAAATCAAATACAAGAGGCTTACAGAACACCAAATGCACAAAATCACAACAGATCCACACCAAGGCACATTATAATGAAAATGCCTAACATTCAAAATAAAGATAGGATTTTGAAGTCTGAGAGAGAAAAGCATCAGATTACATATAGGGGGAGACCAATATGGATAGCAGCCGACTTCTCAACCCAGACTCTAAAAGCTAGAAGGGCCTGGAACAACGTATTTCAAGCTCTGAAAGAAAATGGCTGCCAACCAAGAATCCTAAACCCAGCAAAACTAACCTTCAGATTTGAAGATGAAATAAAATCCTTCCATGATAAACAAAAGTTAAAAGAATTTACAAATAGAAAGGCTGCACTACAGAATGTTCTCAACAAAATATTCCATGAGGAGGAAATGAAAAACAACAATGTAGGTCAGCTAAGGGAGGAACTACCTTAGAGAAAAACCACTCAAAGGAGAAACCAAGCCAACTTAAAAACCAAAAATAAGCCAAATGATTGGGAATACAAATCATATCTCAATAATAACCCTGAACGTTAATGACCTAAACTCATTAATCAAAAGACATAGACTGGCAGAAAGGATTAAAAAGAAAGACCCAACAATATGCTGCCTGCAAAGAGACTCATCTCATAGAAAAAGACATCCACAGACTAAAGGTGAAAGGGTGGGAAAAAACCTACCATGCACATGGACTCAGTAAAAAAGGGGGGTTTCCATCCTTATATCAGATAAAGTGGACTTCAAGCCAAAGTTAGTCAGAAGGGATAAAGAAGGACATTTCATACTGCTTAAGGGAACCATAAATCAGGAAGATATAATGATAGTAAATATTTATGCGCCCCAAAATGGTACATCCCTGTACATCAAACAAATCCTTCTCAATTTCAGGAATCACATAGACCACAACACAATAATTCTGGGTGACTTTAACACACTGCTGTCACCACTAGATAGATCTTCCAAACAAAAATCAAACAAAGAAACCATAGAACTCAATAACAAAATCAATAACCTAGACTTAATAGACGTATATAGAATATTCCATCCATCAATGAATGGATTCACTTTCTTCTCAGCAGCACATGGAACCTTCTTGAAAATAGACCATGTTATGCCACAAAGCAGCCCTTAGGAAATGCAAAAAAATAGAGATACTGCCTTGTGTTCTATCAGATCATAATGGACTGAGAGTAGAAATCAATGACAAAATAAAAAACAGAAATTACTGCAACACCTGGAGACTAAATAATATGCTATTGAATGAAACATGGATAACAGAAAACATCAGGGAGGAGATAAAAAAATTCTTAGGGGTCAATGAGAATGACGATACAACATATAAAAATCTCTGGGACACCATGAAAGTGGTACTAAGGAAAATTCATTGCATGGAGCACATTCCAGAAAAGAATGAAAGTCAACAACTAAATGATCTAACATTACAGCTCAAAGCCCTAGAAAAAGAAGAACAGAATAACAGCAAAAGTAGTAGAAGACAGGAAATAATTAAAATCAGAGCTGAAATCAATGAAATTGAAAAAAAAGAAACAATTCAAAAAATTGACAAAACAAAAAGTTGGTTCTTTGAGAAAGTAAACAAAATAGACAAACCCTTAGCCACACTAACAAAGAGGAGAGAGAAAACTCAAATTACTAAAATTCATAATGAAAAAGGAAATATCACGACAGACACCACTGAGATACAGAACATAATGAGAAGCTACTTTGAAAATCTGTATTCCAACAAAATAGAATCTACCGAAGACATTGACAAATTTCTAGAGACATATGCTCCTCCCACACTGAACCAGGAGGACATACACAATTTAAACAGATCAATATCAAGCAATGAAATAGAAGAAGCCATTAAAAACCTACCATCCAAGAAAAGCCCAGGACCAGATGGATTCTCAGCCGAGTTCTACAAGACCTTCAAAGAAGATCTCATTCCAATACTTCTCGAAATATTCCAGGAAATAGAAAAGGAGGGTACCCTACCAAACTCATTCTATGAAGCTAATATCACCCTCATACCCAAACCAGGCAAAGACACATCAAGGAAAGAAAATTTTAGACCAATGTCCTTGATGAATATAGATGCAAAGATCCTTAACAAAATATTGGCAAACCGTATCCAAAAGCATATTAAGAAAATCGTGCACCACGATCAAGTGGGTTCATCCCTGGAATGCAAGGATGGTTTAACATCCACAAATCAATAAATGTAATCCATCATGTCAATAGACTTAAGGATAAGAATCATATGGTTATTTCAATTGACGCAGAAAAAGCGTTCGACAAAATACAACACCCCTTCATGCTCAAAACACTAGAAAAAATAGGGATAGTAGGAACATACCTGAACATTGTAGAGGCTATTTATGCTAAGCCCATGGCCAACAACATTCTTAATGGAGAAAAACTGAAACCATTTCCTTTAAAAATGGGAACAAGACAGGGACGTCCTCTTTCACCACTTGTATTCAACATTGTCCTCGAAACTCTAGCCAGAGCAATTAGGCAGACTAAAGAAATTAAAGGGATACAAATAGGAAAAGAGGAACTTAAGCTGTCACTATTTGCTGATGACATGATTCTATATTTAGAGGATCCAAAAGACTCCTCTAGAAAACTTCTAGACCTCATCAATGAATTCAGCAAAATAGCAGGCTATAAAATCAATACGCATAAATCTAAAGCATTTTTATACGCAAGCAATGAAACATGTGAAAAAGAAATGAGGAAAATAACTCCATTTGCAATAACCTCAAAAAAAAAAAAAATACTTGGGCATCAATCTAACCAAAGAGGTAAAAGATCTCTACAATGAAAACTATAAAACATTGAAGAAAGAAATTGAGGAAGACCTTAGAAGATGGAAAGATCTCCCAAGTTCTTGGATAGGCAGAATTAATATTGTCAAAATGGCCATACTACCTAAAGTGCTATACAGATTCAATGCAATTCCAATTAAAATGCCAATGATGTACCTTACAGAAATACAGCAAGCAATCATGAAATTCATCTGGAAGAATAAAAAACCCACAATAGCTAAAACAATCCTTAGCAGGAAGAATGAAGCAGGGGGTATCGCAATACCAGAACTTCAACTCTACTACAAAGCAATAGTAACAAAAACGGCATAGTATTGGCACCAAAATAGACAGGTAGATCAATGGTACAGAATAGAGGACATAGTCACAAACCCAAATAAATACAATTTTCTCATACTAGACAAAGGGGCCAAAAATATGCAATGGAGAAAAGATAGCCTTTTCAACAAATGGTGCTGGGAAAACTGGAAATCCATATGCAACAGAATGAAACTAAACCCATATCTCTCACTCTGCACAAAAATCAACTCACAATGGATCAAGGACCTCGGAATCAGACCAGAGACCTTGCATCTTATAGAAGAAAAAGTAGGTCCAAATCTTCAACTTGTTGGCTTAGGATCAGACTTCCTTAACAGGACTCCCATAGCACAAGAAATAAAAGCAAGAATCAACAACTGGGATAGATTCAAACTAAAAAGCTTTCTCTCAGCAAAGGAAATTATCAGTAATGTGAAGAGAGAGCCTACAGAGTGAGAGAATGTCTTTGCCACTCATACTTCAGATAGAGCACTAATTTCCAGAATATATAAAGAACTCAAACAATTCTACACCAAGAATACAAATAACCCAATCAACAAATGGGCTAAGGATATGAACAGATGCTTCACAGAAGAAGATCTACAAGCAATCAATAGATGTATGAAAAAATGTTCACCATCTTTAGTAATAAGAGAAATGCAAATCAAAACTACCCTAAGATTCCATCTCACCCCAATTAGAATGGCGATTATCAAGAATACAAGCAACAATAGGTGTTGGAGAGGATGTGGGTAAAAAGGTACACTCATACATTGCTGGTGGGGTTGCAAATTAGTGCAGCCACTCTGGAAAGCAGTGTGGAGATTCCTCAGAAAGCTTGGAACGGAACCACCATTTGATCCAGCCATCCCATTCCTTGGCCTATACCCAAAGGACTTAAAATCAGCATACTACAGAGATACAGCCACATCAATGTTCATAGCTGCTCAATTCACCATAGCCAGATTGTGGAACCAACCTAGATGTCCTTCAATTGATGAATGGATAAAGAAACTGTGGTATATATATGGAATATTACTCAGTAATATGTAATAGTAATATGGAATATTACTCAGTCATAAAGAATGATAAAATCATGGCATTTGCAGGCAAATGGATGAAATTGGAGAATATCATGCTAAGTGAGATAAGCCAATCTCAAAAATCCAAAAGTCGAATGATCTCAGTGATAAGCGGATGATGACACATAATGGGGGGTGGGAGGGTGGCAAGAATGGAGGAAGGAAGGACTGTATAGAGGGAAAAGAGGGGTGGGGGCAAAGGAAAAAATAACAGAATGAATCAAACATCATTACCCTCTGTAAATGTACGACTACGCAAATGGTATGCTGTTACTCCATGTACAAACAGAAACAACATGTATCCCATTTGTTTACAATAAAAATAAATTAAAATTAAAAAAAAAATAAAGGGGTGATCCAAGATGGTGGACTAGAGGGTGACTGCATCTCCTGTCACTCCAGAACCCATGATTCAAAAAGGGGAGGCATTGAGAGACTCGGACTAAAATAGAGCCACGGGGTGAGTCTCCCCCACCGGGTGAAGCTCGACCTGGGCGGCAGGCCCGGATAGGGGCAGCTTATCAGAGCAGGGCAGGGCAGCTAGAGTCTTCCCCAGGTAGTCCTGCTCCCTCCGACGGTGAGCTCTTTCCACACGGCCAACTTCTTGGAGCAGGCCCAGTGAGAGCCTTTATGCACAGAACCAGCTCCACGTTCCGGAGCCAGCAACGATCTCCGGCCCACAGGCAGCTTCAGGGTCCACGACAGGGCAGCCAGGGACTTCCCCAAGCAGCCCTGCTCCCATCCGGGGCAGGCTCCTTTCACGGCCAGCTTCTCAGAGCAGGACTGCCCAGTGAGAGCCTTTCCACACAAGCCCTGGAACCAGTAGCGGGCTAGGGGCAGCTTTCTTCGGAAGCACTGCATTATCAAGTTCCTCCAAGACTTTAGGCTACTGAAGGCTGGGAGATGATATACTGGAAATCTACAGGGACACTACAAGCCAATAGAGGAAATCTGCAATATCTCAGAGTCCCACTGACATCTGACCAATATGAGAAAACAAGGGAAGAAAATGTCCCAAACAAATCTAGATACTATATCAATAAAACCCAATGACAGCACAGCAGAAGAAATGTCAGAAAGGGAGTTCAGAATGTACATAATTAAAACAATCAGGGAAGTAAACGAGGAGATGAAAGAGAAATGAGGCATTGAAGGAGAAGATGAAAGAGCAAATGCAGGCATTAAATGATCATACCAATCAACAGTTAAAAGAGCAAATACAGGAAGCAAGAGATCATTTTAATAAAGAGTTAGAGATACTGAAAAAAACAAACAAACAAACAAACAGAAATCCTTGAAATGAAGGAAACAATAAACCAAGTTAAAAACTCCATAGAAAGCATAACCAATAGGATAGAACACCTGAAAGACAGAACCTCAGACATTGAAGACAAAATATTTAATCTTGAAAACAAAGTTGAACAAACAGAGAAGATGGTAAGAAATCATGAACAGAATCTACAAGAATTATGGGATATCATGAAAAAGCCAAAATTTAAGAATTATTGGGATTGAGGAAGGCTTAGAGAAACAAACCAAAGGAATGAACAATCTATTCAATGAAATAATATCAGAAAATTTCCCAAATCTGAAGAATGAAGTGGAAAACCAAGTATAAGAGGCTTATAGGACTCCAAATATACAAAATTACAACAGACCCAACCAAGGCACATTATTATGAAAATACCTAACATACAAAATAAAGACAGAATTTTAAAGGCTGTGAGAGAAAAGAACCAAATGACATTCAGGGGGAAACCAATAAGAATATCAGCAGATTTTTCAATCCAGACCCTAAAAGCTAGAAGGGCCTGGAACAACATTTACCAAGCCCTGAAAGAAAACGGATGCCAACCAAGAATCTTATACCAAGCAAACTTACTTTCAGATTTGACGACGAAATAAGATCCTTCCATGATATACAAAAGCTAAAAGAATTTACAAAAAGAAAGCCAGCATTACAGAACATTCTCAGCAAAATATTCCATGAGGAAGAGATGAAAAACAACAATGCAAATCAGCAACAGGAGGAACTAGCCTAAGGAATAGCCAAATAAAGGAGAAACCAAATCATGTCAAAAAACAAAAATGAGTCAAATGACTGGGAATACAAATCATATCACAATAATAACCCTGAATGTTAATGGCTTGAACTCATCAATCAAAAGACATAGACTGGCAGATTGGATTAAAAAGAAAAATCCAACAATATGCTGCCTGCAAGACACTCATCTCATAGAAAGAGATACCCATAGACTAAAGGTGAAAGGATGGGAAAAAACACACCATGCACATGGACACAGCAAAAAAGCTAGAGTATCCATTCTCATTTCAGATAATGTAGACTTCAAGCCAAAACTACTCAGAAGGGATAAAGAAGGACATTACATACTGCATAAGGGAAGCATAAATCAGCAAGACATAACAATCATAAATATCTATGCCCCGAATATTGGCTCATCCATGTACATCAACAAATCCTTCTTAATTCCAGAAATCAAATAGATCACAACACAATAATACTAGGTGATTTTAACGCACCTCTCTCACCACTGGATAGATCCTCCAAATAAAAATTGAATAAAGAAAGCATAGATCTCAATAACACAATAAACAATTTAGACTTAACGGACATATATAGAATATACCATCCAACAAAGAACAAAAACACTTTCTTCTCAGCAGCACATGGATCCTTCTCTAAAATAGACCATATTTTATGCCACAAAGCTACTGTTAGCAAATACAAGAAGATAGAGATACTACCTTGTACTCTATCAGATCATAATGGATTGAAATTAGAAATAAATGACAGAATAAAAAACAGAAACTTATCCAATACCTGGAAATTAAATAATACGCTATTATATGATGAATGGATAACAGAAGACATCAGGAGGGAAATAAAAAAAATTCTTAGAAGTAAACGAGAACAAAGACACATCATATCAAAATCTCTGGGACACTATGAAAGCAGTACTTAGAGGAAGATTTATTTCATGGGGCACATTCAACAAAAGAAGTAGAAATCAACAAATAAACGACTTAACACTACAGCTCAAAGCCCTAGAAAAAGAAGAGCAGACCAACACCAAAAGTAGTAGAAGACAGGAAATAGTTAAAATCAGAGCTGAAATCAATGAAACTGAAACAAAAGAAACAATCGGAAAAATTAACAAAATAAATAGTTGGTTCTTTGAAAAAATAAACAAAATTGATAAACCTTTAGCCACACTAACAAAGAGAAGACGAGAGAAAACCCAAATCACCAAAATTCGGAATGAACAAGGAAATATCACAACAGACACGACTGAAATACAAAACATAATTAGAAGCTATTTTGAAAATCTATACTCCAACAAAACAGAAAACCTCGAAGACATCAAAAAGTTTCTAGAGACATAAGAATTACCTAAACTGAACGAGGAGGATATACATAACTTAAATAAATCAATTTCAAGCAATGAAATAGAAGAGGTCATCAAAAGCCTACCAACAAAGAAAAGTCCAGGACCAGATGGGTTCTCAGCCAAGTTCTACAAAACCTTTAATGAAGAGCTCATTCCAATACTCCTCAAAGTATTCCATAAAACAGAAGAGGAGGGAACCCTCCCAAACTCATTCTATGAAGCCAATATCACCCTGATACCTAAACCAGACAGAGACACATCGAGGAAAGAAAATTTCAGACCAATATCCTTAATGAACATCGACGCAAAAATTCTCAACAAAATTTTAGCAAATAGCATCCAAAAATATATTAAAAAGATAGTGCACCATGATCAAGTGGGTTTATCCCAGGGATGCAAGGTTGGTTCAACGTCCGGAAATCAATAAATGTCATTCACCATATCAACAGACTTAAAGTTAAGAATCACATGATTATTTTGATAGATGCAGAAAAAAGCATTCAACAAAATACAGCACCCCTTCATGCTCAAAACACTAGAAAAAATTGGGGTAGTGGGAACATTCCTTATCATTGTAAAGGCCATCTATGCTAAGCCCATGGCCAATATCATTCTAAATGGTGAAAAACTGAAAGTATTCCCCCTAAAAACTGGAACAAGGCCGGGATGCCCTCTTTCACCACTTCTATTCAACATCGTCCTTGAAACTTTAGCCAGAGCAATTAGACAAACCAAAGAAATTAAAGGCATATGAATTGGAAAAGAAGAACTCAAACTATCCCTGTTCGCTGATGACATGATTATATATTTAGAGCAACCTGGAAATTCCACCAGAAAACTTTTAGAACTCATAAGTGAATTCAGTAAAGTAGCAGGTTACAAGATCAATGCTCATAAATTCAATGCATTTTTATACATAAGTGATGAATCTTCAGGTGAAAGACCTCTACAATGAGAACTACAGAACACTAAAGAAAGAAATTAAAGAAAACCTTAGAAGATGGAAAGATCTTGGATAGGAAGAATTAATATTGTCAAAATGGCCATACTACCTAAAGTGCTATACAGATTCAATGCAATTCCAATTAAAATCCCAATGATGTACCTTACAGAAATAGAGCAATGGATAAAGAAACTGTGGTATATATATGGAATATTACTCAGTAATATGTAATAGTAATATGGAATATTACTCAGTCATAAGGAATGATAAAATCATGGCATTTGCAGGCAAATGGATGAAATTGGAGAATATCATGCTAAGTGAGATAAGCCAATCTCAAAAATCTAAAAGACGAATGATCTTGCTGATAAGCGGATGAGGACATATAATGGGGGGTAGGAGGGCTTAGCCTTAGCGTTAGGGTTAGGTTTAAGTTTAGGGTTAAGGAGGGTGGCAAGAATGGAGGAAGGAAGGACTGTATAGAGGGAAAAGAGGGGTGGGAGGGGTGGGGGTGAAGGAAAAAAATAACAGAATGAATCAAACAACATTACCCTATGTAAATTTATGAGTACACAAATGGTATGCCTTGACTCCATGTACAGAGAAACAACATGTATCCCATTTGTTTACAATAAAAAAATAAATAAAGATGAAGAATTAATCTGGCTGAAGAATTTTCTAGGCAGAATAGTATTCAGGGTGGCATGGATATCCCTGGCAGCTTTTAGCTAAGTTCAGTAGAAAGATTTGAAAAACTTGGACTTGAGAAGTGGGAGTAAAGTAGAGCTAAGGAAGTTGCAGTTGTTTGAGACCTTACCATTAAGACTTTGCCCAGAGACAATAGGAAAGATGCTTTGAAGGCTGCTCAGTAACTGGCAGGACCATACCCATTTCAGGTTCAAGAGTGTAAAAGTAAAAATGTCTTTGAGAAGAGGTCAGTGGGGCACCCGGCTTGCGCAGGGGGCCTAGGAAGTTGTTTCTTCATGCTCAGCCACCCAGGCACTCAGAAGGTGCGGCAGCCGTGGTCCCTGGAGTCGGCTACTACTCAAGATGTTGGAAGACCTGGGCGGCAGCCCCATGCTGCTGGCTCTGAGGATTGCAGGATGCTGAGATAGGAGGTCAAGGAGGCTTCCAACCATATTTCAAAGGAAGGCCTGGGAGTTCAGAGCCCCTGATGGGGTGAGGCATGGAGATGCGAGGAGGAAGCCAAAGGGCAGCGAAGACCCCGGCGATTAAGAGGTGCCTGTCACGTGGAATGTCTGCTGAGGAAAGTTCCAGGAATTGAGCAGAGAAGAGCCAACAGAGAGGCCATGTGGACTGCAACCAGCAAAGCCACAGGGATGAAGCCACACCACCTTTGGGGAGATCACCGTGATGCCATGGGCTCTAGGTGCCGGGCGGGGAGCTACAGGACTCGTCGGCCCCGCTGGATTTTGCTCTTGCTTTGGTCTCACCCCTTCTTTCTATGCCCTATTCCTTCCTTTCGGAATGGAGATGTTTACTATTTGTCCTTATATACTGATATATGTAACTTGTTTTTGATGTTTACAGGGGCTCATGCTAAGAGTTTGCCTTGAGTCTCAGAGGAGACTTTGGACTTGGACTTTTGGGCAATCTTGAAATTTTTGACTATCTGGACTCTTAGAAATGGAGTAAATGTATTTTGTATTGTGAGATGAGCATGAGTTTTTGGGTGCCAGGGGCAGAATGTTATGGTTTAGATATTAGGTGTTTCCCAAAGGCTCATGTGTGAGACAATGCAGGAAGGTTTAGCAGTAAAATGATTGGGTTATGTGAGCCTCCACCCAATCAGTAAATTAATCCCATGATAGGGATTAACTGGGTGGTAACTGTAGGCAGGTAGGGTATGGCTGGAGGAGGTGGGTCCTGGGAGCATGCCTTTGGGGTTTGTGTTCGTTGAGCAGAGCACCCTCTTCTCTCTCTCTCTCTCTCTCTCTCTCTCTCTCTCTCTCTCTCCTTCCTGGTGTGGTGTCTTGAGCTGCTTTCCTCCACCACACTCTTCTACCATGATGGTCACCTTCATCTCGAGCGCTGAGGAATGGAGCCACCTGTCTTTGGACTGAGATCTCTGACACTGCCAATTATAAAATAAATTTTTCCTCCACTGAAATTGTTCTTATCAGGTCTTTAATCGCAGCAGAAAAAAAAAACAAAACAAAACTAAAACTAAAACACCCTCTGTCTTCCACATCAATGCTGGAGCAGAATCTGGGTTGTGTCTACTGCCTGGCAGCCAGGGGACTAGGAAAATGGGCACGTGACATTTGGGACCACTCAAAAGGGAGAGGCATTCACACCTGTAAGGTGGGAGATCCCCCAAATATGGGGGATTCAGATGCGGGGCAGGCATAAAGAACAGCCTGTGTCTGAGTCCACAGCAGGGGTAGGATTAAATCCAGGGGAGCTCCTTGCTTCTCTCCCCACCAGATGTGTCTGCAGAGCAGCGACCTCCGTCAGCCCCGCCATCAACCCAACATCCGGAGGAAGAGCTTAACGGGGGAGAATGGATTTCTCTTCTATCCTAAGACTAGCCCCAGTCAGAGTAAGGGCTTCCGTGGCATGAGGAACTGAAACGGGGTGACTTCTCCCTCACAATGTTGCTGAAAATAATTTTAAAACACTACAATGAAATGAAGGTAAGGGGGTCCCAAACACAGATCTTTCGCCCCCAAGATGCTTCATTTCAAGGTCTCTAAGCAACAGACGGCTGTGGAGGAGTCTCCCCACCTGGACAGAAATGGGGAGGTGGAAAGTGAGGCCTTGTGCAAACTGTGTCTGACTTTTTACTCCCTGGGGCCACCAGACTGGGGACAGCTACCAGAACGTCATGTGATTGGCACATAGGCCGGGATAAGATGCGAACCCCATCGCCAAGCGCTGGAAACACCTTGGGACTCAGATTCTGCTGCACTTGCTCCAACGCCATGCTAAGCAGCGTCTTCAGCCCTGCACACCAGGATGACCCTTGTCACCTGATGGCCCCCTGCCCTCCTGTGGTCTGGAACAGAGTCCTGTGAATCCACTCTAGATGTCCGTGCTGTCCCCAGGGGTCTGTGCAGGGAGGAAGGGACAGTCACTCAGATGCAGGGTCTGCCAGCTGGTCTCATCCCAGGACCAAGGACACGTGATGCTCTGCCCTCCTCCTCCACCCCGGGTGGGCCAGCGGTGGGGGTGGGGTTTCATTGCAGGTCATTGGCAATCAAATGCCTATTGGTTTAAGTGTAAATTTAAATTTAAATTTGGGGAGGGGACATATGAGAAAGATGGCATTCAATTTTTAAATAGACCCTAACTGTTGAAACAAAACAAAAAATCAATACCCCCAAAACCAACAACAGGAGTGTCACCAAGATTTGAAGAGTTCCTGGGGAAGGGGACTTTGACTCAGGATTGAGTGGGATTCTTGACAAACATCAGAGACAAGTTTTTTTTTTTTAAGGAAAATAAAGGATATGCATTCAAGAGAGGATGTGGAGAGAGAGAGAGAGAGAGAGAGAGAGAGAGAGAGAGAGATGCTTTAGGGTTCTCAATTTCTTCTTTTAGGAGACTTGGGCATGGGAAGGTATGTGGGGACAGTCGATGGTGATCAGATTCTTAGGATCCTTAGGCTGACGTGGCCTTCATTATCTGATCAGTAGATCATGTCGGAAAGTCCCCTGGATGTCAGGCTTCTTAACATACTATATCTCTCTTTGCTTAATCTATTTATTACAAAGGTTAATTAATAGGGCATGAGGTGATTTGCACGAGTCAGTGAATTTACAGTAACTCAAAGGCCACAGATTTCCCAGAAACTTGGGAGGTGAACCTCGCCCGGGAGAGAAGGTATGAGGATATTTAGCACTAGGCTTTCAGGTTAAAGTAAGGAGTGGCTTTTTTGGTCTCCTTTCTACCTGCCTTTTACATTTTTTCTATCCTACCTCAGAGGTACATACTATTGAGGTTTTCCCATTTAAAGACTTTTTCAAATAATGTTCTAGATGACATGAGTATTTAAGGGCCATTAGGTACATTTCTGATTCCCAGCCAGACTGGGCATTTCTGCTCTCAGCACCGAAAGGCACTTGTTTCCATGTTGGATTCTTTTCACTTCCTCCTCGTGAAAAGGGAAATCCAGCGGGCAGTGTCTTTCAGTAAGTGTGCACCGTTATTTCCACTCTTCAGGACAACGCCCCCTGCCTGTAGGCAATTAGTCACCCAAAAGAAAAATGCCACTCGAGAGTGAAGGGGTCCCTGTAGCTCTGAGCCATGGTATAGTGTTACCATTGGGGTCAAAGGATGTTTCCTAAAGCTCTGCCTCCTCTGTGGTCAAGAAGACAGCCCTGTCACCCCACCAGAGCCTACGGTGACTCCTAACTCTGCTGTGCCCTTTGCAGAGACCACCGTGGCCCTTCCAAATGATGCTGTGTGCCACCATGCAGTGGCGCCAGTTGACATTTGCCGAACTCGACATTTCATCTAAGATATAGCCTTTTCTCCTTTCTGGTGCATCTGTGTCTCCTTGGAAATAAAGAGTGTAGGGGAAACCATTTTTTTTTTTTTGGTGCAAGATAAATATCAGCTAAGCAGGTTGAACATTTTCTACAAATGAGAATGTTTCCCACGTAGTTAGGAACTCGGCCAAGTGTTGTGTTAATAACCCTCGGGGTTGAAGATCAGCTTGGATCATTCCGCCTCGAATTCCACAATCGCCTGGTGGCTGCAGCATCTTGGAAGGGAGCAAGGGGCGGGACTGGCTTCTGGCAGATCAAAGGAAGGTGACCTGACATGCCAACATGCACTGGGTCTGTCTGAGCGGTGCTGGGCCACGTGGGATCCTGACTCGCCATCTTAACCTGCTTTCTGGAAACATGCTAACTACTTAACGTAGAATCCCTTGTTGGGCTGAAACAGTCTTATATGGCTACTGATTCTGACACTGACCTTACAAGTTCTGTTTCTCCACTCAGCTCCTTCATTTGCTCAGAGATCATGTCACCTTTCTGTCAAGGAAGAAATAAAACCAATTGCAGCTTAAACCGTGGAGGTTTACCCCCAGGGGCTTTAAAGAATTTCCTATACCACGTCTTATGATAAAAACTACATTCTAGGGCTGGGGAGATAGCTCAGTTGGTAGAGTGCTTGCAAGCACAAGGCCCTGGGTTCAATCCCCAGCACCACAAAACAAAACAAACCAACAAACAAAAAAACTACATTTGACAAAAGTTGTAGCACATTTTATTTGGAGATACACACACACACACACACACACACACACACACATATACATATATATGTAAACATACACATACATAATATAAATATATCTATATGTTATAAACATATATCTATATGAATATATATAAATATTTATATTTAAATGTCTAGTGGTTTCATTTATTTATTTGTGGTGCTGGGGACCTAACCCAGGGCCTTGCACCTGTTAGGCAAGTGCTCTATCACTGAGCTGTGCCCCCAGCCCAATGTCAAATTAACTAAACAAGTACTCTTCCTATTTTGGGGCCTTTGCTGGATCTGTTTTATTGGACAATCTGGCACAGAAGGGACATTTGATGCTGGCCTACATTTGTAGAGGTGGTCATACCTGTGAGATGATGTAGCTGGTAGGAAGAGCTGCCATTTATTGGCTGTCTACTCTCTGCAGGTGTGGCACAGCATTTTAAATATTTTACTGCTAATCCTTAGGCCTTTCCATTCTCACAGACAGAAGAAAATGACAGGGCACAGATTAGTAAGTGTCTGCACTGGACAAAGCCCAGGGACCTTCTATTCTAGGAAGCTTCCTTAGACCCAGCACATGCATGACTGACAGTAGGCAGGGACAAAGAAATACCTTTTGAAGTAATGGACATCAAAAATGGCAAATGGAAGCCTCATTCACTAACAATTACACAAAATATGGTCCCATTAACACTGTTATGGTTTGAATCTTATATGTCCCCCAAAGGCCTGTGTACTAAGGACTTGGAACTCAGCCTATGGCCCTACTGGAATGTGGTAGAATCTTGAGGAGATGAGGCCTCCTTGGAGGAAGTTGGGTCATTGGGGCCATGCCCTTGAAGGGGATATTGGGTCCCCATGGCTCTTCTCTCTTTGGCTACAAGGAGGTGAATAGCCTCTTCCACCATGTAATCCCACCATGATGTACTGTGCTGCTACAGGCCCAAAGCCACAGGGCCAGGCAACACATGAATTAGAACCTCTGAAACCATGGGCCAAATAAACCTTTTTTCTTTTTAACTTGTTTATATCAGGTATTTTGTCGTAATAACAGGAAGTTGACTAACACAAACACATACAGATAAGAGAATAAAACTTTAACAGAGCACCAGGAGTACATAAAACACACACAGATAGATTGAAAAAGAAATCTTATCAAAGTCTTCCTGAAGTCCAAAAAATCCATGTCTGCCTAGTGTGGTGGTGACCATTTTTGAGCTGAGGCTGGTTTTCAGGTCAGTGGATCAGCACTCTGGAATGATTTCATATCAGCTCCACTTCATTCCTAATTTTAAATATTTTGCTCCTTATGGACAAAACATGGTTCTCGTTTTGGTGAGTATGAGAGGCTGAAAATTATACTCTTTGTAGCCAATTGCTTTTATAATCATTAAAGCCTTTATAGAGCAGTGAGTTCATAGGATGGAGTATTTTTGCCTTCAAAGCCCAGCTAGAGTTCTAGGTTTGGGGCTTCCTCGGGCTGTTGCTCTGATCACCCTCTGAGGCAGATGAGAGAAGTGGGGAGTCACTGTATGGCTTTCCTCCTTGGAAATGGGTTTCCTCCTTGGAAATGAGCTCTGGGGGTCCTGGCCCAGATGAAGTCCCAAAGCTGCAGCTGTCACCAGGATTCCACTTGCGGCTTTCACAGTCTTCTGAAATGATACTTAACTTGTCAAAAACTTCATTCTCTTCAGAGAGTGGGAAGGAGAACCACAGAAGCGTGCTATGATGGGGGTTGCCCAGGAACTGTGGGGGAAAGAGGACAGTTTGTTACTAAAGTTTTCCATTTCTTTTTCTGGTCTTACAAAGATTTTATACAGGATTTCTGGGATGAAAAATACTATTTAAAAATGTAATAACAGTATGGTGGTTCCTTTATAAGTTAAAAACAGAATTACCACATTATCTAGTAATTCCATTCCTAGGTTTAGTCCCAAGAGAAATAAAAGCAGTATGTTGAAGAGATATTGATATGCCCACGTTCACAGCAGCATTATTAACAACTGAAGGTGGAAGCAAGCCCAGGGTCTATATGTGGACGAACAGACAACAAATATGGTGCATATATACAATGGAATATTATTCAGCCTTAAAAATGAGGAAGTTCTGACACATGCTACCACATGTATGAAGACAAACACTAGGTGAAACTGATCAGTCTCCAGAGGGGAAATACTGTATGAGTCCATTTATATGAGGGTAGAAGAGTCAGATTTATAGAGACAGACAGAAGAATGGTTACTGGCAGGATGTGGGGGATAGGGGATGGGAGTTAGTGTTTAATGAGTAGAGTTCGGTTTTGGAAAATGAAAAAAGTTCAGAATGGTAGTGATGTCTGCGTTAACATGTAAACGTGCTTAATGCCACCAAACTTCATTCCTAAAAAGGGTTATGATGCTAGAACAGAGACCCTGCACCTAACAGAAGAAAAAGCAGGTTCAAATCTTCACTATGTCGGCTTAGGAACTGACTTCCTTAACAAGACTCCTAAAGCAGAAGAATTAAAATTAAGAATCAATAAATGGGATGGATTTAAACTAAAAAGCTTTATCTCAGCAAAGGAAACAATAACATGAAGAAAGAGAGCCTACATAATGGGAGAAAATCTTTACCACATGCACCTCAGAGAGAGCACTAATCTCCAGGATATAAAAAGAACTAAAAAAACTCAACACAAAAAAACAAATAACCCAATCAATAAATGGGCTAAGGAACCGAAAAGACACTTCACAAAAGAAGAAATATAATCAATCAGCAAATATATGAAAAAATGGTCAATGTCTCTAGCAATTAGAGAAATGCAAATCAAAGCTACTCTAAGATTTCATCTTACTCCAGTCAAAATGGCAATTATCAAGAATACAAGCAACAATAAATGTTGGCGAGGATATGGGGGAAAAGGTCCACTCACACATTGCTGGTGGGGTTACAAATTAATGCAACCATTATGGAAAGCAGCATGGAGATTCATCAGAAAACTTGGAATGGACCCCCCACTTGAGCCAGCTATCCCAGCCCTTGGTTTATACCCAAAGGACTTAAGATCAGCATACTACAGTGATGCAGTCACATCAATGTTTATAGCAGCTCAATTCACAATTGTCAAGCTATGGAACTAATGTAGATGCCCTTCAACAGATGAATGGATAAAGAAAATTTGGCAGATATACACAATTCTCAATTCCCAGAAGAATGAAATAATGGCATTTGCAGGCAAATGGATGTAGCTAGAGAATATCATGCTAAGTGAAATAAGCCAATCCCAGAAAACCAAAGGCTGAATGTTTTCTCTGATATGTGGATACTAATTTGCAATAAGTGGGTGGGTGGTGAGGGAAAAACAGAGGTACTTTGGATAGGTAGAGGTGAGTGAAGGGAGGAGAGGGACATGTGAGTAGGAGGTACAGTAGAATGAATTGGACATTATTACTCTATGTACATATATGATTACACTACTGGTGTGATTCTACAACATGTGCAACCAGAAGAATAAGAAGTTATACTCCATTTATGTATGATGTGTCAAAATGTACTCTACTGTCATGTATAACTAATTAGAATAAAAAAATACACCAACAGAAAATCTAAAGTTACCTGACATGCATATATTTCATATCCTTGTAATTTTAATGTAAACTTTATTACTTGCCTCTGATTTTTTGGCATGTTTAGTTTTGCTTTATTCATCACTGTGAACTGCTGAGCATCAGTTTGATAACAGTTGTAAAAAATTATAAAAGTGAGTTTTTTATGTTGGAGAGTATGCCATCCTGGTTTTCATTTTGTAAAATCCCAAATACGCTCTTAAAAAAAAAAAAGGGTCATGATGGCCAGGTGTGGTGGCACACGCCTGTGATTCCAGTGACTGTAGTGGGGAGGGGGACGAGGTAGGAGGATTTCAAGTTCAAGGTTAGCCTGGGCAACTCAGTGAGACCTTGTCTCAAACTAAAAAGAAAAAAGGTTGGGATGTGGCTGAGTGGTAAAGAGCCCCTAGGTTCAATTCCCAGGATAAACAAAGAGGAGAAAAGGAAAAAAAAAAGATCACAGTGGGAATTTTGTGCCACGTGTATTTTAATTTTACCACAATTTAAAAAGATGTGGCAACAAGATGAGTGATTCACTTGCCAGGTGATCACAGATCACCCTCTGGTAGTTCCTTGTTTCCTGTGATGTGCTGGGGACTGAACCCAGGGCCTGGCACATGCGAAGCATGCACTCTACCACCGAGCTACCTGCCCAGCTCAATCACGATGCCGTGGGGCAGACAGCCTGGCTGTCATAGGAAGCAGAGAGATTGCAGGCCTGTGATCATTCCCTGGAAGAACATGGTTTCTCCACGCAGCCTCAGGCTGAGTTAGGGGCCCTGTTTGACATTCCCTGCCATCCTTCCTGCCCCTTGATTTCAGCCCTTAGCCCTGCACTCTCCAGGATGCCAGAGGCTACTGACCACTTGAAATGTGGCAAGTTTGAGTCTATGTGTGCCGTGGGAATTATACACCATTATGTAGAAGGTTGTGTAAGAAAAAGAACGCAAAATACCTTAATAATTTAAAAACATGCTGGTTACATGTTGAAGTGATGCTATTTTATATACACCAGGTTACATAAAACACATGATTAATGTTTATTTCACCCGTTGCCCTTTACTTTTAAAAATCTAGCAAATTTTAAATATGGTTTATGGCTTGTGATATGTTCCTATTAAATTGTGCTGTCTCAGTACATCTGATGGACATTGACTTGTCACATGTCATTTCTCTCACACACAGTGCCAATTAAGGACAGGGACCACAGTCCAATGGCACTTATCTCTCCAACACCTTGAGCAATGAAGATGCCCGTATATGTTTCTGGAAACCTCTGCCCATTTCATAGTCTTCATTCTTCATCCAGATAGCTCAGCAATGCTCTTAATAGTCACAACTACATGGAGAAACATGTAATGGGGAAAAATTTTTTTATAGCTTTGCACTTGTAAGCCATCTCCTCTAGACGGAAGGCCTCTGGTTCCATCTTTCATCCATTAACCTGTTCTGTCCTGCTCAGACTTTTGATATGCATCGGCTTAAGTAGAGAGAGGCAGCTGCTCTACCTGCTGGTGTGGACCTGTCACGATTTCTACCCAAGGAAGGGAGGTGGGGAGGCCAGGGGAACTGTGTCCAGTTCCTTGCTGGGCAACAGAAAAAAGCTGGGAGGAAGAGGAAGCTCCCTAAAACCTCCTATCGGGTGGATTCACGGTGAGAGTCTTGCTGCAGTCACTCTTTATTCTACTGGGAAAGGCGAAAGGGAAGGAAAACAAGAGAAGGTGAACTAAATTTCAAAAAAGCAAATATTGGCTGAGTCTCCTGGGTGGACACACAGAGATATGGGTGGCAGCTCAATGGCTCAATGCTGAATAATCCTCATTGCTTTTTTAACTCGAAGCGCCCTCCCCAGTTCATCTCCCTAGATTCAAAATCATTCTCTGGGTTGTGATGAACCCATTCCATACATTGAGAGAAGTCAGAGAATCTGGTGTTGAGGGGACCCCATATGCTCTTAGTGTTTTGGAACGTCCTTCCCCCTTACTCTTCTGGGCCCCTCTCCAGCACCCCAACCTCCTCGTTGCTCAGATATTACAGGAACTGCTAGTCTTTGAGGTCAGAGCTTATTCCCACAGCCCCCTGCATTACCCTGGCTTCAGCTTTGATCTGCCATCTGTTCTTTCCCGTCTGACCAGTTTCTTTGATAGAAAAGCCAAGCAGCAAAAATAGCAGGTGAATAGTTTCCTCTGGGTTCTCAGTGAACAAAATACCTTCTACCCAGAGCAAAGGGCCTGCCCCTCTTTGTTGTTCTTGCTTCAATAGGTGCCTTCACAAAAGCTCAGGCCTAGAGGATTCTCGACCTTCCTGGTGCTGCAGGGCTTGCTAGCTCTCCTTTTTAGAAGATTGTAGCTGTTCTGAAACACTCATTCCTCCCCCCGTCACATGTTCCACTTTCTATCCAGAGGGTGTTGCCCTGTGCAACCCAGACCTGTTCATGGTGGAGCCACTTATTCTCCAGCTTCCAGGAACACCAAGAGCTGAAATGGCTCACAACTGGGTCCCTCGCTGGGAAGTGTCCTTCACCGAAGGCAGTTCCCTTCCACAGCACCAGGTGTCTTCCCAGGGGCAGCCCACATAACTGACTGGTTGGTGTGGGGACAAAGGTATGATGTTAGCTATCACAATACAGCAGTAGGGCCAGAAGTGCAAGAAGTGCCAAGGCACTGGCCAGGCACACACACTGCAGAGGGTGGGGAACTCGCCCTGTGAAGAACCAGACACCTGCCACATCAGTGAGGTCAGAAGGGTCCATGGAGCTAGAACATCCTCTCCAAGTCAAGAATGAAATATCATCAGTGTCATCCTTGAAAGCAGGAGTACAGTAATGTCCCTGAAGCATCCAGAACCTAGTCAAGTCAAGGGACCTATGAGAGTGGTCTCGGACCAGAATGTTCAGATGAGTATTATGCTGAAGGACAGTGACTTGCGTAGTGGAAACTAGGCAAATAGCATTATCTGTAGAAACTGCTTTCTTGCACATTTGCTTAGACAACTGCTCCTTGGATGCTGGAACAAAGCATGCGAGTGACATCACTGCTCATGCAGCTTAGTCTAAAAGCCCCTTCCCTGCATTAATGGGTGCAGAACAAAGCACTGTGGACAGGACACGTGCTCGTCCTGCTGGCTGCTACAGGACAACATACCATGAAGGATGGAGGTGCTGTCTGTCTAGCCTGTCACCACTGGACCTTCCCCATAAACAGTTTTCAAAACTTATGTCTCACTTGTCATCTCTGGTACCTTCTCTGGTCTCTCAGCAACTTATCTCAGTGCTCCAGCTTGATGGGCTGTGAACAATCCATCATATTTCACCCCTCCCACCACTAAGAAGGGCGTGCTAGCTTGGTAGGCCCGTTAGGTGCTGGAATCAGTACTTTCCCCACAGGGGAACGCTGCTACAATGTGCTGATCAGGAGACCGAGGGCTGCTGTCTGTGGGGAACCAGGGCAGGCAAGGGCCCCATGGCAGGTGCGGCGACAGAGCAGACAGCTCTACAGCCACTTCCAGATGGGTACGTTATCTACCATGACAATACACTAACTGAAACTGAGGAACACGTGACCTGGCAGATCCCTGAAGTGTCTTCAGTGGAAAAAGACTCTGGGTAGAGTTCACAGATCAATCCCAAGAAGGAAATCACAATGCAGTTCTGGGACCAGGCTGGGCCATCTGCAGCAGGGCAGTATATCCTGTCTGGAACACTGCTCACTGAGTGGTATGGAGACCTGGCAGATGCAGAGCCTCCGACCATGGGATACTAGGTGATAATGCTGTCCGTGAGTGACCACTGTGAAAGTCAGGTACCAGAATGGAGTCACTTAGATCAAAACCAAACTAAGTGGAGCTGGAAGGTCTTAAGTGGAGGTGGGGGTGGGGGCATGGGGGTCCTACTGCATAATATGCCTGACAACAAGAACTATTTCAATAGATTCCACCTTGCATAAAGGCCATCTCTTCAAGACATCTGCCTAACAATCACCTGCCCAACCTGTGCCAACACCAAGGTGTTAATGATGCTCATAGCCAAGGATTATTACTTTAAAGCAACTTATATAAATTTCTTTATTTTACCTTTTAAAACATCCATTTTCCTCTGCCTCTCTGGGTAAGCCCCAGGGCCCCCATGGTTTGCCATGATGCATGTAGCCTAGATTTGCAAATTCCCTGCTCATCTCTGAATTAGATCATCTTTCTTTTGAGAGTCTCTGTTATATAAACTGACACTATCACTGGGGCCTGTCAGACATCAGGTCCTAAGACAGGGTCAGAGGGCACAGTCAGCCACAAATACAGGTGGGTCAGATTTCCACGCCATCTGTTCTCATGCACCTTGCTCTGCCCCTGCTCATACTGTGACCAGATGAGGGACAGGTCCTCATGAACAGCTGAAGAAGAAGGGAAAAGCCAACCCTGGCTCACAGGGAGACTGGCAAGTATGTGGGTGCAAGCTGGAAATGTCCTGCTGTTTCATGACCTTCCTACTCAGGAAGAAAGCCCTCCAGCAGGCAGAGACTCAGACCATGTATCCAGTCATCCACTTTATGTGTAAAGAAAAGTGGCCCAAGATCAGGTTCACATGGACTCATAGGCAGAGGTAATGGCTGTGCTGGAGATTGGGGCAGAGCAGAAGGAGGGCTGGAAGGTCAGGAACAAGGACATCTGGGAAGAGGCACTGGGTGGCGATTTGCAGGTGAAGTGTGTCGATTTCTGTAACTCATATTAACCCCCACTGATAGCATGTGTCATGGGAGGGGACGACCAAGCTGATAGGATGACACACCCAGTGGGCAGCCGGCCTCAGCCACCTGCCACCTAACGGGCTCCTAAACAGAGCAGCCATCGTACCAGGAATGGAGTTTCTGCATGGACCCAAGAGCGGCCTTCTGCTCCCCGAGGCTGACAGCTACAGCTACGGTCAAATGTCCAACCTCCTGTAAGAGGGCAATGCTGAGCCCTGGAACGAAAGCACCCCCAGGGAGACTAACCGGCCACCTGGTGGCCAGTTGAGGACACTGAATTCCTTGCTCCACGGAAGGGATGGGCCCTGACTGGAGTGGACACTTATGTCTGGAATGACCTGCCATTTGGGTCCTGCAGGGCCTCAGTCAGCGCCACTGAAGTCTTACAGAGCACTTGGTCCCCTGGCACACATGGCAGCTTGAATTGCGTCCTTATAAAATCCCAAGTTGAAATCCTAACTCCTAGGACCTCAGAATGTGAACTTACTTGCAAAGAGTCATTGAAGAAATAATCGGTTAAGTTAGAACGAGGTCATATTGAAGCAGAGCTGGCCTCTGGTCCAATATGACTGGTGTCCTTACTAAAAGGGGGAATGTGGACAGGGGCACACACAGGGGAGAGGCGGTGTGAAGGCAGAGGATAGGGTGATGCTCCTGTATACCAAGGATTGCCAGATTGTCTGCAACCCAGCAGAGACTAGGGGAGAGACCTGGAGCTGATTCTCCTCACAGCTCTCAGTAGGAACCAACCCTGCCCATTCCTTGATCTCACACTTTCAGTTTGTAGAAACCACAAACACATTGCTGTTGGTTTAGATACGCAGTATGTAGTGTTTCTTAGTGGAAGTTCTAGCAAACTAATCCTAACACTAAGAGGTCCAGAAGTGGCCCCCTGTCCATGGGATCCACTAGTCATATCATATCATGTACCACCTAGCAGTTTTTTTTAAGCCAGGAAGCAGATGGAACAGCCTGTTCCTATGGGATACCAGCTTGGAGATGATACCTTGTGGATACGTCCTTCAGCTCCCAGCATGCACCTAGAACCAGCAACCGTTATGTGTTCCTGTGGCCTCAGCAGATGGAACACATGGGTTCAGGAATCAAAGGGCAGATATAGGAGTGGCCCTGGTCACCACTGCTGTCAGTGACCTACTTGGGGAACTGTTGCTACCTATCCGTGCAATTTTAGATTTTGTGAGTCTACAGCAGGGGTCAGCAAACTACAGTCCATGAGCCAAATCTAGTCTGCGGATTGCTTTTGTATTGCTCATGAGTCAAGAAAGTTTTGGGGGGCTGGGGAGAAGCTCAGTCAGTAGAGTGCTTGCCTTGTAAGCACAAGGCCCTGGGTTCGATACCCAGCACCCCCCCCCCCAAAAAAAAAAAAAAGAATGTTTTGTATTTTTGGATGATTACATTAAAATTAAACATAAATGATTACATTTTAATGGTTATGTACCTACATGATTTCGATTTTGTCACTTGGTCTGCAAAGTCTTAAATATTTTCTCTCTGACCCCTTAAGGAACAGTTTGCTGATTCCTGGTCCAGAGGATTCTAGAGCGAGAGCACCTGACCAGGGAGCGCAGTATGAGGCCCATTAAACGTTAAGCCATGGCTGCCGCTGCTCACGGCAAGACCAGTAGGCAAGGAAGGAGTGGCTTTCCTGGCCACCAGGAAGGGATAATGTCGCTGCCACATTCTGGTGGGTGATCTTCTGGTTCTCTCCTGCCCAATTCTGATGCAAATGGACAGACAGACCAGCCACTGCCTGAGAAGGCCTGGTGGCCAGAGCTCAGCCCTGCCAGGTCAGCAGTCTGTGCCAGCAGAGGCGAGAGAGGGAACTCTTGAATGGGTAGCGAAGGAGGAGAACATGAATATTGCTCGTGGTCTTGGAACCACTGTAGTGGTGAGAGATGGGTCTGTTTTACTAACTTGCTCTTGTAACCTTTCCTAGGAAAAGAAATCAACTTGAATCCTGAAGGAACAGCTCCTGGTGGATCGAGGAGGTGTAAGGGGTGGCTACAGTGGACACTGTGATACGCCATCCAGACCTCCCTTCAGGAATGAGGCGCTTGCACTCCCAGCGCCAGGTACTGGCTGCTGATATCTTGCACCTCACTGTAGGTAAGGCCCCCTTCCCAGGGCTTTCCTCTGCCACATGGCCAATGAGGGGATCCCAGGCCCGGCTCTCTTGCCTCAGCTTGGAATTTCTGAAGGGCTATCCCAGCTCAGAGCCCCTAGGGGGTTGGATGAGGCCTCTGTTGCCACTGCCTGAGAGCTCAACCTCTCTCTGTGCCCCTTCTGCCACCTTAGAGATATCAAGCCCAAGAAAATTCCCCATCGAGTCTTTTGAATGCAAATCTCTATCTTAGAGTCTTAGGTACTCTTGGGGTTTGTGCTTTTGGCACATTTTCATTTTCAAGTGTCAGTATATAGTTGTCCTTGAAGTATCCATGGGGATTGGCTGTAGGACCCCTTGTGGATACCCAAATCCACAAATGCCTTATATAAACTTGTGTAATACTTGCATATAACCTATGCATATCCTCCTGTATACTTTAAATTATCTCTAGATTATTTATACTACCTGTTAAAATATAAATAGTTGTTATACTGTATTATATAGAATGACAAGAGAAAATTCTGTACATGTTCGGTACAGATGCAGTATATCTGATCTGCCGCTGGTTGAGTCCACAGAGGTGGAACCTGTGGACAGAATTTAATTTCTTAGGGCTGCTTCAGTCCTACAGTCTTCAAACAGATTATTTCTCCTGGCTAAATCTTGACCACAGCCTCCCTAAAGTCTAGGAGGCACATCCCAGAACTGAAGTGACTCTCAGGTATTCTAAAACTAAAAGCACACCTCTCTCTCTTCCTGCTCTGGCCCTCTGGGTTCGCTGGCACTTAGCCTACATGTTCTCTTTCTCCTCTTTTCTACCATGAGCTTTGTTTTTTCCTTTCCTGCCCCAGAACCATCAGCATTGCTTTCTGAAAACTTGGGGTTTTGGGCAGTGAAGGCCAGAGAAGGAGCCATCCAGGTCGCAGGGAAGGTTTCTGGAATAATCCTTTGCCTCCTTCCTAAGGGCTGGTGCTTGACCTCAGGTTTCCCTGAAATGGGAACATGGCAATGGACCAAGACACAAGATGTGTACTATTCCCTGGAGAACGCTGTCTGGAACCAGGCAGCCCTGACCTTGGAGGAGAACTCTTCCGGCGGGGTTTCCTAGGGCACATCTTGCCCCATCCTACCTACCTCTTTCAGGTGCTGTGGAAGGGAATTCCCAGGGCAGAAGGTGTGCTTGGTCTTCTTGTAAATGTACCACAGCAAGGCAAAGCAGCCGAGGAGCACCAGGAATGCCAGGAAGACGGAGGCTATTAGCACGACGGCCACCACCCAGGAAGGGGTTGTTTCTGCCGGGGACAACAGGGTGGGTTACACTCTTGTCCTGTACAGGCTGGACCTCAGTGATCTGAAGGACATGTGAGCTGCTGCAATTCAATGGCAATACCTGAAAATGGTGCCCATTTGTCCACCCCAGACAGGGTCTTAGACACCCTGGAAAACACAGCTGCGGGCTGGAGGACCCAGGGGTTCAGAGTCCCACTCTTTTTCTGTTTCTTCAAAGTTTGGTCTCTGGGATTATGGGTGGCATATATAATAAGATTAATAAGTAAGAATTCGGGTCACTACCTACTTTTAGGTGGCAATGAGCCCCCTGCCCTGGATCTACCTCTTCTGTCTCAAAGCAGCAAACCAACCCCCTCCAGGGCAGGGCCCAAGCCCAAGGGAAACAGCCATGCTGCAAAAACTCACCCCCAACGACTCCACCTCTAAGAGAGCTGAGCAACTGCAGCAGGATCCTGGGACCCTAAGCTACATCCCTGGGATGGCCCGGGCCCTCTTGAGCTTCTGACAGAATGCTCAGCCTGCTTAAAGAACACACCCTCGGCCGTGCCAATACAGACCACAGGCCCTGACCTGTCCTCCGGAGAGCTTTCACTAAAAAGGGCTTACCACTGTGTATTTTCCCTCTGTACCTTTGAGACATGTATGGGTCGCCTATAACCCAGGAGTATCTTCTTTAAGAACCTGAGGACCATTCCTCTGAAACCACCAGAAAGGACACTTCCCGTGGGAGAGTAGGATCCTGACTTTGATAAATGCCAGTTAGCAGACACAGGTAGTCTAATGGCAAAGGCATGTACCTGAATTTTGTCATTTTTTCACTCCCTCATTCTTCCTTAAAAGAGCCCATCTTCTCTGCATAAATGAAGCTGGCTCTTTCTTCTACTGCAAACATTACTGAGTCAAATCTGGTTTTACTGATTTAAGTTCACTTGGCTCATCTCAGACAGTATCCAGGAGATCACCCTGGTCATTCCTGGTCCCATCTCCCCTCATTCACCAGCAGGGTCCCTTCTCCAGTTGCCCTGGCCACCAGGCCTCCCTTTGCCCAGTCCCTGCTCTCCAGTCCCACTCTCCTGAGTGAAGTCCACTGCATTCGGTACCAAGAGGGGCCAGGAGATCGAACTGATTGTAAGAATTACATGAAGTAAGAATGTTAAAAAAAAAACGAAAAGCCCAAAACTAAAATGATGTTTGACAAAAGCCCGTTTTCAATGGTTTCCCTTTTCTCTTTCTTTTATAAAATGTCTGGATATTGTCAGAGTCATCACTCAGAGTTGTGACCGATTTAAAATATTTTTCTTTTTGATCAAATTGTATCCCTCATGCCCTGCTTCATGACATGAGTGGCCCTACATGTGTCCCACCTACCATGGTCTGAGCTTCCTGAGTCTTTTGACAACCAAAAAGCCGGCTGTCCCTATGCAGACGTTGGGGCCACTCTTCCCACTGAGCTCAACTGCAATATGTGTGTACATAAACCACGAGCACCCAGGCCAGCTGGCACCTTCTCCTCTCTTCCTTTTACCACCCCTTCTGTCTGCTCTTTAAGGAACACCAAGTGTGCAGGCACTGTGCTGGGCAGCACGGTTCCCACGGGATGTGAAGGACGGAGGTGAGGGCCGATCCCATGGTTGACAAGGGGCTGATACAAGCGGCCCTGGCTGAGGACAGTGATGAGGTTCCCAAACTCTCCCTTCCTGTCCTCGTGCATCTGCAAGACCAGAGGTACGGGCCCTGGGAAGGAAAGACTTCCGGGGTTTGGGGGCGTGGCAAAGGCCAGCTCTGCTGGGGGTCTGGGGAGAAGGGTCTTGCTCTGGGGACCTGGATGGAGAGTGCAGCGTAAACAAGGCCAAGAGGGGCTCGTGGGGCAGGTCAGCTGGCCAAGGGACCACCCTGCCATCAGTGCCGTGGTCTCAGGGAGGAGGGCCTCAGAAGCAGGCATCTCCTTCTCAGCCCGAAGCCAACCTTCAGGGCTGGAGACCGCGTAGAGGACACGACGCTGACCCCTGAACTGGCAGGAGTCTGAGCAGCCTGTGATGATGCCTGAGGTGGGGGTGGCGTCTACAGCTCTCTAAAGTGCCCAGGAGACCAAAGAACAGGCCGTGGGCCTCACTCACCGTCCTCCGTTGTTCGCTCACACACAGGCTCACTCCATTCCCCGGCTTTGTTCCGATCAGGAAGAAACCCCTGAACTTGAACGCAGTAAGTTGTCCATGGCTCCAGGTTTCTGAGGACCCCAAAGTCATACTGAAGAGTAGTCCGAAACTGGTAATGGGGATGAAAATCAGAACAAGCCTTAACAGTGAAGGGAGGTCATTTTTTTCCTTCTTTTTTTCTCACACATAACAAGCTGTAATTACTGCTTCAGACTTAAAATAGGAACGAACAGAAGGCAGGCACTTGCTCCTCCCAGCGCATTTCAGGGACTCAACACCGTTCTCAGGGACCGGCTGTGATGCTGACAGACCATCCTGTTTCCCAAATTCTCTCTCTTAAATGATATACAAACTGCCTCCCCAATATAACCAGTATTAATGGGTTGAACTGTGTCCCTTAAGAATTCATGGGTTGAAGTCCTAACCCCTGGTACCTATGAATGTGACCTTATATGAAGGCAGCGCCTTTACAGAAATCAGCAAGTTAAAATGAGGTTATAAGTTGGGTCTCTAATTCCGGGGGCAGAGGAGTTGGACAAATCCCTGGCAACTACAGGTGGCGCAGGGCCCTGTAGACACCTTGGTCTTAGATTTTCAGCAGATAATAAATTCCTGTGGTTGAAACCACCCAACTGTTGGCATTTTGTTACAGCAGCACTAGCTAATGCACTGGTCATGTATAATAAAACACAATGTAACTTTTTTTTTTGAAGTTAAGAGCATGTTTCTGATCTTCCCTGCTAGGGGTTCTCTGTTTCCGTTACCCTTTCCCAAGGCCCTTGCTCACTCAAGAGCACATTCCACAGCCTGCCTCTTCTCTGGCAGCTGGAGTTACTGACTGATTTCAGTTGGATTTGAATGTAATATATCATAATTAATGAGATATTTCTCAATTTGAGAAATTAAAATAGTTGCTGGAAAAATAAGGGGAATTAAAAGAGCATACAAAGTGAGTGCAGACTCTTTTTTTAAACTTAAGCATTTGGTCACTGGGATTGGTGACAGCTTGATTACTATTAAAAAAAATTGAACTCTCTGAGAGCAAGAATCAGACTATACCATTGAATATATGAAGAGAATGATAGCGCTTTTATGAAGTTAATTAAAAAAAAAAAACAAACAAAGCAAACTAAACCAAACCTAAAAAAAGTCCTGGCTTTCATTTCTAGAAGTCCAGTCCCTCTGAAGCCTTATAATGCAGTTTTTTAAAAGACTAAACTCAGTCCTAATCATAAGTGGCCAGCTTAAGTGGAATTTCTAAAAGCTATTCATGTTATTAGTCTAGGGAACTAATCTGACTCTGTCTTGGAATATTTGCGTTCTAGAAGGGAACCATATAAATCGTCAATGATGACATTGTAGGTCCCTGGGAGGGAGCAACTGGGGGGACCAGTGGTATTTCCAGCTGGGCGTGTCACCGAAGGCTTCCATACACCTGGGCAAAATGAGAAGAGAAATGTGTAACGAGATACCCGTGCTGTTGGCATGTTTTAGATAAGAAGCTAAATATAAAATGGGATTTGCATTCCATGCTTAGTGTAGGAGGCGCTTAGCTGCAGTGAGGCGGGGACAGAGCCAGATCCTTAGAGGATGCTGCTAGCCATGGAAGGGGCACTTTGAGATACCTGTTTTTTTTTTTTTTTTTTCTTTTTTTGTGGTACTGGGGATCGAACTCAGGGCCTTGTGCTTGCGAGGCAAGAGACACCTGTTTGATGAGTGAGTATGAAACCAAATATTCTGTGTTGCTTTTACACATTTCTTGGGGTCTTGACTATAACCAAATCATCTTTTCTGAGGAAGCAGATACCCCACATACCATGGTTTGAATGTATGTGTCCCCCCAAATGACATGTATGTGTACTGCCAGATGACAGTATTAAGAGGTGGGTGGGGTTACAAGGTCAAAAGTGAGCCCTCATGAATGGGATTAATGAGCTTGTGAAAGAGGAACAAGAGATTGTGCACCCCTTTTTTCCTTCATCTTGGGCTATCTAAGATGCAGCAATAAGACCTCATCTTGGAAGCAGAGAAAGCAGCCCTTACTAGATCTTGGATCTTCCGGTGACTTGATCTTGGCTTTCCCAGGCTCCAGATCTATGAGAGTTAATGTCTATTGTTTATGTATTACAGTCTGTGCTACTTTGTTATAGCAGCAGGAACAGACTAAGATACTACATCACTCAAGGGAGAATTGTGGGGGGGCAGGTTTTTTTTTTTTTGTTTTTGTTTACTATGTGTGTATGTGTATGTTTTTGTGTGTGTATATTTAATTATACCATCCGAAGACAATAAATGTGGGTGACCTCTTCCTCCTAATCTTTTGAGATTTAAATGATAAAATCAACATTTAATGTCATATTATCTTATATAACATACACGTAAGTCAGTGTAGTTTAAGGACTATGAATGGCATTTGGTTCAGAAGCCTAACTTTGCCCAAGGATGGACACAAATGGCCTTAATATGTCTACATAAAGGGAAGGGAACCTCATGTTGTGAACATATACATTGTTCAAGGAAACGGGACATGTTTATCCTTTTGTGATTAAAATTTCCCAATAATTCTATGAAGTGGCTTATTACCCTGTTTTATGGATGAAATGGGTTATTATGGCTCTTTTGAAGATCTGAGGAAGCTGAAGACAAAAATGTTACTGGAGCCACATGGTGGCAGGGAAATATTCCAATTAGCTCTTCCCAAGCCCAAGTTTTTAAAGGAGTTGTTCCCTGAAGAAGACCAAACAGAGAAAACTGGGAGAAAGAAGGTAAATGGTGACATTGTTCATCCAGTGTCCTGGGGTGGGGGTGCCTTGACCACGGACTTGACAGATTCGTGGAATGTGACTGATCTGGGGCATGGGGTGGTGATGCTATGACTCAGCAATCATTCAGCTGGCCACCTGATTCAGTGGACTCCAACTTCCCCCACCAATTGCTGACTCAGCCCTGCTTTCTCTTGCAACTTCCCTTCCTGGAGAAAAAGTCTACTTTACCCATTTCCCTTGGGGCTGGGAAGTTTGAGCCCAAGACACCAGTCATCCCTCAGCCTGGGAAGCTCTGGCTCTCAGAGCACCAGCTTTAGATCCTCTGGAACATGGATGCTGTCACCTTGCAAGACTCTGCCTGGGTGAAATCCTGGTCTTCTCTCCCATTCATCAGATCAAAACTGGGCAGAGAACATGGGTGTCCACACTGAAACGCACATGATTAGCCAAGCTTACCTTCTTGTCAGTTCCGTTTTTCCAGTATTGCACATTGTAAGCCCATGAGTTATAAATGTTCCTCATGGTCCATGTTTCTGGTTCTTTCTCAATTCGGGGGGCTAAGAAACGCATATGTAAAGAATCAGCAAGTGCTTCTACTTGCATTGCAGGAGGTCCAATAATAGCTAAGTATAAGAACAAAGCAAAATGATAATTAAAAAATTTTTAAAAATTTTAGTTGTAGATGGGCACAATATCTTATTTTATTTATTTATTTTTATATGGGCCTGAGGATGGAACCCAGTGCCTCACACATGCTAGGCAAGCACTCTAACACTGAGTTACAACCACAGCTCCCCAAAGTCACATTTGAAAACATTATTGCCACATTAATTTTTCATAACTGTGCAGGACATTAGTCTACTGAAGTACACTATTCTTTGCTATACCTTGTTTGAATGAGGGGATAGGTGGAGTTTGTTTCTTAAAATAAAAATCTGCAACCTGGTATGGTGGTGCATGACTGTGATGTCAACTACCCAAAAGGCTGAGGCAAGAGGATCAAAAGTTCAAGATCAGCTTCAGCAACTTAGCAAGGCTCTGTATCAAAATAAAAGAATAGATGGGTGCAGAGGTGCACGCCTATAATCCCAGCGGCTTGGGAGGATAAGGCAGGAGGATGGCTGGTTCAAAGCCAGCCTCAGCAACTTAGCAAGGCCCTAGGCAAGACCCTGTCTCTAAATAAAATACAAAAAAGGGCTGGGGGTGTGGCTCAGTGGTAAGTTACCCTGGGTTCAATCTCCAATATTATAAAAAAAACCCTGATAATCTTTATTAATCATGTTTAGTTCATTTATGTTTATTATAATTTCTAATATATAATATATTTAGAATTATTCCAAGTCCATTGTTTTGTGTTGTCTGTAAGAACTGCTTTTTAAAAATGTGTATTTTATTTGCTCTTCCTCCTCTTCTTTTTTCCAGTTTCTGTTGGCTTGAATTTTATTTATTTCTCTGGGTTGGAAGCTACAGATAGTAGTTCTATTATTTTCAGGGGTAACCCTTAAATGCTTAACATATACAATTACCACATGAATTTTTCCAGCCTTTTTTTTCTGCATTATCATGTGGTTGGCCCCTTCACTTCATTTGGATCTTGCTCAAATGCTACCTCCTCAGAGACTCCTCTTATCTCCCTCTGTAAAAGACTGGCTCCCATCTCTTTCTGTCTTGTTAGCTTGGTTTCATTTTCTTGAAGCCACAGTCACCAACTGTCATAAAACACATGCCTATCTGTTCCCTATCGGTTTTCCCTTTAGAATATATGCTCCATGAGAACAGGCTTTTTTATCTTGTTCACTGTTGTAACTTCAGCACTGAGCATGGCTTAGTAGGTGCTTAATAATAATCATAGAAGGAACACTACTTGGCTCTGGGAGACCCCACTGTGCTAACCTACGTCCTGTATTCTTTTCTGGCCACTGTTACTTTCTGGGGGCTGCTAATGGGCCTACTTCCATCACTGTAATCTAACCAGCAGGTCTGAAAACCAGACAAGAAAACTTGTTAGATATTTCCTCAGTCTAATAGGTTTCCCATGATGTCATGACGCACTTTCTTATCACTAGAATACTTCAGGGGGTGAATATTCCACATAGGGCAGGGGCTGCTAAGAGCATAGGTATAGGAGCCTGGGTATGAATCCCTGCTCTGCCACTTATTACTTGTGTGACCTTCTGATAAGCTGCTTAGCCTGTTTCTAAAGGGAACTTTCTAAGGGGAACTTCCTCAGATGGGACCTGAACCAGTCAGGATCAATCAACTATTATAGGAACAGAGATCTAAATAGATGGTCTTAAACTTATGATTTTTTTTTTTTTTTTGTGGTGCTGGGGATTGAACCCAGGGCCTTGTGCATGTGAGGAAAGCACTTTACCAACTGAGCTGTATCCCCAGCCTGAAACCTGGGATTTTGAATTATGCTCTTTCCCCAGGCCATCGCTCAATCCTCTCTTGCAATGTTGGCCATCAGTCACACAGTATCAGGGGAACAGCCGGTACTCTATGCTGTGCTGTGTTGCTCAGCTAGGACGTTTGAAAGGTTTCGGGTCTTAAACACATTTTGACTTACTGATATTTTCAAGTTATGATTGGTTATAGGAATGTAACTCCACTGTAAGTCAAGGAGCATTTACACTATGTTTTGAAGACACTATTGTTAAACTGTACTTTTTTATTCATTGTTTGTTTGTTTTTATAAAGAAAATCTTAGAAAAGATAATGTAACTGACAATTTCAGACTCCAGAAATAAGACTTTTTGCCCAAGTTGGGACAGAATTGGGAAAGGGAAGGGCATCTGGCCTCATGGTCTACAAGGGAAAAGCACAAGGGTCCAGGGCAGGAGATCCACACAATGACCTTTCTTTGCATAGAGACAATTCTCTCAATGCTTCTCTGTGACAGCTCCTTAGAGGGTTTGTTATGGTTTAGATATGATGTGTACCCCACAAGCTTATGTTAAATTCCTTAAGCTCCTTATGCAAAGCTATCCACTTCCTGCACACTCAAAGGATTCCTGTTGAGGGACCCACCCACGTGGAACAAAACCAAGGCATGCGATGACATACGACAAAATGGAAATCGAAATGGCTTACTGTCATCCACAGGGCAGAAGGAGATGTTCACCCACTCCGAATGCTCATCTGCAAATTCAGCCCTGACTCTTAAGGTGTGGTCGCCATACTTGGAAATACTTGAGAAGTCACATTCCGTTGAGGCAGTACTCTTGCATATATTTTGGAATTGCCTATAACTATACAATTAGAAAGACAAAATCATGAGAGCCAGAACTTCAGCCTCGTTCAGGCTAACTGGTGCTTTATTCCCTCCGCCACCGAAGACCAACTAGGGACAATGAGAGAAAATAAAGCAATTCTTAATATCAATCTTGATGAATTATGTGCTTAATTTACATTAGCATAATTCCCAAGTGCTCCAGGGGATTCAGTTAATGATCCTTGGGCTATCACAAGGTATTTCAAAAATAATCTATCTCATGGCCACATAATTTTGGGGGAAATTGCATTAAACATAAAAATAGATGTCTTCATCTATTTCCCAGAGACATTAATGTCCGAATAAGCATGTCTTTCCAGAAAGTAGCTGAGTATTCAACACACTTGACCAAAAAAGCTTCCTTCCTCAATTGTGTGTATCTGAAAGCAGTGAGATATGATTTTGATACACACAGATTAAGTAAGTATATTATGCTCATTTCAAATAATGTCCTAGGAATGATTAGTATTGCAATAATTCTTGAAAAAATATAAAACAAACATGAATTTCAGTCAGGACAATAGCTCCAACAGCGTCCACTGAAGGGAGAGTGGTAAAACATCATGTGGAAAAAGGGATAATATTTGGAAATACATGGATGCTAAGCAAATTCCATCTCCCACAACTCACCCTCCTGATAGCCTGAGGAGGGTCATTAGCTCCCTCTCAGCTAAGGACACACAGCCTCCCTTCCTGTAAGTGAGGAGACTGATTGACTGGTTTCCCATTGTACCTTCCTGTCTAGATGCCCAAACCACTCTGGTTGTCCTCAGAATGACAATGATGGTGATAAGAACAGGAGTCAGGTAAGCAGAGTCTAGGAAACCTGTCCAGCCACTTCCAGTTCTGTTTCACTTTAGAGTCTTGGAGGCCGCACCACATTTCACTGCATTCTTGGTGACATTCATAACGATCCCTTGTAAAAAGTAGGTAGGGACAACTGCGATCATACTATTTTACAATTTGTTTTTCCTGCTTAACATGCCCCAGATGATGTGTCAATCATCAACTCTTCATGGCTGTCCTGTATTCTATTATGTGGAAAATCCAGGGGTCATGTAATTAAGGGAGATTTTCACATTTGGCCATTTCCTTCATTTAATCTGATTTATCAGTTGGCTAATAGCATTTCAAAAGTTGTTTTGCAATAACTTCTGGGTTATTTTAATTGCTTTTACAAATATTTTTCTCCCTCTTCAATAGGTAATATGACACATTCCCCATATTTACATCTAAGTTTTGGATGTTTCCATACTGTCACCACCAATCCATCCTCTGGAGGGCCCCATCCTGGCCACCCTGACAACACACACATAACACAGAGCTTGCGCTGTGTGCTCAGGCTAAATCTGAGCAAAACCTATGGTGCCATGTAAGAGGAATCAGATCTCTTGGGACCAACCTCTTTCCCAAGGATGTGGCTAGCATGTGTGTGTCTGCCCCAGCACATGCCACGCTCCCTCTGTGGTTTCCTGCGGAGGACAGCTAGAGCCCAGGCACTGACTTGGTGAGTGACCTCCCCATACCTTCACAAAGTCATTGAGACCTCTGTCTAAAAGACAATGGCAAAGCAGCAAAGCACAGACCAACCAAAGTAAATCACAGGGAAGAGAGATGGAAGGAGAGGTGCTATGGTTTGAATGTGGTTTATTCCCTCCAGAACACATGTTGGTGTTTCCCCGTTGTGAGCTGTTGACAGGATGGACACTTAATTGACTATGGGGTTCGGAGGGCCATTGGGAGGGGATTAAGTTTAGATAAGGTCACGAGGGCAGAGCCCCCATGATGGAATACAAGTGGTTCTATAAGAGAGAGACCAATATTCTCACATGTGCTCCCTGTCACTCACCATGTGCTGCCTTGGGACCCTACCAGCAAGAAGGTCATCATCAGATGCAGAACCTTGGCCTTAGACCTCCAGAACTGGGAGGCAAAGTTTTCTTTATAAAGCTCCTAGCCTCAGGTATTTCATTTTAGTAATGAAAACCAGACTGATAAAAGAGGAAAGTTAATTTTCCACAGTGAAATCTCTTTGGATTTTCAGCCTGATTGGAGAAAAAACAAATACTAGGAATTAGTACTAGGAATATACCCCAGGAAAAAATAAGTTGTCGAATGACCCTTCTTCAATCCTTGGACTCTGTACTGTAGATTGGACGAAAGCATTGTGCCATCGTTGAAGTTCCTGAACTTGATAACTACACTGTGTGATGTTTTTATGATATGTACATTGAAATACTAAGGGGCAAAGGGTATTTTGTATAAGAGATAAAGAGAGAGAAGGGAGAGAAAATGTGGAAAGTTTTAAAACTGGTGAATCTGGATGTAGCCATCTGAAGTTCTTAGCAGTATACTTGAAATTTTGGAATGTTCTGTTATGTGAAAATATTTTAAATTAGAAACAAAACAAGAAAACCCCAACATATAGACAAGGATTATCTTTTTTTCCTACTTGTTCTTGGATTCTTGGACTTTGCAGGCCTGGGGTATGTTCATAAAATGACAGTAGGGTTGGGTGGGGGATAGGATTAGTGGAATTGGGAAGGGAATTTCCTCCTGCCTCACTGAAGGGCTGTCTGTCTTCCTGAGCCACAGGAGTGTCACTCATTGGCCTTGGGCCTCTTGCTGCTGTTTGCACCTGGTGTGAAGGTGTATCACCTGTAGGCCAGCCTGTAGCGGATGGTGGCAGGCTGCCAAAGGAGGGGTGGTGTGGACTTCCTTCACCAGGCACAGGGAAATGTGACCAGGCAGAACAGGTAGAGGGTGTTCAGAGCACTGCTGAGATAATTGTCTAGGGTGACAGTCACCTTCCTCAGACTCTCTGCTATTGTCAGACAACAGAGCTTCCGACAGTCAGTAGTTATTTTACTTTCAATTTCAGGGGGTGGCTGCAGAGTAAATGCCCGCGTGGCACTAGGGTGGGCCGTTCTAATCCACAGGCGGGGATGGGTGGCCTCCCTGCCTGATTTGCGTACCTTGGTTTCTTGGACAGTCAGCTTCTATTTGTACACTGACTTCTAGCAATATTACTCTAATAACTGGAGATGATAGCAGTAGCATTTTCCTCCTAAAATACCTCAGTAATGATGAGACAGTTTTGGCACGGCACTAGGCCACTACGAGGCTACCACTGTGGCTGATAACATCTACACACATGATAACATGGCCAGATCTACAAACAGCCCTGTAATAAATTGTCAAAGAGGGAATCATAAAAAGGAAAAGCTGGCCACAAGAATTTCCTGGGGGAAAGAGAAAGGTCAGCAGAGAGGCTTAACTGGGCTGTCATAGGTGACAGCAGACAGGTTCCCCTCTTCCCAGTCTGAGGCCACTGTGTCCTGGTACCTTCCTGCCAAGAGCCACCAGACCCACCTTTGGAACTGAGCTGTGAAAGTCAGATTCCCTTTATGGAAAACAGGCGACTCCCACCGTAGAATGTTCTTGAAATTAACTGAATTCATTCTGACGTTTTCAGGAGGTGGCACCATCCCCAGGGCTGTAAAACCAAAGGAAAAAAATTGTGACTTTTTTTTTCTTCAAAAATATTGTTCCTCAGAGAACACATTCCACACCTGGGTCTCCCTAGGCTCCATGTCTTCCAATGCCATGTGGGTGAGGGAAGAGAGAGTGGGCATGGTAACTGCAGAGGAGACTGGATTTTATTTGAAGAGCCATGAGAAATTTTGGGGATGGGGGTAGATGGGAAGCCAGAAGTGAAGTGGAGACAGGATGGTGACCTGGATTAGAGGAAAGGTGCCAGGGGGTAGGGCTCAGCAGGTGGATTTCAGTTCTATTTCCAGAGGTATAAACTGTGGACTTCCTGATGGATGTGATGTGGAGAATTGAGATTAATGTCCATTTCTGGCTTATGCATCTGGTGCCCTGATTGGAGCTAGGGCGGGGAACCAGACACCCATTTCGGCTCTGAAATGGGAGAGGCTGAAGAAAGATTCAAGGAGAGATGTCAGGGAGACAGCTGCATAAACCCTGCCAGGGAGGGCAGATCTGGGGTAGAGGCAGAAATTATTTTTAAACGTTTAAGTAGAATTTTCTGAACATTCCAAAGCAGAGAGGAGAGCATAATAAACACCATCTATCACCCAACTAGTACCAAGAGAGACAAATGTGAGAGTCATGGGTCTATAATTTAATGCCAGGGGTCTGTTGACCGCCCCGCCCCCAAAGGACAGAGAAGGGGCAGAAGAGAAGGGTTGTCATGAACCCAACTATAGAAAGGTCAGATAGAGGAGGATCCCAAGTAGAACCTTCCTGAGAGAGATGGGGGAACCAAGAGTGCGGGCTCCAAAAGCCAGTTCGGAGTGCATCGCCAAAGAAGGGGTCATCCATGGCGCCATTTGGACCCGGGCAAGGAAGGTTTCCCGGGATTTAGCACGCAAAAGCATAGAGCTGGAACTCTGAGGGGCAGATGTCGAGGTGCCGAGCCAAGTACTGAAGGGGAAGGTGTGGGGAACTGGGGACCGTAAGATCCTTCTGCTAGGAGGTCAAATGGCAGAGGGAGGGAGGAGGACGTGGAATGTGTGTGTTGGGACCTCGGGGAGGGGCCTCCTCCAGACTCCCCAGGAGGGCCTGAGACAGCCACCACGGGGGTCTCCGTGCCTTTCAGGAAGCCGCTTTGGTTAGGACCTGCCAGCGGGAGCTGCGGCCAGAGGGAGTACTACGATGCCGGGACTCCCCCCTTGAGTTGACCGTCTAGACTGTCCAATCCGGGTGTGCGGGCTCGAAGGCAGCGGCGGCGGCGGCAGCCTAGTACGGCGCCCGGACAAGCACTTGGTCACTTTCCGGGCACCCACGGGTGCGATCTGGGGTCGCCGCCCGGGGAATCGCCACCCGGTGTGCGCAGCAAAGCATCTCGCCGGACCTGGCCGGTCCCTGGCGTCTCCGCCCACGGCAATCCCCGCTGCCCGAGGCCCCTTCCCGCAGACCCCTCACCTGACACCAGCAGGCAGCCGCCCAGCCAGCAGGCGAGGCTCCGCGCCATGGCCGCGCCGGGGGCGCGCGAGCACGATGGGGGCGCCCGGGGAGCGCCGGGCACCCTCCGGGGCCACTAGCCCGCGCCGGCTTCCGGGAACCCGCGGGGAGGGGCCGCAGGGCTCCGCCCCGCCGCGACCCCGCCCCCGGCCCACCCCTCGCCCGCCCGAGAGGCCGCGGTCCCGGGCGGGGCGGCGGCGAGGAGAAGCGCGAGGCGGCCTCTGGCTGGGGAGGACGGCAGGGCGCCGACCAGGGTTACCGCTGGATGGTGGTGGGATTTCGCGGGTGGGGGGCTTCTTGCTTGCTTTGTACGGTTCTGTATTCCCCAGTTCTTTCCCACCGAATCGCCACGTCCTCTAGCATTCGGTTAGCAGACCAGCCTTCCCTAAGGCTCCCGAAGGAAGAAGAAACTACGCAAAACAAGTCATGTATTTCCCAGCAACTTGTTTCTTTCACAAGACTGAGAAAGGCTTTAATTTCCTCTTTCTGCGCTTGCTCAGGGGTGAGTGAGGTTGGAAATCCCGGCGCAGGCGGACGTGTTGGGCGGTGTATGGCTCTGCCCGACCGATGTGCCCAAGCACTCCACTCCGCGTGAAGGTGCGCACGGGGAGCCAGAGGCCGCTCTCGCTTTCGAGGGAGCTGTTGCCATTCCGAGGTGCCAGCAGAAGCAAAAAATCTGCGGCACAAATCACTCCTGGATGAGAAAAAACTCCTGAAGCCACACCCAGTTTGTACGAAAAAGTATTCTTGTATTATTTTCCTTTACCAACACCCAACCATTATACAAAACTTTTAAAAATAAGCGCCAGGGGTGACAAACTAGCACCATAAAAGAGGATATCTCAAAAGAGCAATCTGAAATCTTTCAAAACATGATAAACACGCTCAGAAGGCAAAGAGGTGGCTTACGTATATGACAAGGTCTCTTTCCTATGGCATTTCATTAGATTGTTAAAAAAGGGTTTTCCTCTTGAGTTACTTTGCGGCAATTACACAAGTTATCTATTCAAAATCTTTGAGCCAAGACCTGCATGACTTTTGCTTTTTCCCGTTTGAATGGGCCTAGGAGATGGGCCTGAGAAACCTGCTCTTGGGGTAAGGGGAGTGAGATGGGAGGGTCTTAAACCTGTCATCCATCCGGGAAGCCTGGCAGGGTCAGCGCACTGCACTTCTCTCTTTGTTCCTTATTCCTTTTTTTTTTTTTTTTTTTTTTCAATACTTCTCTAGATTTAAAGGGTCTTGGAGATTACTTAGTCCAATCCCTGTGTTTAAAAAGTGAAGCTGAGACTCCGAGAGGCCAACTAAAATGCTCAGAGTCACAAAGCATAATGTCAGCAGTCAGAACTCTGACTCTAAGTGCTTAATACATGACATTCTAGGATTTCACTCCCCCTGTGCCACTCACAGTAACTGTGGTCCCACGGAGGACATTTGGAATCAGCACACACAGTACTTTCACATTTGTCAAACAGGATCTCTAAGACTTGTTTGCCACTTTTCTTCCAAAGACCTTGAAGCATTTTTGCTTTTGTTCTTTTTTTAAATCTTAAAATGTGGCACTATGATTTTTATCCCTCTCCCCCATGCAACGTGTCCTGCATCAGTCACCTGCCTGATACTGCAGTTATTAATGGATTTGTATTTCACTTTTAAAACCAGGAAGGGCAGCATGAGCAGCTAAGTAGAGTTCTCAGCTTGGAGGCGACAGAATATGACATCTGAGGGGTGCCCAGGGACCATTGCCTGAAATTTGCTGACCCTTGTTTCCTTATGCATCTGCATCCTTCCTCTCCAGCTGCCCACCTCCACCCATCCCTTCTGCCTGGTGTATTGCTCATTCCTTGGGCCTCCTGGGCTCAGGGTCTCCACCTGCTAAACACTACTCACAGCTCCTGCTAGGATTTTTCCTTTTCTCTCCCATCTTCCAACCTGGCCCAATTTAATTATTTCCCAGAAACATTACAGGGCCAGAGGGACAAGATCACCTGAAGGACAACACAGGGGCTCTTGCTCCCTGGGAACCAAGATGCAGATACCTAAGAAGTACATTAGCATAAAGGGAGTGGGCAGAGCATGCTCCTTCAAAGTGTATCATTTGAATTTGTAAACACTGCACTGGATGATACTGTTCCCACACTGGGAAGGTGCATAGATGATGTCATCAGGAAGAACTGGCCAGACGCTACAGTTCCCTGCTCCTTCCCTCACAGACCACGTGTGACTCATAAGGCAACACGTCTGCGTGCAGGCCGAGAAACCTGTGTAGACACCTCAGTTCAAGTTAATGACCTATTTTCAGAGTCATCTCATGATATAACCGTCCCTTCCAGAATCAACGTCAAAATCAGAAGTATCACTTCTATCAGACAGAGTATCTTCTTCAGTCCACAGACACTGGGAAAAGGGGCCGGGGTGGGTCAGCTGTGTCCTTTCCCCACTGGCCACCAGAAGACTTGATTCCATTTTGTGAGGATCCTCTTCCAGGTCGATGATCTCTTCTGGAAGAGATGACACCAGAGCGGCTTCTTCTGAGTCATCGTCATCAGGAACTCTCATAAACACAGAGTTTAAATTCACATTGAAGGTAATTCTGTCCCCAGACCCTCCAGGGGAGCTGTGGTTGTCCTCAGGAGAGGAGTCGCAGCCCAAGCTCTCTCTCCTCTCATAGGGCCCACTGGTGTGGCCCAGCTGGCAGGGGTTGGGCTTTGGCACTACAGGGAGCCTGGGCTGGGGCTCGGGCTCAGGCTCAGATGGGTCAGATTCCTCAGCCTCTGAGTCCTCCATCTCAGGCTCCTGGGAGGTGACGGACGAGACCTGACTCAGAAGCCTGCCCGTTAGTCCGTGCATGGTGTAACCACCGGCGCTACTTCTGAGAGCCACTTCCTCGTCACTGTCACTCTCATCATCATAATTGTAATCCCATACTTTCTTCTTTTTGGTAACAGAAATGACCTCCACTGCATTCACTGCTTCCGATGGTGGCAGACCAGGAAAACTCTGGGCTCCAAAGTTATGAAAATTCTTGAGAGAGAAGAGAGAGGGAGGGAGAAAAGAGAATTAATCTGTAATTTGTGTTTGCTCTGTTTTTTCTACGTAATAAAGCTGCCTGGTCACTGCACAATGACGTGGATGGTGACGATGAGGACAGGAACCAGTGGGAGCTGGTTAGCAATGCTCCCTCCGCTCGCTTGGCTGGCTCCTGGTGTGCAGCACAACTGGCCCTCCACATCCCCGGATTGCACGTCCCTTACATAAAGTGGCACTTTTGCAAGGGACCTCCACACATTCCCTTGCAACTGTCAGGCCCCTGGAGATGACGGACAATACCTGATATGGCCGCTGTGTGGATGGTTGTTATACGTACTGTTTAGGCAACAATGACGAGAAAACGAGTCCATACAGACGCAATTTTTTCCCCAGATGTTTTTGAATGTGAGGACTTTGCCAAACATGTTAACCCTAAATAACTTATCTCTAGAATCAGGTGACTTTTAAAATTTAGACAATCGTTATCATCTATAACGTACCATGGTCTCTATAGCACGTTCGACTTTAAGATGAACTGGAGTAGGGGTTTTGTCCTGCTATGTTCTCCACCCCCCGAAACAGGCTGACATGCTTGTTAGGTCTGCTAAATTAAGAAAAGCTGCTCCTTGAAAAATTTAACGGCTGTTCCTGATTGAACACACACAAGCAAATGTAGAAGGCCTAGAATCCCCCTGTCCCCACTGCCGGGTTTTTACCTAAATGTAAGCAACAACTGCTAATGGAGACGTACTAGACAGGTACAAGATGTGACATGGTAAGATGAGCATGAGGAATGCTCTTTTTTGGTGCTGGGGATCGAACCCAGGGCCACGTCCCCAGCCCCTTTTTTGTATCTCATTTATTTAGAGACAGGGTCTCGCTGAGTTGCTTAGCCTCACAAAGTTGCTGAGGCTGGCTCTGAATTCAGGATCCTCCTGCCTCGGCCTCCTGAGTCGCTGGGATTGCAGGTGTGTGCCACCCGTGCCCAGCCTCGGAGTACACTTCTTCAACCACGGAGGGATGTTTAATTGTATGGCTGCTGAAAAATTAGAATTAGGTGTATGAGTTCAAACATAAACAATAAGATATTTCTAAGTGAAGTGTTACTAATGTAATATAAAAGGAAGGACTGGAATAGGGAAAATGGTAAATGACGCGTGAATGCTGTCGAATAAAAACGCACGAGGTTTAAAAGGTGTGAGATCAATATCCAGCTTGTGTAAAGGCCCTAAGGAGAAGCACAGAGAGGAAACGAAGACAAGCAATGGCTGTTTTTGTTAATAATGAAAGCAACACCCATGAGAGCAACTCCTAGGGATCATTACGTACAAAATCAACGAAAGCAGTAAAAATGATTCATCATGGTCAGCGGAGCTTTGGAGAGAGGACACATCACCACTGGGGATTGAATCCAGGGGCACTTAAACACTGAGCCACATCCCCAGCCCTTTTAAAAATAAATATTTTACTTAGAGACAGGGCCTCTGAGTTGCTTAGGGCCTCACTAAATTACTGAGGCTGACTTTGAATTTGTGATCCTCTTGCCTCAGCCTCCTGAGCTGCTGGTATTATAGGCATGGGCCACTGCACCTGGCTTGATATCAGTTCTTTATAATATCATTTATAAGATAGATCTATTTTGTGTATAGATTCTACTGAAATAATTCAAAATGAAACAAAACATGATCCATACAAAAATTTCCTTTGTACTATTCATAAGGCCAAGGAAAGAAAGGAAAAGAAGTGAAAAAGAAATCAATCCAAATGCCCTATAAAAAATGTGATACAATAATAATAATGGAATTCTATGTAGTCATTAGACAATATATGAAGACATGTCATTGGACAATATGTGAAGAGAAAACATAAGGCACAGGCACACTTATAACTGTAAAGATACATTTGCAGGGATGGAAAAGAACCCAACCTGATAAGACTCCATTGGTGTTTTAGAAATGAGACTTTCTTCTGTGAAAATATTTAAGTATATAATAAAAATTCTTAGTTTAAAAAATTAAGATACAAAATTTACATACCAGGACTTTGGGGAAATTATCTCTTAAGCATATATAACCAATCCGCTTCAGTAGTAGGATGGTGCTTACAAAGACCAATGCTACCAAAAACACAGTGCTTATCCCACTTATTTTGGCAGATTCGGATGACTCTGTTGACAAAAAAAACCAAAACAAAAACTTTATTTCAAAAGAAATCCAATAAATGATCACAGGTGGGAATAAATGCACATTGGTCAGGGGTTAGAAAGTGATATCAAAATGTTTTCCATTTGCTAAATACCACAGCTTGGAGAGCAAGCCAAGGGTGTACTCTTTAAGCAGTGAAATACATTTAGCTTTCCATGCATTGCAAAGTGAAATTTCTTTTGGTTTATATCCTATACCTGCGCTGTCCCAATATATCAGCCGCTAGTTGTGATTATTTAAAATACAAATGAACAAAATTATACAGGATTAGAAGTTCATTTTCTCCATCACAGTAGCCTCACCTCGAATGCCCAAAAGACACCTGTCACGGGCAGGGAGAAGAGGAAGGGCCTGAAGACACCAAATCGGCCATCCTGTGGACGTGGGCCACACCAGGAACCCAAATCAGGCCTCAGAAGAACTCACCATTCCCTATTATGAGTTCTCCTTAGTCTCTTGTCAAAATTCCTTTTAGAAAATTTCAACTTTCTGATCAAAACTTTATTCTCTAAGTACAAGTGGTCGGAGAAGTAATCAGGGGTTACTTAACCAAGGCTCTTTTAAATTTCCAGAAACATCTCTATTAGTGTTAATCCTGTAACCAAAGGCTCAGAAAAACAGACACAGGAGAGTAAAAAGGAAATAAAAGTGGGCTACATATAAGTCTTTTGAAAGGGTGGACAAGGAACAGAAAGAAACTCAGTGAAGATGCGGCACTGGTCCGTAGCACGGGCTTCAGGAACCCAGTCTCATCTCCATGAAGGATGAGTGAGGGATCATCATAATATGGACAGTTCTAAGATCAGTTCTAGCTGCCCAGATGCATGTTTATGATGCAAAATTCCTCCAAAAGGATGGTGAACCCCAAAAGACTTCATTGGTGAAGCAATGGCATAATACTGATGTTCGGACTCATGTACCCTTTCAACTTTCTGGAGAGTAGCTACAAAGGACCTTGCCATAGTTTGGAATGTCTAGAGTGTCCTCCAAAGACCCATGTGTTAAAGGCTTGGCTGCCATTCTGTGGTGCTATTGGGAGGGGTTGGAAAACATTGAAGAGGGAGGGCCTAGTGGGAGACCTTCTGGCCTGGGGGTGGGAGGGCGTGCCCTTGAAGGGGACAATGCGACCAGTCACTTCTCTTTCCCTCTCTTTTGCACCCAGCTATGAGCTGTACAGTTTGCTCTGCCATATGCTCTCCACCCCAATGTGCTGCCTTCCCCCAAGCCCCAGAGCAAATGGACCAACCAACCATGGACTGAAACTTCTAGAACTATGAGCCAAAATAAACCTTTCCTCTTTACGCTGATTATCTTGGGTTTTGTTTCAGTAACAGAAAGGCAACTAAGAGACCACACACAATCTTTAAAATAGGACATCCTACAAACCAAATTGTATAAATTGCAATTAATATGCTAGAACAATGCTTGTCAAATCTAAGCATTCTTCGTGAGAGGTTAAATTTTTTTGTTTCTATTTTGTGTATGGTGGTACTAAGGATTTAACCCAGGGGCACTTGACCACTGAGCTACATCCCCAGCTCATTTTATTTTTTATCTTGAAACAGGGTTTCACTAAGTTGCTTAGGACTTCACTTAGTTGTTGAGGCTGGCCTCAAAACTTGCCTCAGTCTCCTGAGTTGCTGGGATTATAGGCATGGGCCACTGTGCCCAGCAAAATATTTATATTTAGCTTGATGATAATCTCAAAAAGTCTCTCTTGGACTCATGGCAGATTTTGCATGTATGCTATTTTAAAATATTCCTATTTGAAAAGAGAGGAATTGCTTCAATGTTCCCACACCAGAAGAAGTTGCAAATGGACTTTATTGCTGTTAACTATCTTCTTCATAAAAGAGGGGTAAGATCAATGCATCCTGAGAAGGGGAGACCAGGTTGTGTCTTCTAAATTTGAATTTTCTCTGGAATTGCATTGGGATTTTCAAAACATGAGGGACCTTATGAGCAGAGGGCTGAGCTGAGCAACAAGGATAGTAATATTTAATTACTATTATCTTTTTAATGGAAAAAAAAGAACTTTGTCAAAAGACTTAATGACGACTAATGTCAGGTTCTTGAAGTTCCTTCCCTGCTTGCCCCTCCGTACCAAACACCACCACCCGCCACCTATATTATTGTAGTTCTAGCCCATTAGTCCCCTGGCTCCCCGACCTGGTGGCAAACAGATATTCAGATCTGTTCATATCCTTTCAGGGTCCCCTCAGTGGTGTCCACAGTCCTACCTCATCTGGGTCCTCCACCCTCTCTGACCTAACCTGTTATGATTCTTCCTAAGATGGCTCAGTTCACACCTGCCATCCCATGCCCCAGGCCCACTCCTGCCCAACCACCCCATAGGTCTGCCCAAAGCCTGCGGTGCTTACTGCTGGGTCTGGGTAAGTCAGTGCTGGTCTCAGGCTGTCCTTCCAGACCCCTCAGCATCTGCCCTGTCTGGATCCTGAGCTTGACTAGCTGAAGGCAGTTGAGATGGTGAGCGGATAGGAAGCGATGCCACAGTATCCAAACCTGTTTGGTTCCTAGGTTTCAGACAAGACTCCAGACATCAAGTATTTGGGTAGTCTAACTGTCTTGGTAATGACGGACGAGTGAAGGCTGACTTAATAATACGCAGAAGGACATGTTCAGGCCAAGTGAAGATGGACTGATCAAACAGCGCTGCTGCATGACCATTCCTTAGCAGGTGGATTAGAGAAAGGTCAGGGGAGAAAGAGCATCCTCCCAGACACGGCGACCTCCAAAGAACTGTCAATCAGCAGCTCTGGTAAAATTATCATTTTACCAATTTGAGTCATATTATATATGTGAGAGTTCTATTTGGATATAGGACCAGGATATAATTTTTATCTATGTCTGTCTATCTATCTGTCTATCTATCTATCCATCCATCCATCCATCCATCCATCCATCCATCCATCCATCCATCTCTGGAATCTCTGGTCTTTGTCCTGGGCTCTAGGAATAGAGTCTCAAAAGCTTGTGGAACTTCCTAAGAGATAGCAGTGTCTTTTGTTATTTCTAACAAGCCCCATTTAGGGCCTGCTATGGTTGAAATGACTCTTCCAAAACTTATTGAAATTTAATTGTCACTGTGATGTTCTGGGGAGGTGTATTGGTCATGGGACCCTGCCCTCACGAATGGATTAATGCTGGTATTGTGGGAAAGGATTAGATGTCGGAAGGGTTTAAAGTGAGCACCCCCCCATATGTGATTTCCTCCATCCTGCTACCCAATGTCAGGTATTCGGTTATAGCAGCAGAAAATAAACTAAGACAGACCATATCTGAGTTTATGTTAATGAAGTGATTCATAGGAGTGTAGTTAGATATCTTCAGGATGAGGGCTGATCAACAGAAAAACTAACCACTCAATCAGAGGGTTGGAACTTCCTTCCAGCCCTACCCCCAGGAGGAGAGAGAAGATGGAGACTGAGTCCAATCCTATGGCCGATGATTTAGACAATCACACCTACATCATGAAACTCATTAAAGCCCTGAACACTAAGGCTTGGGGAGCTCCTGGTGGGTGCACACACTGATGGACTGGGAGGGTGGTACACCCTGATGCCGTGGCAGCAGAAGCTCTTGCATTGGGACCCTCTAGACCCTGACCTGTTTACCTCTGCATTAGATCTTTGTGTGCAGGCTGTACAATGGAATGGTAATCTGAAGCGTGGTTCATCCCTGAGTTCTGTGAGTCATTTCAGCAAATCCTTCAACCTAAACAGAACTCCCTAATTTGTAGTCAGGTTGGCCTGGGGACCTAAGACTTGGGCCTGGCATCTGAAGTGGGGGCCATCGTGAGCCTGAGCCCTTAACATCTGGGGTCTATGCTAACTGTGGGTAGTGTCCGAAATGAACTGAATCTTGGACGTCTTGAGGACAGGTAACTGGTCTTAGAACATAAATACGGAAATTTCCTTTGGGTTTATATGTGTGTAAAAGCTAAAGGCAAAAAGACTCTATGCAGTTTCAGGTTTCCCCCTGTTTAATTGATATTATAAAACAACTGAAATAAGAGGTTTGAGATTCTGTTTCCTTTAAAATCAGCCCCTGTGTCATTCAGCTTTGAGGGACACTAGAGGACAAAATCACACTGTGCTGTGGCCACAGCCAGTTGCAGCGAGGTACTGCTGGGAATCTCACTGCATGTGCAGTCACCATGTCACTTAAAGCCATTTCCTTACGCATCCCACTTATTTTACTCGGGTAAAGCAGAACATTAAAGATACTTCCATCAGGGTTGGGAAGTTTAGAAGGGCTTCTTCCCAGAAGGACTTTCAGAGATTTTCCCCTTTTTAAAAACATTTGGCAATCTAGTGACTTCCTAAGAAAAGAGCCAGCAAGGAAAACCCCTGAGCTCTATGATTCTCCTGCACACTTCTGCACACGGAAGAGGGTTCAGGATCACACTGCTATGCTGCTGTTTCTGCAGCAGCTGGGCTTTCTACTTCCATCACTCATGGTCTTCTCCATGCTGGCAAGTCCTGTTCTCCTCGGTGACCTTGAGTCAATGCTTCTGGGAGCCAGGTATCTACAGACCACACCCAGTCTCACTGTGGCCAGTCAGCGGGTGACCTCCCATGCCTTTGCATGCAGTTGCTTCAAGCAGTTAGCAAGCCATGCATCTCACATCCTTTCCTTTCAATATGTTTTCCTTAGAGTAAACCGACTGAATTTCAAAACATGATTTTTTTTTTTCCAGAAAACAACACACCTGATTCCTGGTCAAGGCGAAGGAAAGTGCATTTTGAGGGAGGTTGTATTCTTGTTCCCAGACCTGTAGGCTCAAAATAAACAGATACACAGTAGTTTGTGTTTGGAATTAAATTGTCAATGACATAGTTGAAATTTCCAGTGATGTTTCCATCTATTTTGGGTTTGTGCTGTAAAAAGAAGCAAAAAAAAAAATTTAGTAAGACTCAGGTGAGAATTTCATTTGGAGGTAGCCCTAAGAGACTCTTTGGGGTCCCATATTCAAATTTCAAACAGGGTTAGAAATGCCGCAGGCTTGCCACAAAACTGCATGTATTTATGCCTGTGCACACACAGGTATCTGAAAACCAAGAAATCTAGTCTACCAACTTCACTTATCATATGAGGAGAAAAAGTCCCAAAGACAAAAATGGTCTCCAGGATGCCAATAAGATGATCTTATTGCATTGACAATGTGAATGTAGTTCATATTTCAGAAAGGACTTCCAAGTAGAATAACGCCTTTGACTTTCAAAACAGTCTAGATGTTATTCCATTCCGCAGATGCAGAAACTGCAGTTAGAAGCGGCCGGGTCACTTCTCCAAGGTCACAGCGCTTGTCTCATCTCACCTCTTCTTTTCCCCTGCAGTTTGGTTCCATTTTTGGAATTATCAATGAAGGCTCTTTGCTGAATAATAATTTTTTAAAAAATGTATGTTTTATAGTTTCCAAAATAAATTCTCACCAGCAGTTTTATAGACTGGGATTTGAAGCAGTTCAAAGGCAGCTTTTGGTAATAATGTGTGTCTACACCTTTCCTTTTGGAAGGAGAAGGAGCTATTAAATAGACACACACACAGCAAACCAAAAGCTCATGCGTGGAAGCAAGCGTTGAAGGAAAAGGTGACAGGAGTGGATGCCACATGGTGAGAAGGCTCTTGCCTCCCCACAGAAAAGTACAATGTAGCAGAGGGCAGACCTCTGGGATCCACAGGACCTTGAGCAAGTCTCTAATGCCAACTTCCTATTTCCCACCGAGCAAACTTAAGTTCCCACCATGGTCCTCTGCTGTGGTTTGAGTATGGTTTTGAGTACCCCCAAGGGTTCACGTGTGGAAATCTAATCCTTCTTGTGAGATGGTCAGAGCACTGAAAGTTGACTCTGGTGTTTAGAAGAAGGGCCTTTGGGAAGTGATTAGTGCTGGTGAAGTTCACCAGGGCGGAGTCCCATGGTTGAATACTGGTCGTTTGATAAGATGAGAGAAAAAGACCAGAAGAGACACACATGCTTGCTGTTTCTGACCATGCGATGCTCTGTGTCACTTTCAGACTGCCAGCAAGAAGGCCATCATTAGATGTGAAGCCTTGACCTTGGAACCTCCAGAACCATGAGCCCAAACTAACCTCTTTTCTCTACAAGGTATGCAGCCTCTGGTATTTTGCTATAGTAACAGAAAATGGTCTAAGACATCCTCCTTTATACACCTGTACTGCACGCTCCACTCCTCCCCATGACTGACCATGCACAGTCCTTGCTCCCAGTCACTTCTCAAGATCCCACCCACTTCCGTTACTCTAGGACATTGCTCTAGCAACCTCCCCTGGGACATTCCATCTGCATGTGAACATGCTGAAATTTCTTCCATTTCAAAAAGTCTCTCCCTTCACTCCATCTTCCCTTTTCCTCCAGCTGCCCGTTCCTATCCCTTATTCCCTTTATAGAAAAACTCTCTAATTGTTCTCCTTGCTCTTTCTTGAACTCACTTCCACCATTCCTTTGCCCCATGACTCACCAAAGCTGCTCTTATCCAGAGCCTGGTCTCAGGGCATTCGACAGGAGTCAGTGGTTCCCTGGGACACCTCTTAGCTGGGAGATTGCCACTGAATTCCAGACTCGGTATGTCCAACTCCTGCCCAAGAGCTTCTTCTAGATGCCTTGAACTTAACATGTCTCAAACCAAGCTGCCATCTAACCCACGCCAACTTCATCCATTATCTTCCCTTATTTTAGCAGATGGCAACTCCAAGTGTTGGAGTCCTAATTTCCTTCTTCCTCTACTACATTACACATCCAATTTCACTAAAAATAACTGTTGGTTCCACTTGCATACTAGATGCAGACTTTGATTGCTTCTCACCACCTCCACTACCACCAAATAATCCAAGCATCTCTCTCTCTGCCCCTACCCTCACCTGGATTATGCCAGTAACCATTTTTTAAAAAATGTAATTTAAAGATGATAACTGTCAACTATAGTGTTCCTCTCACAGTGTTGTTAATAGCCTAATAAACATTTTTGAAATATTAATTTGAGACAGAGTTAGCAGCTCATGGTTGAAACATAAAGAGATGTGGTTGAAATATAATAGTTAATGGTATCTGACATAGTCCCCAAGTCATATAAACTTATTTTCCCCCTGTTATTTTTGTTCTCTTTTCCTAGGGTGTTGATTATAATCCCATGTGGATAGTAAAGGAAAATGATAATAATTATATAGTTTATTATTGCTTATTAAGTGATTACCATCCAAATAGTGTTTCAGCTTTAGTTTTTTGCCACCTATGGTCTGTCCTTACACACCAACCAGGACATCCTGTTAAGCCAGTGGCTTCCATCATATTCAGAAGACTTGGACTCACAAAGCCTGCCAAGGTCTGGCTTCACTCCCTCCCTGACGTCACCTGGGCCTCTTCTCTCCACCCCAGGCAACTCCCTTTGCTGTTTCTCAAACTCACTAGGTCTGTTCCAACCTCAGGGTCTCTGAACTTCCTGTGCCCTATGTTTGAAATGTCCCTGCCCCAATCTTGAGGGCTGGTCTTACTTGCAAGGGTTTTATCATTGGCAAAGGGTTCTGCAGTCAAAAGATGTTATCACAGCAGGGCCTACTGGTGAGTACCAGGGTCACCCAGGGATTACTGACATTCAGTTGGGTCCTTTGGGCAGATTGGGTAGGGACAGAAGTGCTGGAAAGTATCACTTCCTCTGCTGTGTCTGAGGGTCAGAGAGGCAGCAACAGATGCTCTCTGTGCTTGGCTCAGCTAAACCACCCTCTCAAGGAAATGTCACGCTGGCTTGCTGAGATTTGGCCGTTCCCCATCTACACCACATACTTCTCTCTTCTGTGTTCCCTGATGTGCTTATTCTCTTAAAGATCTCACAACTGGGCTAAATCAACATATCTCAGCAATGAATGAATGGACTTCTGCTGTCCTAAGTTAGGCCACATTCCAGCCCAGATCGGTTGGTTTGAATCATCAACTACACATTTCTGTCTTTCAAAGAGTCAAGTCTATCTGCTGCCCATTCAGAACTGTTTTGAATCTAGTGTTGGCGACCACTTACCATCTTAACAATCTCTCCCGACTGTTCTTTGATGACAAGTGATAGATGGCGCTGTATTTCTTCCCCATAAATCTTGGGAGCAGTGGGAGGGAATTTCACTATCACATTAATGTGGTTCGTAAAGCCGACAACCTCAAACTCTGGGGGCTCATACAATACTGTTTAGGAAACAAAGTCAGAAACAAAATCCCACCTGAGTCGATGACTGCACATCATTAGGTCCCTGTTGTTCACACACAGTCTGACGTCTTCTAAAGGAAAGTTATTTTCCTCTTAATCTGCCTATGATCCTAGTTGTGGTATATTATTTTTATTTTATCAAAACAATAAAAACATGAAAAGATTTTCATAACATTACCACAGCAAATAGAAGACACAGTTTTGGGATGGATATCAGCAACTTTCCCAATTTTCAGTCTGTCTTCTAAACAAAATTAAAAATGACTCATTTTTATATTGTGCTAATAATATGTTACTAATACATAATAATTGTAGGAAATATGGATGGCAATTCTTTTAATCATCTTTTGCCTATGTTGTGTAGATAAGTATATACATATTCACGTGTTAACTAGGGTACACAGATTTATAAACATATGTATGTGTGTATGCACATACACATACACACTTATATAAGCTAAAATTAAATAATTCTAACCCAGCTGTTTTTATATGATATATAACTTCAATTAACCACATTGTATAGACATATTGACACATACTTACCTACATCAAGGGTCAGTCTGCAAGTTTATTTAAGGATTGTAAAGAGAGATGAAGAGGAATATTGGTCAGAGACCATATGTGGTCCCCAAAACTCTAAAGTGTTTGTTCTTTGGTCCTTTACAGGAAGTGTACCAATCCCTCACACTATAATTGTTTATGTGAATTCAATTCCCCTAAGTGGTTGAACTGTGATTCAACCAATTCATTGTTTTGAACATTTAGATGATCTCTAATTTTTTGAATCTTTGTCTTCATCCTGATGATGTCTTTAGGACAAATTACTAAAGTAGAATTCTGGATTGGAGCAGGCACATGCTCGGGTTTTTAATACCTACTGCCCAATACCAAAGGACTGTGTCCAAGGACACTCTGCATTCCTTCTAATCCTCTGTATCTCTGTATTTTTCATATTTGTCATTTGCATCATGAAAAAGACCTCATTATTGCTTTAATACACATTCTTCAACAACCCCAACACCATGATCTACATATTGTGCTTTCCTTTTCTTCCTGTATATACATACAGATGTGTCTTTTTTCTTTTTCTTTTCTTTTCTTTTTTTTTTTTGTGGTGCTGGGGATTGAACCCAGGGCCTTGTGCATACAACTGAGCCACATCCCCAGCCCCAGAGGTGTCTTTTGATTCCAAAGGTGCACACCTTTTCATCAGTCTCACAGTATCTAAACTATTTGCCACAAGGGGACTCAGCCATCACCACGACTTTGTGAAGCCTGTAGGTGTGTGGACACACCCAGCACCATGTAACAGGGCGCTGAAGCTTAGCCATTCTCTTGGAAACAGTTGAAATTTGGGGAATTGAAAAAGTGATGGAGCTGGAGCTATTAATACAGATGCCTTAGGGTGTGGATGCTGGGAACGGGGGAAAGGAAGAAAGAAGGAGATCCATGCTTGGGCTCCAGACTTTGCCTCTGAGCTTTGGGCCCCAGCTGTGTGTACAACTGGGTGTTTGCACATGCAAGATGCAGTGATGCATTTACAGTCTGGGGTGGGGTTGTGGTTACAAGAGAAATACTGGCCCAAAGAATCGTGATGCTTAGAAACAGGCTACCTGAACCCTGCTCCCCACTTCCTGTCAGGCTGCAAAGTGAACAGAAAAATAGCAGCTACTACTGCCCAAGGAAGCTTGCTTTGCAGAAGTCTGGAGCCATCTTCAGCAAAAAACAGGTTCTATTTCCATTCTTCAGGTTAGAAAGCTGAGACTTGCCAGGCACGGTGGTGCATGCCTGTAATCCCGGCAGTTTGGGAAGCTGAGGCAGGAGGATCGAGAATCTAAAGCTAGCCTCAACAAAAGTGAGGCATTAAGCAACTCAGTGAGACCCTGTCTCTAAATAAAATATGAAATAGGGCTGGGGATATAGCTCAGTGGCCGAGTGTCCCTCAGTTCAATTCCCAGTACCAAAAAACAACAACAACAACAAAAAAAACAAGCAAGCGAGCTAAGGCTCAGAGCAGCTAAGTAACTAGTAAACAGTCAACTAGTCCCCGTTACAGAACGAGGAACTGGCAGGCCGAGAGTGAGCCTAGCTGTGAATCTAAAACACCCTTACAGTCCTTCCTATCTCACGGGAGAGCAAATAATGACGACCTTGAGGAGCAGGAAGCCACTGAGAAACAGATCCACTCACTGTTGGTGGACCAGATGGTGCTGGTGCAGTTGATCAACGTGGCTTTCCCTCTGAATCTCTCCACCCTGACGATGTAAGTGTCAAACGCTTCTTCCCACACATCTGTTACATCACAAAATGGTGTGGTGATATTTGTACAGCTCTCGATAATCTTCATATCGTCTTGCTTACTTTGGAAAGAAATGGAAAAAGGGAAACGTCAGCATTTTCGGCAGTGAGAATCCAGTGTCTGTGTGCCTCACTTCCTCCTTTCCTTTAGGGCCCTGCACAAATATCACCCTCCCTAACCACCTTATTGAAATGTAACACTCCATGCTTTCCCCACCCCCACACTCTCAGTTCCTTTTACCCTTTTAACATTTTTCTTCATAGTACTTATCTCTATTTCCCACATTATACCTTTATTTGTTTAATGATGTCTCCACTTACTTTCAGAATTTCTGCCCACAGAGTGTAGGGACTTTGGCTCACAGATGGCTTCCCTGGCATATAGTAGGTACTCAGTTAATACTTGCTGGATGAATTAGTGAATGAACTTTGGGGTTTCATCATAGAGGCCTCAGATCTCTCTCCCTCTCCAGGACACTAATGACTGCCTTTCCAGAGACTCCCTCCCTCCCTCTCTAGATGAAAGTCACAGGGTCTGGTCTAATTCATCCCTGTGCTAGTTGAGGGATAATACAGATATCTGTTCTATCAAGCCACAGAAAGTAGGTAGACAGCACGTGACCACTCAGTGCAGAGAGAAATTTTAAGGCTTTAACAGGCAGAAGAGAAACTCACAACAGGTCCTCCTCTGGACCAGCAGCCAAATAAACCATCAGTGAAAGGACATTTCAAGGGGCTACTGGATCAGAGGAACGACTCATGAGAGTGATGTCAGATGTGGGAGAAGAGAGACAAAGAAGTCTCCATCCATCATGTCATCAATCCTTGCAACCCTGCTCAGTGGCGGCATTAACTTGGAGAGGCTGTCCCGTGCTGAGTGTAGGCTGGTCAGGGACCATACCAGACTTTGAACTCGGCATGTCCTTGACTAGTCCAGAGTGTTTGCTGGAGTCCCACATACCTCTTTGAGTAAAGAAGAGTGAATATAAACCATCAATATGGTCAATAGACCTTTGGACCTTTGGAAAACACAGGACGTTTCAACATTCAGATTGACTGAATTAGAGAGATCATTTGTGAGAACCATATAACTGTTTTGCTTCTGAGGTTCTGACCTGTAGATTTTGACTTTGGTTATAAATACAAGTTTCCTCAAAAGCAGTTTTGGATTCTGAAGGTATCCAATTTAACTAAAAACAAATGGGTGACAAAACTATTTACTTCCTTTACTGCCACAAAAATACTCTGTAATATAATTTTTTGGGGGGGTACTGGGGATTGAACTCAGAGACACTTGACCATTGAGCCACATCCCTGGCCCTATTTTGCATTTTATTTAGAGACAGGGTCTCACTGAGTTGCTTAGCACCTCTCTTTTGCTGAGGCTGGCTTTGAACTCACGATCCTCCTGCCTCAGCCTCCCGAGCAACTGGGATTACAGGTGTGCACTACAGCACCCAGCTGTAATAGAATTTTCTTTACTTTAGTTGCATTAAAAAGACACAACCAGGAGAGAATACAGTGGGCTTCGCATGACAATGAATTCAAATTGAGCACAAGATTTAATTTTATTTACCTTTTCTATTTTATTACATTATTTACTAGTTCTATGATTATTACATTTGCTAATAATGTGTGAAAAGAAAAAAAAAACAAATGGATGTTTTACCTTTGATGCTATGTTTAGCAAGAGAAAAATGAAATGTAACCCACCTCACGATTCTGTACCATAATGTATAGTGAGTTGGCACAGTGGATTGGTTTTTTAATTTCCATGATAGGATTTGCCGAAAATTTTGAAATGTCATCTTTAAAATACAAGGTTTACCTGAAAGATCAAAGAGAACAGGAGGAGAAAAAGGGTGTTGAAATTTTGAGCCCGGGGTTGCATTCTGATCACTGTTCAGTCTGTCCCTTGGGTCCTACGATCTGGGCCTCTGCAGAGAAGTACCCTCTGGACAGCCTGGTGTCTTGGAAACACTGGACATGGGCAATCAACGAATACAGCTCATTGATGAGCAACATACTGCCAGGTAGCAAAGCTTAGGAAAAGGAATTTGGCACTGTGTGAAGAACTTGGACTGAAGGGCTTCCCCAATCAGGGACTTTCTGTAGCTCATTGGACCAAAATGGTCCCGTTCATTCTGGGCCCGCTTCTCCCTTCCTGCTCCTCCACAGGCAGCTCAGCCTGGGCCGCTGCAGGTTCTCCTTCCTCTGGATTCTCTCTGCCCCTGGTCACAGGTAGGAGGGCATCTAATGTGTGCTCAGACTGGTCCTTTCTAGGCATTGAAGCCCCACAGCAATGTGAAGAAGGTCCAGGAGGAGAGCCCGTTTCAGACCGTGAAATCAGTTACACCGCGACAGGCATGGGAAGTGGCAGTAGCAAATGGGACTAATGCTCCACGGGTCAAATCCTGACTTTCTTTGGGCAAAGTTTTAAAGCTCACCTAAGTTTTCTATGGTTATGACCCAGGCCTTGCTTCCTGGTTGCTACCTCCCTCCCCCACCCTTTAGCAGAAGGCCACACAGACATTTAATATGGGGAGTTACTGAAGTTTTGTAGACAGATTTATATATTCAGGTAAGACTTAGTGAAAAATTATTTTCCTTTATTTGGAAGCAGCGGGTGAAAGAATATAAATTAAAAAGAAATTATTTTTTGTTTGGCATAGCGTGTGTCTCCTTATTCTTCTAAGAGTGAGACTATTGGGAGCTGGACATTTTTTCCAGGGGTTTTTAAATGATCTCTAGTATCAATTTCTTATATTAGTTTTGTGGGATAAATAAGAAAATCAAGAATAGTTAATTCTACCTCCTTTTACAGAGAAAGGATTCCAATAAAATAAGTAACATATTTGGGATCAAAAGTCAAATTTCCCATATTTATACATCTGAATGGTCACTCTGACACTTTGACCCTTACACAAAATTTAGTCACATCTCTTACCAGGGAGATCATGCGAAGTGACAAACATGAGGCTCATGTACACTAGGAAGAAGAAAAACAAGTTAGAGAAGCAATAATATTTACTTTGAGCAACTTAAAAATATCTCTCTAGGTTTGAGAGTTATTTACTCTCATGTATTAATATTGGATTGGGATTTTCTTGTGCTAACAGAAATACTCAAGTGAATGGTTCTTAGTTGACATTGGTACCATGACACATGGTCCAAGCATTGTGCCCTGAGTGGATCCAAACTCAGATGGATTTGGGAGCTGGTCCTAACAACTAGGGTTGAGCTGATTGAGGAAGCATCCTAAGAAGCAGTTATCTATCTGGAAAAAAATTCTCAAGGTACAAATAAGCATGTTGCTAATTAATACACCTTAAAGGATGGTAGAGGAAGAAAGGGTGTTTTTGATGGGAATCGGTGGGTTATCCCCTTGAGGGTGGGGGGGGCACTTGTTTTCTGGGTATCACAATGACTTTAGGGCATGTGGTAGAGACCAAGGATGCTATGCTATACAGTACCCAGCATGTGGACAGTCTGCACTCAGAAAACTGTCCACACATGGACTGTCCCACTCATGGGTCTCCTACTGGTTAAATATGGGGCAGAAGACACTAAGATACTGAACTGGAATCAGAAGGAAGGCAGAGAAAAGGCATGAATGAATAGGACTGAAGGGAAAAAGAAAAAGATCAATAATAAATGAAATGCAGAAACCAAAGTTTAGGGATGACTTTTCAGTCTGGTGGACACGGCAAGAGATACAGGGTTTGGCCTCCTCCCAAATATAGTGATAGGCTGGAACACTCCACAAGGGATTGGAGTAAGGGCAGCAGGAGAAATCACTCTTTAAGTCATACACAAGGACAGTCCCCAACAGTGTTGTGTCTTATGTTATTCCTGCTCATCTGTTTGGTTCCCTACAATTAACAGGAGGCAGAAACCTGTATTGAATCCAAGCCATTGGCACTGACTCCCTACTTTCTGCTGAACACCTGACACTGGGCAGGTCAATCCGGGTCTTCCAGCCTGGGGAATCAGTCTGCTGCTCCACAGTAGGGCTTTGGGTGAAGAGCACAGCACAGGTGTGCTCTTGAAGACCCAGGGTGAAAAGCAGCACTTACCCACGAGGCACAAAATGCATGATCTGATGGCTGAGGAACTGGGGTTCAAGGGCATCATTGTTAGTTGTTAAGTCCTTTTTTCACTTTCACATCTGAAAGGAAAACCAATATTAGGTGATCACAATTCTGAAGTGTCTATTTAAATGGTAAAAATAACAATGGGGGCAAAGACATGACAATAAAAGGCCAGCAAGAAATAGTCAGATTCTGGACTCCAGCCTTCCCCCACTGCCAAGAAGCTGGACCATGGGCCCTACTTACTCAGTCTTCTCTCAGCTTCTGGCACCAATCCCCTAGCTAGTCATGGTCACTTGGTTAAAAAATTTTAAACACATTTTAAAAAATGTGAAGAGTCTTGTTACTCTTAGAAAACTTTTATTTTGGCGAATCCTTTATGAAAAGCAAAAACAAATATGTATTCTGATTTTCTCCCCCCTTTTAGGCAAGAGATATTATGTAGAGATTCTAGTCTTAATTTTTCCATTTAAAATGTCTTTGTGAGATCTTTCCATCAAAGAACGTTTTCTTGCTTTTGTTTTAAAAATAATTGCATGATGTTCTCTATGGACATATCATTAATTTAACTAGTCCCCTGCAATGGACATTTGAATTGTTTCCAATCTGTACTGCAAGGAATTCTCTTGGACACACATCATTTTGCACATGTAAAGGTCTAAACACAGGGAAACTTTCAGATGTAGGATTGCTAGGTACTATGATTTGAATGTGTCCCCTAAAGTTCATGTGTTGGAAACTTAATTCACAACACAAGAGCTGAGAAAGTGAGAATGGATTAACCTTGACATTGAGGAAGTAGGTTCATTGTTGAGAGGGTCTGTTGTAAATGTAAGTTTGGTTCTCTCTTGACTTCTTGCCATGTGATGTCCACATTATGATGCATTAAGAAGACCCTCACCACATATGGCCCCTTGACCTTGGACTTCCCAGCCTCTAGCACCATGAGCAAAATAAAAGCCCATTCCTTATAAATTACCCAGTCTGTGGCATTCTGTGGTTATCACAGCATGAAATGGACTAAGACACTAAACAAGGGGCCGATAAACCAGGGTTGTATCAGGAAACAGCAGAGTCAAGTTAGGATAATTTGAGGATGACTTTAATCAAGGGACTAGGTAGGAATGTGTGAGTTAAGATGCAGATTTTGCCATAAGGAAGCATGCAGTTCCTCCAGCTAACAACAGGGGGTGGTGGCGGGTCTGTAACCAATCAGGGCTTGAAGAGGAAAGGAGGAACCAATACTGGAATTTGGAAGAAGGGAATCCTGTGAGGAGCTATGACAGGAGGCTCAGGTGACTTAAGGGAAGGGATCAGTGATAACTCTCTTCTCTCTCTTTTCTTTTCCTGGGGTGCCCCATTGGCTTAACCCAATCAGAAGGTTTAGGGCAAGGGGGCAGTGATTGTCCCTACAAGACAGGAGCCACAGGCAAAGTTGAGGGCTGGGGAGGTGGAGGTTGAGTCTGGAAAGGCAGAGAGAAGAGACCAGGTCATGGGGCCATGAATTTGTCATTTTGATAAAAACTGCCACCCTGCTTGCCCTTGGGCTGTACTGATTTACATAACCCACCTGCAATGTGTGAGAACTTTTGCTTCCCACAGTGTTTTCAAAGAGGTGTCACCAGTTTTTTATGGATTCCTAAATGGAAAACTGTCCTCACACTAAAATTAATTTGCATTTCTTTTATTCTGAGATTGAGCATCCTTTCACATTTAAGAGTTGTTTGTATCTCCTTTCCTGTTAACTGTCTATTCCAACTTTTGCCCATTTTTCTATTGAGTTGTTGCCCTCTTCTTATTGATTTGTAGGAACTTCTTTTTAAATTTGAGGGAAACTGACCTTGATGATATCAATCACGTCTTTTTTTTTTCTCTCTCTCTCTTCCCCTAGTATGTCACTTGCCTTTGATTTGCTTGTACTGTTTTTTTTTTCTTTTTCAAACCACTCAGAAGTTTCTGAGTTTTATGTTTTCAGATTTCAAGGTACCATTGGCTTGCCATATTTGTGTGTGAGTTTTGCATCTGTGGATTCAACCAACTGTGGATCAAAAAATTAACATTGTTCCAAGTGTTACATGCAACCCAGAGATTATTCAAAATATATGACAGGAAGTGTGTGGGTTATATGCAAACACGATCCCATCTTAGGCAAAGGAGATGAGCATCTATGAAGTTGGTATCTACAGGGGATGCTGGAACCAGCCCCTGAGGACACTGAGGGATGACTATTTTCTTCCTCAACCTCTGGGTTTTGAGTCTTAGAGTCTTCTCTACTCCAAGGTGAGATGGGAATTTTTCAAGGAGCCCCAATCAGTTATGTTCTTCTTTCTTTCAGATCTTTCTTCTCCATCTAAGCAATTAGGTCCTATAGGTTCTGGGTATTCTTCAGTGCCCCAAATACTAAGGCAGTATTGAGTCCCAAGTAGAAATGAAAAAGGATTATAAAATAGCAGACTGAGTGCAGGCTACAAACAACTTAACTTTAAAAGTCTCTTTCTTTCTCTTTCTTTCTTTCTCTTTCTTTCCCTCCCTCCCTCCCTCCCTTCCTTCCTTCCTTCCTTCCTTCCTTCCTTCCTACTGGGGATTGAACACAGAGGCACTTAAAACACTGAGCCACATGTCTGGCCCTTTTTTTAAATATATATTTTATTTTGAGACAGGGTCTCACTGAATTGCTTAGGGCCTCACTAAATTGCTGAGGCTGGTTTTGAACTACTGATCCTCCTGCCTCAGTCTTCTGAGTGCTGGGGTTACAGGCATGCACCACTGTACCCCACTAAAGGTCCTCTTGATTGCCATGGTGACAGGTTCCCACTCATGGTATTCTAGAAAAATCCAAGAGAATTCAAGTAAAAATTTCCACTCCTGCTTCAAACTCACGTGCAGGAAATATCCAGGCAGCTTTCTTCACAACTGATCCCATAATACTTTTCTGTTTCGGAAACATCTGCTAGAATATCTTTGTGATATATGTTGTCATCTCTCCTGTCACTCCTCCACAGCAGAGGGGCTACATGGTCACAGACATTCCTCTAGATGCAGGGCACACCTGGATTGTAGACTGTCACATCCAAGGGGACTCTGAATTCTTGAACATCTGACCTGTGCTCTCCTTATCCCTCGGCTTTTTTTCTGATCATGGTACATTTTTGTGTTTGTCATGTGTCTGCAGCAAGACTAAGTCCCTTCAGAAGCCAAGAAAACACACACACACACACACACACACACACACACACACACACACACATACACAACTAGAAGTCCTGCTTACCCCTCCAGGAAATGCCTCCTTCCTTGCTGTGTTCCTGGTGACCCAGAGTCTACTTTGAACCAGATGTCTGATAACCAGATACTTGCTTATTTGCAAAATCTAATTTTGAATTCTTGGAGTTGGGCCTGAACTGTTAATGAGGCTCCTTAAAATTCTCCCTATGAATAGATCATTATTCCTAAAGCATAGCTCTATTGTCTCATTTCTGAAGCCTGGGCCATCTCAGTCCACCAGGGAGTGGCATGTAGAGGGTCCCACACTTGGTTTAATGCTCTCCTGTGGCCATCTTAAAATTTCTAATGATTTTATCTTTAAATTTGTGTTTTGCTAGTGAAGTCTGCTGGCACAAAGGTGGGCTGTGAGCTTCAGCTCCTATTTGGATCACCTTCCCTTCCCCAACATGATGGGCTTTCTGTGCCCCTGACTGCTGCTACCCTTTGGTTGGGTGCTAACACTCTTCAAACTGGAAGAGGGTCCAGCATTCCCTGGAGCCCTCCTGGTGCAGGTGCTGGGAGGTCAGGGTTTGGTGCTCCAGGCTGCCATGGAGACACCAGGTAGAGTAGAGGCTATTCCCTTTGGGCTGGCAGTGCCTGCCTCACCCAGGGGCAGCTGGCTGGAGGTTGGGTCTGGTTGAAATAACCTCTAGGTCACGCTTGATCCAGGTACTGTCAGGCCCATATCCTGGTGCCCAAGGGAGCACTCCCTTGAATGGCTCTGTCCCTGGAGGGACACCCTCTTCCTCTCTGCAACCTCTGATGACAGAACAATCAAAATGGCAGCAGAATGGTGTACGTTATCCCTCAGACATCATGTCAGGAAGCGAATCCAGAGGGAATGACTTTCTGGAATCCAAAAATACTTTGCAAGGTTTAAGAAATACTGGAATGACTAGCTTTTGCCTCTTGACTTGGACATTCTGATGGACTTACAAATTTTATGACTAGCTTGGTTGGAGTCGGGTTCCAACTGCTAGATGTACCTCAATCCTGCTTCTCTCTCCCAAAGAAGGTCAAACTCCAAGTACTTACTCCTTTTCTTGCCATAAAAGTCTCCATCCTGCTTCACCAGATGCCAACACCTACCTGTTCTACCAAACTGGCACTGTCTCCATTTGTGAATTTATTCTACAGCATAATAAGACTGTCTTTGCTTCTATTTTACACTTGTTTATGACTTCTTGGTTTACATCTTCCTGAATCTAGCTTGAGTTTGCTTCTGGCTTAAGGGAACCTCCCAAGATATGTTACGAAATCCTAATTGTGTAAAACAGTATTTTGTCAGAATTAAATGCTCTTTTATCAGCTTTTAAATTGGATAAATCTTATATCTGCACAATATGAACAACTGCTACATTCATGCCAATGATTAAAATTTTTATTTTTTGACTCAGAATGGCATTAAATAGGAAATTTAAGAATATGACAATGAGAGAGAGAAAAAAATGACTTTCTATTTTGTATCTCTAGTGACATTCTTCCCTGCTTTTTAAATGACTGGGCCCTATATTTTTATTTGTTCTGGTGGACCCTGCAAATTATGCAGCCAGCCCAGTCTTAGCTCACTATGGCCTGACAGCATGCAAGTTCCAAAGAGTGAATTCAAGGCTGTCACCAGCTTTCCAGTTTTCCCTGGAGTCACTGTCCCATGCACGTGCCAAGCTCCAGACTTAGATCACCATTGGCTTGGGTCTTCTCCATTCTGCAGGGTCTCTTACCTGGGAGCTGTTCTTGACACTTACACTCAAACAAATACTACTGATTTTCAAGGTTTAGCTGGAGTCTCGGTGAAGTCCTTCTTCTCTGAATTCCAACTCCTAAGTAGACAGACAGACAACCCTCGAGGAACTTGCGACCTCACAGTCCCTGGTAGGCAGCCTAACTATCTTTTCTTCTATCCTGATGGTTGGCACACTACCAGGCAGTTAGTGAATAATGAATGAACTGGATTCAGAAATATTGTACAAATACAATTCCATAACTTATTCTATAAATTAAAAAAATACAAAAGAGTACAAAGAAGAAAGTAAAAACGATCCTTATTTCTACCATCCAGTATCAATCAATAACACCTTGGCATATTTGCTTCAGGATTGTTTTTCCACATATATTTCTTGTTTCTGTAAAAATTCAACATGCTCATTTAAAAAAAATAATGTATGAAAGTACAAATCCCAGCATCCAGATATCACCATTAACATTGGGTGAACTTGATCCCAGAGATCTTTCTACATACTTAAATGCAAACATAATGCATGCGCACTTGCGTACACACACACACACACACACACACACACACACTGTTAATTTATTAAATCTATTTAGGAAAGAAAACGAAGCAAAGCTGAAGGAATTGTTGACATTTCAAACTTTTTTTTGTCCATCAGAAAGAATAAATTCCTACTATATCCCTCTGAGGTTTAAAAAATTATGAAAGACATTAGGAAGTTATAGTATTATATATTCATAGTACCTTTTAATTTTAAACCATATTTATTGATCCATGGTTTGAAAGATCAGAACATTAGCATTCTCATATTTCTTTTCCATTTCCTCCCCCACTTTCTTTTCTTTTTCTTTCTTTTTTTCCTATATATATTTTGGTCTGGATTTATAAAAATTACACTGTATTCTGCTACAATTTCTTTAGAGGTTCTGTATTATTTCCAACTTTAAATAGAATAAAGACCACATTTTCTGTACTATTTCTTTACTTCTGAGTCCCTTATGTCATCTCTTAATTGGCTATTTCCTGGACTTTGTTTTCTAGGTAGATGTGTGTATGTGTGTGTGTGTGTGTGTGTGTGCACGCGTGCGTTCTTTCTTTCGACAGGGCTCATGGTGCTAACACGCTCTGTTCTTCAGAGCTTGAAGGTCTGCCCACTGACTTTCAACTTGAATGACATGTTGAGAGGACAAATACCCCTTGGGGAAAGTTTCTTTCCCTTAGAACTTTTCCCTCCAATCATGACATTCTAGCATTTAATGTTTCACTGCAAAGTCTGAGACCAGCTGATTTTGCTTCTCCTTCCTTTGCTTTGTGTTCCTGCATTCCTAAATAGTTCTTTTTCTTTGACTTGAAACCATTTAAGATACCTTGGTGCTGAGCACTTCCATGTGAAAATTTCCTGGAAATGGCAAGTTCTTTAGTTTACAGACCACTTTTCAAAATCTTCATTTCAATTATTTTCTTTTGTTCCTTTTTTTTTTTTTTTTTTTTTTTTTTGTACTTTTGTATCATTTGTGGGTTTCCCTCTTCCAGGGATCCAATAATCCTACATGCTTGATTGTGTTTGGCCTGTCTTCCAGATTGATTCTTTCTAACTGATTTCATCTTTGTCTCTTTCATCCCCCAGGGGGCTTAAATCAAGCCTTTCCTCTATTTAAATATTTTAAAATATTTTCTCTCTTCTTTCCTCTAAATTATTTCTTCTGTTATTGAGTTTTCGTGAGCTTCAATTTATTCCATTGACTGCAATCTCTCTTTTAAAGTCCATTTAGATTTTTTTCTCATCTTTGATTTTGTTCAAATTTTTATCCAGTTGTTGTAGGGTGTATCTTTGGTTCCAAGATATGCATGTGTACACACACACACACACACACACACACACACACACACACACAGGAGACTCCTTGCAAGAACACCTTCTTGTTCTTTCCTTTTCTTCCCCATTTCCCCTGCTGTACTTGGAAGGCTTCAGTCATCTCCTACTGTGACATGGTGGAGTGACATCTTGACTTCTTTTTACTACTGGGACCAGTGTGTTCTGGAAAGCCAGGGAGCTTCTCCAGACCCTGCCTGAAGAACTGGTGCTGGGATAGGAGAGAAGGAAAGAGCTCAGTCTGACACACCTAGCAGGTTTCGGTAAGCATCCTACATACCTGGCTCCCTGTCCCTAGGGCTGAGGTGAGGCAGAGTCAGCAATCTGGGCACAATTCTAGTGCAGGCACGCCCTGCTCCTCGGCAGCCCTCTGGATTGCTTTCTCACTCACCTGCCCAGTACCAATGGCCTCAACATGGCTGCCAAGACTTATTGTTTGATTAATTGATTGCACTCTTTCTTATTGATCAGGGAGAATTTTCAAGATTTTTGTTGACTTGCCAGTGTAGTTTCTAGTGGTTAGGGCACACTTAAATTTTAAACATAGTTCTGACCCTCAGAATTAATAACAAACAAGCAAACAAAAACCAACGATAAAGCTTAAGGGTATCTGGTTTGTAAAGCCCTAGCTTCTTGGGGTTACTGAGTGTGTTCATATTCCTGCTGGCTCCAGAGAACATTTGCAGTGGCCCCCAACTCCATACACCCCATCTTACATGCCTCTTTTTTCTTTTATTTTCTCTTGTCTCTACCTCTTCCCATTCTTAAGGCAACAAAACTACTCTGCCAAATAACAACTTTTCCTTTATTTTTTTCCTGGACTGCCTACCACTAGTTTCATTCTTTTTTAAAAATTTATTTTATTTTTAATTTTTTTAGATGTTTACAGACCTTTATTTTATTCATTTATTTATATGTGGTGCTGAGAATGGAACCCAGTGCCTCCCACATGCTAGGTGAGTGTTCTACTACTGAGCCACAATCCCAGCTCCTAGTTTCATTCTTTAAGGGAGAAGAGACAGGGGAAAAAAACAGTGGACCTTCAGCACCCTTTGGAGATTGGACTGTCCTCCCCCAGGATACCAAAATCCAAGGACACTCAAATTCCTAACATAAGACAGAGTAGCATTTGTGTAGAACCTATGTACTTCCTCCTACATGCTTTAAATCATCCCTAGATTACCTATGATACCCCGTACAATGTAAATTATTGGTATATTGTATTATTTATTAGATAATGAAAAGGGAACATGTTTGTACATGTTCAGTATAGAGGGTTATTACTTGAATCTGCAGATGCAGAACCTGAAGATAAGGAGGGCTCACTATGGTGTCGAGCTATGTGCTGGTTTACCAATATTTCATGAATTATAAAAGGCACTTTTTCTTTTCCACATTAGAACACTTTTGCACTCAGGATACTTTGTCCAATAGTATGACACAGCATGCCTTACAGTGTTTTTTTTTTTTTTAACTTGGTTACACACAATTTTAGTGCATCTTATAATTATTGGAATTTTTAGTTTGGGTTTTAGTTTTGATAAAACATAAAGATTAATAATAAAATAATATACATGTCATTTACCCTTTATTAGTTTGCAGACTTATAAATGTAACAGGAAAATGAAGCCAGTGTGGTTTTGTGTGGGCAAGTGTGAGTGATGGAGTCTTTAATGTAAGTTTCGCTTCTAAGACAGTACCTCTTGGACTATGATCCTTCTGGTTTCTCTCTTAAACAAGGTACCTTTTGTCAAATAATCTGAACCAAATCTCAGGTATATTTTTCTTTAACTTTTAAATAAATGCAGGAGAAATTTTGGAGGAAAGACAGGTAAGAATGAAGAGTCATGCAGATTTTTGATGATTTAAAATTGAAGACAACTTGTAAACTTCTGCAGCTAAAAGTTCAATCCACTTCCTGAGACAGACAAAACCTTAACCATGCCCAAATTGGTAGCAACATTTATTACATATTTTCCTTAGAGAGGATTTTGGTGTGACCTCTGCCACCTACCTAAAAACTGTAGATGGACTGGCAAGAGTGGGACTGAGTACAGCTGGTGGGGCTAAGTTCCTGGGACATGACATGACGGGGGAGGGGGGGGAGGGGGGCAGCAGGACTCTGGTGCCAAAACCAGCACCTCCCACCAGGTTCTGATCCCGTGCTCAGGCTAATTTTTAAGACCTCCTGCCAAGCAAAACAAGGCCACCAAACAGTAAAACACAAAAGGAGGTGGGATATCCAAGGTTTTCCAATGAAGTCATGACAGGAGCCAAATAAATGGATAGGTGGAGCCGGCATCCTAGTGCACATAACTGGTTTGCTCCGAGTAAAAACACGAGCTAGAATATCACCCATATTCGCAAAATATCTTGACATTATGTCATCCCTCCCCACCTGAGAGAAGTTCACTCCTCTGCGCCTGAATCCATGTCCCCTCGCCCAAACCACCGCAGCTTCCAGGTTGTGGGTCTGGAAGAAGGTAGGGCACTCTAGCCCCTTCTGTGACCCCTGTCCAGCAAGGGATGATTAAATGGGCTTTTGTGTGGCAGGACCGAGACCCCGACCCGGGGGCGCAATTTGGTTATCCAGTTTTGCAAGGCAGGGTGGATCTTGAGGAATCCGACCCTCAAACTTCACAATTCATATCAAGCAGTGGCAAGTGCCCAAGAGTCCCAGGCACCCTAGGTATGTTGGGGGGACGGGTGCTGGGGGGGACTCAGGGCTGGACGCAAAAATGCTGGGCTCACAGCAGAGACGATGAACTGTCGACGCCAGGGGAGGGAGAGCACAACCTGCTCGGAGCAGCTACGTGGGGACCGCCCTGGGGCGCCCCGAGACGCCCCGGGGGCTGCGGGGTCCCTGGGACCAGTGGAGGAGCGCAGGGGTGCACCCAAGTATCCAGAACAGCGAGGCCAGGCAGGAGGAGGAGGAGTCCCGGAACGAGGGAGGGACAGGAGGGGGATTCCGGGAACCGATGGCATGGAGAAGGCCTCTGTCCTACTGTCAGCGGCCCTAGCGGTCTCCACCGCGACCCGCCTTCCCCGCCTTACCTTGGCAGTTTCGCCCGGCAGCGCCGCGCTGAGACGCTCCCCTCGGCCCACCTCCGAGCCGCGCTCCGCGCCAGGGTTCGGCTCCCGCGGCCGAGATGCGCTCTGCTCGCGACCCCTTCCTTGCACAGAGTCAGCCGGCGACCTCTTCTGGTGAGCGTCGGCCAAGCCCCGCGTGGGGCCAAAGTGGGCCGCGATTCGGGGTGGTGGCCCGCTGACTGCGCCAGGGAGGGTCCCCTGCTCGCCCGCCGGGATTCCTCGCCCCCAGGTGAGAAGAGCTAGGAGCCTGGGAGCATCGCTCCGCCTCCGGGCTGGCTGCGCGGACTCCCTGCAGGACGCGGCTGGAGCGGGTGCCGGGGGCGGGGCCGGGGCGGGGCCGGGGCGGGGATGCCCGATGAGGTAATGGATGTCTCTTGCTCTCTGCTGCTAACCAGTGGTCACCTCCGCCCAGGCAGGCCCACCGAGGAACCGTAGCTGATGCCTGTCTATTTATTGCAGTTTACGCGGGGGCTAGAGCAGTACCTGGCATTTGCAGACGTTCAGCACAAACGTGTGGGATAAATGAACCAGGGCCTGGATCCTCCCCAGTCCCGCGCCCCAACTTGCTAGTTTAATAAACTTCTCTGATCATAATTCTCCAATCAATAAAACAGGGATAAAAATACCTACCATTGAATTGTAAAGGCTTGGCTACTTGGGGGTTTAAGAAGGCCTTTGTAAATATTACAAATATCATTACCCACCACCCTGCTGCTCGGCGTGTCTTTCTTTCATGCTCAGGCTCAGCCCCTACTTATCAAGGTGTTTCAGAGTAGGTGGACAGGAAATACATTCTTTATTAGTTTGTTTACCTAATATTTATATCCTTTCAGCTTCCAAAACAGAACACGAGGCAGCTTTCAGTAAAATGTAAGTGTATTCTGTATTCTGGCCTGGCGCCATGGTGCACACCTGTAATCCCAGGGACTCAGAAGGAGGATGGCAAGTTCAAAGCCAGCCTCAGCAACTTAGCCGACACCCTGTCTCAGAAAAGGCGCGGGGTGGAGTGGGGTTGGGGGAGATACCAGGGATGTGGTGGTTACGTACCCCTGGGTTTGCTCCCTGGTACAAAAAAAAGTATGTGTATTCTAAATATTAAAGGTATGAAAATGGAACTGTTAAAATCATTTCCAACAGGAGGGAAATATTCTAAACCCAGCCTATTTAATTGAGCTTTCACTTTCACTTTCTGATCTCTGAAGAAAAGGAGGAGGAGAAAGCTTCATAATTTTTGTAGATGGAAAAAACAGGAATATTTCCATCCGTGAATTCTAACCTTGGCTGATCGTCCTTTGTAGACCAGGAACAGAGGTGATCATGAAGAGATTGCCACAGCCTGACCTATCATGTTACCCCTGGCAGAATTTCCACCAGCCCCACAAGATTGAAGGGAACTCATTTGGGATCCTGGTTCCTTACAAAAGACATTCAACATTGACAATATTTTCAACCACAGTTTTAGAGAAGTTGCAAAAATATCCTCATAAGGGGGAGAAAGACAATATAAAACTCCATGCACTCTTTTATATAAACCTATATATTAAAGTATAAATGTGCCAAGATGTTATTAACTATGATTAATTGGAGATTAATGAAACAGGAGAAGGAGCTGGGAAGTAGACCCACACAAATGGTTCACTGAACTTTGTCAAAGCAATGAAGCAATTCAATGGGGAAAGGATGGTTTTTCCAAAGAATGATGCTGGAACAACTGAGCCATAGTTTGGATCTTAAGTGTCCCCCAAAGTCCCCAGTGTTAAACGTTTAGACCACAGCTTGGGAGTGGGTGGAAACCTTAAGAGGAAGGGCCTATTGAGAGGTCTTCTGGCCATTGGGGGTGTATCCATGAAGGAGATCCTGGAATCCCTGTCTGGTCCTTTTCCTCTCTCTTTCACTTCCTGGTCATGAGTTGAACACCTTTGTGTCACCACATGCTCCCTGCTTTGATATTCCGACTCACCAAAGACCCAATAGTAATGGAGCCTCCATCATGGACCATAACCTTGGAAACTGTGAGTCAAAATAAACATTTTCTCTTGTTAAGTTACAGTACCAGAAAGCTAACTAACACAAATTGGATATGCAAAATGATGAATCTAGACACAGATTTCACTTTTCACAAAAACTAACTCTAAGTTGATCATGGACCTAACTGTAAAATACAAAACTTGGAAACTCCTACAAGAGAACACTGGAGAAAATCTAGGTTCCTTGGGTTTGGTGATGACTTTTTAGATACCACACTAAAAACACAGTCCTTGAAAAACAATGATAAATTGAATTTAGTTTTAATTAAAAACATTTGCTCTCTGCACACATTGTTAAGAAGGAAAAGACAGGCTACAGACTGGGAGAAAATATTTATAAAACATGTATCTAATAAAGGACATGTACTCAAAATATACAAAGAACTCTTAAGGTTAGCATAAGAAAACAAACAACCCAACTAAAAACTGGGGAAGGAATTTGAACAGATCTTTCATCAGAAAGACAGAGATGAAAAATAAGATATAAAAAGATTCTTAAGCCAGGTGCTGAGGTGTGTGCCTGTAATCCCAGCAGCTTGGGAGGCTAAGGCAGGAGGATCTTGAGTTCAAAGCCAGCCTTAGCAAAAGCGAGCTGCTAAGCAACTCAATGAGATCCTGTCTCTAAATATAAATACAAAATAGGACTGGGGATGTGGTTCAGTGGCCACGTGACTCTGAGTTCAATCACCAGTACCCCTCACCCCAAAAAATATTCTTAACATTGTACATCATTGGGGAATTACAAATTAAAATGAAGTTTGCTGCACACTTATTAGAATGTCTAAAATCCTGACAACCCCAGATGCTAGTGAAGCTGGGAAGCAACAGGAACTCTTGCTTCTTGCTGATGGGAATGCAAAATGATGCAGCCACTTTAGAAGACAGTTTGGCAGTTTTTTAGAAAGGTAAAAGTCTTGCCTTATCCTCCAGAATCATCCACTTACTGCAAAGAACTGAAAACATATTCACGCAGAAATGTGCACATGAACATTTATAGCAGCTTTATTCATAATTGTTGCAAACTGGAGGCAACAATTTATTTGCTTCAAAGTTAAATGGATTAACAAACTGGTACCTCTATACAATGGAATATTATTTAATAATAAAAAGAAATAAACTATTAAGCCACAAAAATACAGGGAGGAACCCTATATACAACTAAATGAAAAATAATCAGTAGGAAAAGACTACATACTATATTACTCTAATTCTATGGAATTGTGGGAAATGTCAAACTATAGACATAGTGAAAAGTTAAGAAAAAAAATCAGTGGCTTCCTGGATTTTAAGGTGAAGAGGGTAGGGATGAATAAGAGGAGCACAGAAGATTTGGGTGACAATAAAACTTTTGTGGGATCTATAATGATGGCTACTTGCCATTGTACAATTTTTAAGACCTCTAGAATGTTTCGCACCGAGTGAATCCTGATGTAAACTCTATGACTTCAATCCATAATAATGTATCAATATTAATACTGGCTCATTGCTTGTAACAAATATTCCATACTCATGAAAAATGTTAGTTACAAAAAAAAACTGTATGGAGGGAGATGGGATATATGTGAAATTCCTGAACTATATGGTCCATTTTTTTCTGTAAACAAAATCTATTCTATTTTCTAGAATGCACATGTTTCTTCCCTTAGTGTGTATTTATGTAGCATCTCCCATACTGAGCTCTGCCGAAGGTGTTGAAGACAGTGTGGCCTGCATGGCACAGAAGGAGTCACGGTCCCCTGGTGGGGCTCACGTTCTGGTGGGGATGGGATGCCTATGCAAGCCCACGAGTGAACACGTTAATTTCAGGGTGGCATGAAGACAAAGCAACAGGTGTGCCTGGGAAAGCTGAGGCCCTGCGACAAGGCAGTGTGGAAGGACCTCCCTCAGCTGAGGAGCCCTGGGCTGGGACCTGAGCAAGGGCAAGCCTGGGGCTGCGTTCCACAGGGCTGGGCTGGAAGAAAAGCAAATGCTAAAATCCAAAAGGGCCAGCCAAGGCAGGAAAGGAAAGAGTCCTCTGTGGGGTTGGGGTGACTTATCCCTTGGGCTTGAGCAATGGCTGGATGGAGGAATCATAATTTGACATGGGAGAGACTGAGGGAGCCAAAGTCGGCTGTGGGGGACAAGGGTAGGTAATTTATTTATTTATTTAATATTTATTTATTTATTTATTTTTAGTGGTGCTGGGGGTTGAACCCAGGGTCTTGTGCATGTGGGGCAAGCATTCTACCAACTGAGCCATATCCCCAGCCCCTTATTTTATTTTTTTTTTAATGAACAGGTTATATATATATTTTTTTAGATCAGTTTTAGGTTTATGGAAAAAATTGAGTGGAAGATAGAGAGTTTCTATATACCTCCTCTGCTCCAACCTATTAATTTCCTTATTACTATATTAATATTTTGCATTAATGTGGTACATTTGTTACCACTGATGAACCAACACTGATACATTAATATTAATTAAAATCCATGGCTTACTTTAGGGTTCAGTATCGGTGTTGTATGACCTGGGGTTTTTGCCAAACGTATAATGCCAACTATCCACCATTACCACATTCCATGGAAGAATTTTACTGCCCTAAAAATTCTTAGTGCTCTGCCTCTTCATCTACCTTTTTCTCAACTCCAGGCAACTATTGACTTTTTTATTTTTAAACTGTGTCAATGGCTTTGCCTTTTCTAGAATGTTGTCTATTTGTAGTCATGTAGTATATGGACTTTCTATATTGACTTTTTCATATAGCAATATGCATTTGAGTTTCTTCCATGTCAGGTTGTGACCTGATAGCTCATTTACTTTTAGTGCTGAATAATATTCTTTTGTCCGAACAGTTTGTGTATCATTCTCTCATGGAGGAAAACCTTGTTTGCTTCTAGTTTGGACAATAATGAAGAAAGCTGCTATAAATGTCCACATGCATGATTTTGTGTGAATATAAGTTTTCAATTCATTTGGATCAATGCCCAGGAACTTCACTGCTAGATCATATGGTAAGATATGATTAGTTTTGTAAGAAACTGCCAAACTATCTTCCAACGTGTGTCATTTTGCATTCCCACCAGCAATAAATGAAAGTTCCTGTTGTTCCTCATCACCACCAGTATTTGGTTTTGTCATGTTTTAGATTTTAGCCACCCTAATAGATATGTAGTGACACCTCAAAGGGTGGATATTTTTTAGGTGGGAGGTTATAATGCATGCCAATAGTGTATGAGAATGATCTCATAGAGAATGATAAATTAATACTGGGGAAGAGTTGATATAAAGTTGCTAAGATGGGGTGGGAAGGGCTCAGAAAGGGTTGAACTTCCATAGGAACAGAGACTTTGCATCCTTTGTAACAGAGGAAAGGCACACAGATGGTGTGTCTAGATTTAGAGGAAGAATGTAAAAGAGTTCCTGAGTGACAGCATCTACTTTTTACAGGAAATATGTAGCAATGTTTTTGCTGAGAGGTTGTGTGGTAAGGGTCATGAAGGAGATTTGTGGAGATGTGGAAAGTTCTTGTGTGTCAAAGATTTCATGGTGAAAGGTAACTTAGCGGGCTCGAGAATGTTATTATGTGAATTTGATCCTTCTCTTCATAAAATCTATACCCCTGCAACTTTCCGCCCTCTTGGGTGGGGAATAGTCAGTAAAAAGGGTGCCAAATTAGGAATCTGGATCTGGTCCCGCCTCTAGCATATCACCTTATGGGTTTACTTTTGAGGCCAAATACTCAGTGCTAGCATCCTTTTGGCAGGTTCTGGCTGAAGCTTCAGCTGGCTATCCCATGATAGGCTATGAACTTGCCGCACACGTGCATGTGTGAGGCAGGTGGGAGTCAGTTCCTCCACAGAGTCTCTGCCTGAGACCCCGCCCTGCTCCCCCCTGCATCCCGTTGCCACACTTAGCCTCTTTCCTGACAGCTTCCCTCCTTAGCCCAGGCAGGTAGAGGAAATAGGGAGAGGGAGGGCTGCTTCTCTAGCTCATCGGCTAGGTTCCTAATTAAAGGGTGTTGCAACCAGGGTGGACTTCTGACTTTGTTTGATAAAGTGGCAGCTGCCTCTGTCACACCCAGCCTCAACTCAGGGACTAAGCTGCGTGCACGTGATCCTCCGTCTTTACCTCTGGTTCTCAGAATAGCTCACTTCCTTCCTCTTTCACTCTCTTTTTCAGTCGGCAATATGATCTAGAGCTTGGTTGTATCTGTGTCTTCACCCTACCAGCCTTCTTTTGGGGAATGTACCAGGACTATGAGGCTGCTATAGTCATATGGTGGCTCAACCCTTCCCTGGGCTTGCCTGAGAAATGGGCTCAACCAGTGTTCAAAAGAAAGAAAAAAGGTAGCAAGGAGGATTTTGGCCTGTTTTCTAATGTAGATCATGTTGATGGACCAACTGAAGTCCCTTGAATTTGTGAGTAGCATTGCATTATTTTACATACATTCTACTGAATCTCATGTAGCAAGTTACTTCAAAAATGTAGATTCATTAAAAAACTACACTGAAATCTCACCAGTTGCTTCTCATGTGCATTGTGTCTGCCATTGGCCCAGTTATCGATTGGGAGATCTATGCACATGAGGAGGGAACCTGGTGGATTTCCAGGGGGCCCTTCTCTCTAGGGAAGCAACCCAAGAAGGCAGGTAGCTCACAGGAGGCTGGCAAGGTCTAATCAAGGTGTCTAGACTTGATCCTAGGTCCTGGCGAGGTTGGGGAGCAGGAACATCTGGGTGCAGCACCCCTCAAAGATCCCCTGTGTCAACCAAGGGAGAAGTCAGTGTCTCCTGCAGGGACAGCTGTAAGAAACTCAAAGATGAATGCCCCAGGGACCCCCCTCCCCACATTGCAAATGTGAAGTACTCTGCTAAAACCTCTGGGGACCTAGAGCAGCTGGGATGCTGGCAGTAAGGGAACCTGGACTGAACATTCCAAGAATTTTTCTGGATGGGAAGGACGAGTGGGGAACTACTTCCAGGACCTACTTGTTGTTGTCTAGACCCTCTGGGCTATCTCCTGGTCAGCAAAAAGTGATAATTACATTTGTTTTCCAACAGTTTTTTTTCTGATACCCTTGGGTTCAGAGCCCAAATTGGATTATTTTGTTTCTGATCAATAGCTTGATCAGAGGGAGATTAAGGACTATCCATTGGGTCTGGAAATCGAGAAGGGAGAAAAGGTGAATATAATAAAGTCAGCTAGAGGATAAAAATTCAGTAAGGATGTCTGACTTTTGCGGGAGGGGTCAATGATGAATGACTCTGGGTTAGAGGTGATGTGGCAGTAACATGGGGAGATTCTTGGCCACAGGGCTAAGATGCATGATTAGAGAGTTGGACTCAAGCTATAGGTGAGGGTTGGAGTTAGGGATGGAAGTTCAGTGATGGAGTGTGAACTTCAGGCAGAAGTTCTCAATATGGAGAGTAGCGAAGGTAGTATTGGCTATCATGATGGTGGGCAGCTAGTACCAGTGTTTGGTGGGCAGAGACCAGGGATGCTGAACATTCTGTATTTTTAGGATCACCTCCCATGATAAAAGTGGTCCTGAGCCTCTTAAGACTCTTGAATTATTTATGTAGGTGAGAAACCTATTTGTAATTATTTGAGCTTAGAACCTAATTCTGTCTTACATTTAATCATATGTTTTGGTTTGTGATGGAATGGTCACTCCTGAAATTCTTATGTGGAAGTTGTAACACTCCATATAACGGTATTTGAAGGCAGGGACCCTGGGGAGGTAATTAGGTCAGAAGGATACAGGCCTCATATGAGATTAGTGCTCTGATAAGAAGAAAGATAATCAGAAAGAGCTCTCACTCTTTCTCCACCATGTGAGGACACAGTAAGAAGATGACCATCTGCAAGCCAGGATGAAAAAAAAAAAAACCTCACCAGGAACTAAAGTCCCAAACCTGGGAGTAGGTGCTGGGGATTGAACCCAGGTCCTTGTGCGTACCAAGCATATACTCTACCACTGAGGTATACCCCCGACCCCAGGAACTGAATCTTGATCTTGCACTGCTAGCCTCCAAAACTGTGAAAAATAATTTTCTGTTGGTTAAGCCACCCCATCTAAACCCTTTTGTTACAGAGCCAAACAGACTCAAACAGTATGATTTTAATATCACCAATTTTTCAAGAAATGTAATTGCTGCAAAATTGAGAAAAAACCATACTTTATTTTGTTCAGAAATTTACCACAAGTTCTTCCTTCTGGAAAGATCACCACACCAATAACATCAGTCATGATATCTGAGTCAACAGATCACACCTCTACCAGACAGTGTGGCCACCATGTGGCACTTTTGATGAGCCCAGATTAAACAGGAGATTAGCATGATCTTATTTATTTATTTATTTATTGTAAACAAATGGGATACATGATGTTTCTCTGTTTGTACATGGCGTAAAGGCATACCATTTGTGTAATCATAAATTTACATAGGGTAATGTTGTTTGATTCATTCTGTTGTTTTTTCCCTTCCCCCCCACCCCTCCCACCCCTCTTTTCCCTCTATACAGTCCTTCCTTCCTCCATTCTTGCCCCCCTCCCTAACCCTAACTCTAACCCTAACACTAACCCCTCCCACCCCCCATTATGTGTCATCATCCACTTATTAGCGATATCATTTGTCCTTTGGTTTTTTGAGATTGGCTTATCTCACTTAGCATGATATTCTCCAATTTCATCCATTTGCCTGCAAATGCCATAATTTTATCATTCTTTATGGCTGAGTAATATTCCATTGTATATATATACCACAGTTTCTTTATCCATTCATCAATTGGCATGATCTTATTTATAGGTTAGTAAGTTCTCTCTCCTTGCTGTGTCTTGGGAATTTCTGAAGGAAGACTGGGGACATTAATAGCAAGGAGGCTCTTGTAATCGTTCAGTGGTGGTGGAATCCTGGACCAGGATATCAGTGGGGGAATGATTTAGAAATAGGAAGAATTGGCATGATCTTATTTATAGGTTAGTAAGTTCTCTCTCCTTGCTGTGTCTTGGAAATTTCTGAAGGAAGACTGGGGACACTAATAGCAAGGAGGCTCTTGTAATCGTTCAGTGGTGGTGGAATCCTGGACCAGGATATCAGTGGGGGAATGATTTGGAAATAGGAAGATCAGTAAATAGAGTTTGGTGCTAGATTGGCCGTGTGGTTAGGGTCACATAAGGATGCAAAGTAAACTCCCAAGATCCTGGCTTAGGCATTCATTAGATGGTGGTACTGTTTTCTAAGATGGCATGTGTGGTGGCTAATTTAATGTATTGGCTTGGCTAGGTCATGGTGCCCAATTCTTTGGTCAAACACCAGTCTGGATGTTGCTGTGAAGGCACCTTTAAGACATGATTAATATGTGAATCAACAGACTTTGAGTAAAGCAGATTACTTTCCATAATAGGGGTGGACTCATCAAATCAGTGTTAAAAGACTGAGGTCCCTTTAAGAAAAGGGAATTCTGCCTCCAGATACCTTCAGGCTCAAGCTGCAACATACGTGCTCCCTGGGTCTCCAGCCTGCAGCCTACCCTGCAGGTTTCAGATCACAGTCCTAGGATCACATGAACCAATTCCTCAGGAGGGTGAGTCACCTACTGCTGGAGTCTCAGCCCTCTGCCAGAGGTGGCCCTGTTGAAACAGGTGGAATCACTCCTGGGCTGGATATTAGGAAAAAAGGTTGAGATAATGCAATTCCTCGGCTCTCACTGAGTCATCCCGCACATTCAGCCATGACCTGTGGATGTTCTCTTAATTTTTTAGCTGGTGATTTTGGGAGTTGCTCCATTCTGTACTTCGGTGTTTGAATCACCAGATGTGACTGATTCCTTCTGCCTGTATTTATGGCCTCATCTATTTAACAGCTGGATTGACAATCGAAGAAAGTTAAAATCAGACACAAACTCACCCAGACCAAGCCAGCACTTCCCCTTATGATGTGCTCTGCTCTGCTCTCTTCTGTTCTGTCGCATCACATCCCACTTTTTATTCTCTGTAATGCTGCCTGAGACTCACTCCATTGTCTCTCAGTATCCTTGGGGATTGGTTCCAGGATGCCCTCTCCATACTAAAATTCACTGATGCTCAAGTCTCTTAAATAAAATGGCGTAGCATTTGCATAGAACTACACACATGCTCTGTATACTTTAAATCATCTCTCGATAACTTTTAAAACCTACTACACTATTAATGTGACACAAATAGTTGTTGTATTGTTTGGAGAAAAATGACAAGAAAGATTCCCCCCACCCCAAATATTTTCAATCTGAGGTTGGTTGAATCCATGGATTCAGAACCTGCAGATGCAGAGGATGGACTGTAAATTTATTTCATGAGCCAGTTGCAGTTGGGAAAACTTGATTTGGAAAAAGACAAAGGAAACACACAAACCTTTGTGAAATGAAGGGGTGATTAAGAACAGAAACCAGCGAGGTATTTCTTAGGTAAAAAGTAGCTGTGCGAACAGAGCAGTGTGTCTCCTGGCAGGTTGTGAGACTCTGCCCTTCCCATCCTTGGCCAGGGCAGACCAGAGAGGAGGGGGCTTCCTGTCTCAGGCCAGGGATCCCCCAGTGTGCAACTACTTATAGGTCAAGGGCAGGCTACAGACCTAAGTTCCGTTTCTTAGGAACTTTGTGTTTCCCAAATGTGTGCTATCAACAGGCTGTGAAATCAATTCATTGAGTCTCAGGAATCATTAAAAGAAAAAATTAAAAGAGAAATGTAATGGAATGTAGACTAGAATAGAAAATAGAGCACATAGTCCCTAGGAAGGATAAATATCAACCTGTTTCAAGTGCATGTGGTGTACATAGTGGTGTGTGTGTGTGTGTGTGTGTGTGTGTGTGTGTGGTATGTGATCTCTGCAGTGTATGTGTAGGTAGTGTGTGTGTGGTATGTGTGGTGTTTGTGTGGTGTATATGGTGTGTGTGTATGTGGTATATGTGATGTTTGTGTAGTATTTGTGTGTAAGGTGTGTGTGGTGTATGCGCTTGTGAGGTGTATGTGTGGTATGTGGGATGCTTGTTTTGGGGAACATGTGCTCTTTGTGTTGCATGTGTGTATGAGATATTGTGTGGAGTGTGGGTGTATATGATGTGTATCCATGTGGTATTTGTTGTGGTCTGTTTGTGTTTATATGTGTGGGGGGTACGTGATACATGTGTATTGGGCTGTAATCAGAAGTGGCTTTACCCTGAGGCTAAAGAAGCTCAAACTTTGAGACCCTACCCCTTTGCAAAGTCCTGTACCTAAGCTGGTATTTGTAATGCTGAACTGTTGTATTCTTTCCCTTAAAGAAAGGATGTATCAGTTTACTTCCCATTACTATAATGAAATGCCCGAGGCAAAACTTATAGAGTTTATTTTGGATCACAGTTCTGGAGTTTCCAGTCCAAGACTGAGCAGCCCATTGCTTTGGTCTATGGTAAGAGTGGCACATCATGGCAGGGATGCATGGCAGAGCAAGCCATCCACTTCATGAACCCATAAACAAGAGCCAAAGGAAGAGACCAGGCTCACAATTTCCTTTGAAGGTATGTCCCCATGACATAAGGACTTCCCCCAAGGTCCCACCCCTGAAAATTCCACTGCCTCCCAATAGCACTACTTCGGGGACCAAGTTTTAAAAACTTGGACCTTTGTGGGACACCCTGCCCCCCAAATTGTAGCAATGGATGCATTTTGTTTCTCAGAAAGTGTTTGTGTTTGTGACATAGCCTGCTTTACTTCCTGTGAGTCATAGCTCAATGTGGGGCAAAAATCCCCAATCCCATGCTCCCACCCACTTCCCACGAAGCCACCAGGCTGGATTTTTAAATGCAAACTTGCTCTCTTGCACAAAGCTCCTTGGGCCCCCAGGCCTTGGAATAAATTGCTAGCCACTCTTACTCTTCCTGGCCTGGGGCGCCTGTTTTCATCCACACTGTGCGCAGCCTTCTTCCTGCTCCTCTGGCGGCTCCTCATCCCACTCTCTGCCCCCGCTTTGCTGAACTACTTTCCTGCCCTCAAATGCTTCAGCTGCTCTTTTCCCCACGGGACTCTGCACATGAACGCTGTTCTCTTCTCCCCAAGACCCAGGTTCTCCTTCCCCTCCCGGACTCAGGTCCCGTCCTCTAGGAGGTCATTCCCTCTGCATCCAGGCTGGTCCAGGAGCAGGACTACCCGCGCCTGGCGGTATGAAGTTGGGACAGGAGAGGGGAAGACGTCTGGGAACACCCTGACCATCCTGGCCTTAACCCATCAGAAATACCCAGGTGCTGCAGGAAATTGAACACGTGCCCCGCAGGGGTCGGCAAGGCAAATTTGACTTCTGCCATGACGGTGACCAATAGTACAATGTAACATTACATCTGAAACATGAATTAAAAACGAAGAGAGCTCCTGATTTTTTTGTGTGTGGAAAAAATGGCAAAATGCTTTCATGTTTTTACAATATCAACCTTTAAAGAATGAGGCTCTCCTTATTCGCTTTCAAAATACATTTAAATTCCCATCCCAGTGTAAAAAGTAACACAAAATTATATATTTATATGTATATGTGTGTGTGTATATACATATATACACATTTCAATAACACAGTTGAAACTTTTTGTATACATGTAGAATTATACCTGTTAGAATTTTAACTCTTGGCAACCTTGCTTTTAGGTTAAGACCCTAAAGCAAGCAAACTTAAACTTTTAAAAAATTAGCCAGTTTATAAAAACACATTTAATAGACCCAAGTATATGTTACCTAATGGAATTTGAGGAGCCAAGAGTACTTGAATTTATATATAGTTGATGTTTTAGTATTTCAACTTTGCAAATTAATAGATGTGTCCTCTAACACATTTATGAAGATTAATCCCATTATGTTAAACCTAATTTACCCATTTCTAACTTAGGTTATCCATGAAAACCAAGGTATTGAATAAGACTAGTTAATACTTTAAGTCAGTTATTCTTGCCAAAGCAATGGACATTGTACTTTAAACATTTTGTAGAAACCAACACTCCAATTGACTGGCCACCTGGAAATAAACGTGTGGGTTAGTTTCAAAGGCATCTTTACTCTTAACCATTTAGATTGACCCTTTCTGTTAAAGTTTTATTTAAGTCATGTGAACTGAAAGGCATTTGGATCCATTCATTAAATTTATGAGTACTTAGTTCTCTATAAGCCAATTTGGATTCCATGTATAAGATATATAGACCCAGCACATACGTAGACACATCCTGTAATACACAGGTGTGCGTCCATATACATAAAGCAGGAAACAAAGATCTTATGGTTTTTGAGCAGGTATTAGCTCTCCACAGGTAGGAGATAATGGCTACAGATGTTTATTTCAGTCTCTATTAGATCTAAACCTCTAGAAATAAAAATAGCGTCTATCAAAGATTTTTATATTCTGACTTAAACATGGGGTAGACCTGTACAGTTGGAAATGTCAGGCGTAGAGTCTGTCAGCTGTGGTGGACACTGAAATCAAAAGTTCAGGTGGCACCGTGTCCTCCATAGGGATAGATTTTCTCCACCATCACCACGGTTTACTTACCCTGTTTAGGACTCTTCAAAGGAAAAGAAGATTTGTATGTATGGGATCTTTCCATTGTCCTTCCCTGTCCCAAGGTCTAGAATTTTTATTCCCCATTTTTTTGTAGATTCCTATAATTGAGTTTCTTCTGTGTACTCCCCCTGTTTAATGGAGGTTTCTTGTACACCCGAACCCCCTGTGTGCTCTTGCACACCCTCCCATCCCACTCTCTTAGAGGTGGCCTCATGTTTCTGAGAAGTCTCAGTCAGACTCCCACAATCTCGGGGATGGCCCGACCACCAAGGATGTACTTCTCTCTTGAGCTCAAAAATAGATTTTCCTGCCTTGGTCACCAGGGTGCTCGCTTGGGCTTTTTCTCTTCATTGCTGATCCACTTTCAATTTTGGGTGTGTTGTCAGCCTTAGGGATCGAAGTCTCCTCCCTGAGTCTGAGGACAACAAGGCAGCAGGATGCATCTCCTCTAAGCAGGGAGTTGCTATGACCCTTAGGTGATGTACAGAGCCCCACGTTGGGTGCCAAAATTGTTAGAAATACTGAGGTGCTGCAAGAAATCAAACACATGAGTCATCAAGACAAACATTACTTCTGCCACAAGAGTGTGCTAGGGAACCTGCCTAGCAAGCGCGCTTGGGTGGGCAGTCTGCCTGTTTTTATCCCTAACATAGCACTGCCCCTTTCCCTGATGGGAGGGCCTTAGGTGTATAATCTGTGTGATTAGCTAATTTTAAAATTGGGGCAGGCAAAGGGAAGGGCTATAGTTAAAAATGGCTACAATTGGATCTTCACATCTCGATTAGGGTTAAATACTATATTCTGGAAACGGACCACCCAATTTTATATTCTCACAACATCTGCAGCTCCCCATTTGGTGCTTCAGGGACCTTTTTTTCTCTTAAGAGAACTGAGAATACCTGTTTCCTGCCTTACTAGTTTCCTCGAGTATCTTTAGCTGTGTAAACATGCAGGACCTACCCAAAGCAAGACCCAGGTCTGGCTTCCTACCAATCCGAGCACACTGTTGACTGTACCAATATGGTGATGGAAACTTCAAGACCTTAGTCCATAATTATTAGGGGACTCAAAACAATGTAGGCAATATAATTTTTAGAAAACAAAGGAGGGAAACCTTTGAAATACAGATACTCCTTGATTTACAATGGGTTTACTCCAATAAACCCATTGTAAGTTGAAAATAGGGTAGAACAAAAATGCATTTAATTCATCTAACCTACTAAGCATCCTAGCTCAGCACCAGGCACAATGTAAAGTCTGGGCTGTTCTGTCTTGTGATTACCTGGCTGACTTGGAGCTGCAGTAGATCAGACTGAGCACTGATTGCCTGAGAAAGACCCAAATTCAACATTTAGAGTACAATTTCTACTGAAGGCATGCTGCTTTGGCACCGTCATAATGTCAAACCATTCTAAGTTGAACCATCACTTAATAAAGGTTAGCAAAATTGAAACCTGAGTAGCTATTATGGGCTGAAAGATGCCACCCCTCCTCCATTTGTAGGTTGAAGTCCTAACCTCCAGTACCGCAGAATATGACAGTACTTGGAGAGAGGGCCTTGACAAATATAACTAAGGTGAAACTAGGTCATATGGTGGCACTCTCATAAGAAGAGGAGATCAGGGCATGGACACACAGAGGGATGACCCTGTGGGAACGCAGGAGAAGACAGAGAGAGGTCTCAGAAGAAACCAATCATGCCGATGCCTTGATTCCAGACTTCAGTCTCCAGAACTGTGAGAAAACACAATTTTTGTTTTGTAAGCCACCCAGTCTGTGGTACTGTGTTAGGGCAGCCCTAGAAAAATCATGGTGGTCATCTTGTTGGGGTCCCCAGCTCCTCTGTTAGGAAATCACTCCCTCTGCTGGTTCTTTGTGTCATTGACTTGAAAACAATGAATTTCATGCGTGAGCAGTACAGCATTAAAGAACAAAGTACTTAGATTCTTCTTACAGAATCCTTTGTGGAATCTATGTATTATAAAGAATATGGTCTCTATAGATCCCCTTGTATACTCCTGCACTTGTAATCAGGTGTTAAGAATGCAGCTGGGCCCCTGCTCAGGTCTTGCATCGGTAGATTCAACCAATCATGGATGGAAAATATTTGGAGAATATATTGCATCTGTACCAAATAGGTACAAACTTTTGTCATTGTTCCAAAATCAACACAGTATAACAAATATTTTTATGTATCATTTACATCATATTAGGTATTACAAGTAATCTGGAGATGCTTTTAAGTATATGAGAGTATGTGGATAGGTTCTATGCAGAGTGTCAGGGTAATGGCACAAATGCACCACAAGAGACACAGCTCTGAGTTCAAGCAAAGGTTTATTGACAGAGAGAGTCTGCCAGACTGCCCCTCTGCAAGGAGCAGCAGCCTGCAGGAAAAGTTTCTAAACTACATAGTCATGTACAACGGAGTAGATAAAAAATAACCAGTCTGGCCCTGTGACTGTTACTTGACATCTTTGCTACGGTTTCGGTTGTTAGGACTCTTTTGGGTTGGCCCTACCGGGAAGGTCATGCCTGGGTAGGCAGGTGCTGATTTTCAAAATGGAGTTACTTTGGCCTAAAGACCTAACAAAGAGTATGTCATTTTATGTGAGGGACTTGAGCATCTGAAGGTTTTGGTATCCTTGAGGGTCCTAGAAATCAACCCACGACTACCAAGGGATAAGTGTGTTTAGCAAATGGTGTGACTCCCTACTGTGTCTGGCACTGACCTTGAGGAGACTGGACTGTGAGGAGAGGGTGGGGGAGGACTTTGGGTGGAGCTAAGTGGACAAGGTAGTGTGAGAGGCTGGGGTGGGGGTCATTCAGGGAGGGGGCAATGTCCCAACCAGTATGGAAGAATCAACCTGGATAGATGATAAAGCCATATGCTCAAAGTGTTTGTCATCTTATAAAATAGTTTCTTTTTAAAAATATTTTTTTTTAGTTGTAAGTGGACACAATACCTTTATTTTATTTATTTATATGTGGTGCTGAGGATCAAACCCATTGCCTCACATGTGCTAGGTGAACATTCTACCGCTGAGCCACACCCCAGCCCCTAAAAATAGTTTCTTAATACCTCTTTGTAAAACAACAGATCTTTAGCTTAGTCTGTTGCTCCTGGAAATAGTCAGCAAGCAAATCTTTTCTAAGCAGGAAATAGTTGTGTGCCTGCGGCTTATGGTATTTAACACACAGTCCTTGCTAGCTGGGTTATTGCTATTGTTCTTGCTCTCCTCCTAATGGTCAAGTCCTGTTGCCAAGGCTAAGAACAAAATAAGTCTGGAGAATTCTGGTAGAAAGTTAAACTTTCCACCATTTTCAACCTCATGTTATTGCTCTGAAACAGTGAACAATCCAGGCAACTTGTGTTCATAAAGCTATCCTAAGAACAGATAAAACAGTCCCTAGAATAGTGCCTAGGAAATTTTTTTTTTTTTTGAATGACTGAATAGAACAATATGACGTGGAAACACAGGCAGCTTTGAGTTTCAAACACATGTAGTCACTAGATTGTTCTACACTGTCTTTACAAAACCCAAACCCATCACATGGTCCGGGAAGATGATAGCACATTTTTATAAAGAGGGCAAAGAAAGCCCATTGTGGACATATGAGAGAAGTCAGGGTAAAGGCAAAGAAGAGAGAGTGTGACCTACCTAGGCCTCCAGGGTAAGTCTGATGACAGGACCCAGATTAGAATCAGGGGCTGTCCTGGCATGTCCAGGAAGCATGGAGGGAAGAGTGTGGTGAGACCACTCCCCTAGAAGGATAAGGTGGCTTTCCATGGCTTTGGACTGAACCTCCTGTTCACATACTGCAGAAGCGTTTGCTGAATGCACCCCTAGGACACACCCATGTGGGGGTTATGGAAAATAATATTCCTGCAACACAGCCCCCAAAGAAAAATGGAGGGAGGTGCTGCTTGGGAGGAAGGAGGGGAACTAGCCAAGGAACAATGCGCCCTGGGGAAAAGGGGGGAACACTGAATGCTGGGCCCTAAACCCTGACCTTCCCCCATGGTTCATTAGTCCTAAACGCAAGCACGGCAAATACCAATGGGCAAGATTTGAGCACTTATCCCTCAGGATCTGGACTCCTACCTCCCCAGACAATGAGTTTCAACCTTTTTACAAATACCCTCCTATTTCAGTTTTAACCTGTTCAACTAGCCCCTGACGATCAAAACTGCACACACACGGTTACATCATCCTCATTGTACCCTATAACACCAGACTCTCCTCTGTAACTGATGGTCATCTTCCCATACCAGAAAGTGGACCCCACCGTGGCCCGAGTCTGCAGATATATAAAGGCTTCTCTGAAACTGTTGAGGTCTGCTTCCCGTCCTTTTGCACTTACAGCGGATGCAGTGGTGAACTTAAGGACACAGGCCCTGCTTTCTTGGGACTTAGATTCTCATGCAGGTGAGAGACAATTTTACAAGCCTTTGGAATTGTGATGAGTATAATTAAGGGAAATGGACAGAATGACAAACCAACCTGAGAATGGAGAGCTGAGCCACTTCCGGGTGAGGGATTGGGAAGTTTTACCTGTGACTGTCACCTCTAAGGTGAAACTGGAAGGGGGAGCAGGAGGGCAGTGGTGTAGGAAAGCATTTCAGGAAGAGCGAGCAGTTCATGTAAATGGCCCAGGCAGCGAGAGCCATCAGAGTAGGGCTGGAGGGTGGCTCCTGGGGCTGGAGGCTTAGCTCAGGTCCAACAAGGGTGCCCTCTGTTTGCCAAGTCCACTCAAATTCATGTAGGGACCTCTGGGGTTGGAGGGTCCTGAGGCCTGCCATCGTCACACCCCTATACTGTTACCAGTCGCTCCTTATAGATAAATACCTTCATCTTTACCTGTTTGCCTTCCTGTAATGGTCACTCCATTCAGGGACAACTGCTCTCCCTCTTGCCCTGGCACAGCATTGACCTGGCTTTTCCCCTTAGGGAGTTGTCACTTGTCCGCCTGCGTGAACTCTCAGCTCCCTTGGTCCAACCAAAGACCTCCTTTGCTCTCACTCCATCAGATCACCTATGACCATGGTTAGACAGTCATTGCTCTATGCCCCATCTGTGGCACGTAGTCGGTGTGCAATAAGACATGCGGGTGACTGAACCCACCTTCCAGAACACAGAGCCTCCCTATGGGAACACCGCGTCCCCTGCCTGAATCTCATCCCCACCGTAACGCTGGCACATGCTTCTGTGCAGACTCTGTAGCCACCACATGGGCTATGACTCTTTCATCTCTAACTTCCCACTTCCCTGGGACGCCAGCCCTCCAGACACCACGAGCAAGAAGAAGCAGCGTCAGCAAACAGTGCTCTGAGAACCTAGCTCTTGGTAGCACGGAAGCCACCTCCATACCGTGATGAAAATCTTTTTTTTTTTTTTTTTTTTTTTTTGACTCATTGTCCTTGCCACCTATAATTAGAAATTGTAAAAAAGAAAGCATGGTCCATGGGGGAGGGGGGACATGACCCTGACATGTGACAATGAATGTTCATTGGCCATTGTCACCACTGGTACTTGAGGAGGGCTATGCCAGGTTCTGCTGCTGCTGCTCTCAGGGCTTGCTGTGCCACACACTTTGGGGGAAATGTCAGGCAGCCAGTTCTACATTCCCACACCATTTTGCCCGTGGTGATTTCCTCTGTGGCATGACCAGGGCATCTCCCTTCTCTTCCCCTTTCTCAGTCCTGTTTCAGTTTCTGAGACACCACAGGACCGACGCTGCCAGTTCTGATTATGTGCAAAAGTTGGTTAACAGTAGCCAAGCATTTCTTTCTCAGCTTCTGCTTAGCTGCAACTTACTGATTGTTCAGCCTTAAGTATTATGAAGTCCTCTGAGTACAAAATGCTTAAAACAGAAATTTCTTGCCCACACAATATACTATTATTTTTCTTTTTCTAGCATCTGCTTTGTGGTTCAAATCTCATATGGGAACTTCTCCTTCCCCAAAGGGTCAGCCCACTCTGGTGTCTTGTTCCATCTAAATCTTTTCCTACTTCCACCTACCATCTAAATGTCTCAGGCACTCCCCCGTCTCAGCCAGTGTCCTTACTTGGGCTTTGCCCCAGAAATACTCAACTGTATTTCAAATATGTCTGATCCCTCCAGCTTGTACAGTTCCTGTGTTCTGTGTGCAAACTATATATTTTTTTCTAACATACCAGTGAACTTTTAGTAACTTTGTATTTATGTGTCAGTAGGGGATACAAAGACTAGAAATTCAGTCTTTCTTAGCAGCGGCATCTAAGCATATGTGGTCACAGAAAACAGTGAGATTCACAGCTCAGGACACTGTGGTATGAAACAATGGCTGTGTCGCTCCTCTTTGATGCACAGGATATTCCTAGATCTGATGTATTCCTGTGAGCTATCATTTGCTCCATCCTTTTCCTAACCTAGAAAGCCTATGGGATATCGTCAAAGGAGCAATCTTAAATATTCTCTACCCGATGTGTATTTTCCAAATGTTTACTGGTGCATTATAATCATGCATATTAGTGGGACTCATTGTTACATATTTGTACATGCACACAATGTAAACGATGCAATCTGGCCAATGTTGTTCCCCAGTATTTCCCTTCTCTTCTCCTGGTGTTTTTTCTCTACTCTACTGGTTTCCCTTCTGCTTTATGTTTCTATTTGTAAGAAAGAGACTTAGAGACGGTGATACTTAGAAATCAATGACTCTATCACACCATATACTGCTCTCCATCCAGTGGACAGCACGAAGGGTAGCTGACAAAGACAGGGTTCTTTTCAATCCACAGATCACACTTCACAAAAATAAATGAAGTTCTCAAGTTATGTTTGCCTCCAAACTGCTGATTGCAGTTGCTGTCCTGATGTTATGTGTGTCTGCATGTTGAAGCATGGACGCCAGATCTGCCGCTTCTGGGCCTCTCTGGTTCTCCATTTCCGTGTGGTTGAAAACAGGGACATTAATTCTTGCCTCACAGAGATGCTATGAAAATTCAATAGAAGTAACTTTGTGAGATTTCTTAGCACTGTGCTGGCATTGAGTGTTGTGGCCCCAATAAATACTTGCTGGATGAAAAATGTATATTTACTTGAGAGTCTGCTGTATAATTTTTCTTAATACAAGTATATGCAGGAGACACCTCCAAGTCACTTTGTGCCAAGACAGGAGGGAAGACAGGAGGGAAGGTGTCTTGGGGGAGAAGAGTTTTTCCTATTATTGCTTTATAGTTTTCAGTTGATCGGGTGCATGTCTTTCTTCCTTTCCTTCTTTGAGTTCCCTAAGCAATTATTCTGCAGGTAAACTCTGTTAACTGGAGGCTGTGGTATTCAGGTCAAGGTTATGCATCTGTTCCCTGTGGACCAGTTAGCTCAACCTGGCTCCATGTCCATCCACATTGATCTTAATCCAGCAGCCAGATTCACAAGTGTGTGACCAAGTCCCATAGGGCACCTGGGGAAGGTTGACCTTAGATCTGGGCAAATTGCTCCTGCAGTGGAGAAACACCTCTGCGGTCAGCTGTCAGATGACCTGAAGGTGGCGCTGTTTCCTCAAGATAAAAAGGCATGTAGGGTTGCTGCCATTGCATTTCAGTGTGTGTGAAACCATGGTAATTTGGGTGGATTCCCTTGCTTTCCAGTCAAGAAACGATCCGGAGTGATAAAACTCTTGCCCAAAACCCTATCACAGGTTCATAAATGAGACAAGGCTAGACATGGGCTCCTGGATTTTAAGCTTTTGCCATTTTTACTACACTAAGGGTTACTGTTCCTAAATGGCACCAAGATATTAATAATGTTTAAAAGAAAACAGAATGAATCATTTCATGCCTACATTGGCAATATTTTCAAGGAATTAAGTATTGAATTTCAGATGTCTATTATTCCCAACTGCAAGTCAAACTCAAGTCGTTTTGGCTTTTATTACAAAGAGAAGTTTAATATATATCTGTGATTTAATGGATAATTAAATTTTCCCTTTTTGAACATTTGAAAGAAGACAAAGAATTGGTATGGATGGAATTTAGTTCTGTACCCTCTTTTCTGAAATGTAGGTGAAGTTAAAACAGATGAATTTTCTGTTTAAGTGATCACAATTGAGATACCATGTGGGTTTTGAAAGGTGCTGGTGTGTCCCAGCCTGGTAATGAAAATAATGTGGAGGCAGCCGTCCTTAACCCTTTCCTTACCACAGAGAGTGAAGCCTCTCAGGTACAGGGCACGTCAAGTGTCAAGTACATCCCACAGGCGGGTATAGGATCTGAATTCATCCTTTAGAAGCTTTCTGCTCTGAGAACAAAGTTCTTTACAAAATAAGTGTTATTGACTTCCTGGCTATAGTGTGTCCTTGGAAAAGTGAGAATGCTTCCACTTTCTTGTTGGTGGAGGTAGTCAAGGTGTGGTCAGTGGGGGCTGGAGCCTGTGCTATAGAATTCAAGGTCACCCAAACAGGTGGGGCTTGTACCTCTGTTGTAGGCACTAGCCAAAGCTTTTCTCGGGATACTGACCCAATAGTACCCCTCACCTTAGTGACAGTAGTACCCCTTTCCCCCTTCATCATGGAGAGTTGGTTTTATTGTTCCTGTATTTCTATTTCCTGCCTTCCTGTATTTCCTGCCTTTTTTCAGAGCTAAGGGACACTCAAGAGAATTGATGGTTTCTGAAATAATTTTAAAAATATGCCCAATGCAATTTCTGAGACATATTTATACTAAAAAAAAATCATTGTTTCACTGAAATTGCAATTTAACCGAGTGTCCTGTGTTTGCTCTGGTGAACCCCTGTGTGACCAGTGGCTTCCGGACCAGGCAGTGGCATGGGAGATGGCCTCAGCAGAATTGCCATTTCCCTTCTCAGTCAACCTTCACCTTGTTCTCTGGGTCCTGGGCCGGGGCACCTGGGAGGTAGTGGCCATCTGTGGCCTTGTTGAATTATCGCCACAGGTGACTCATGGCTTTTGCTCTCCTGCACCTGTCTTCTATAGTCAGATAAGCACTTCCTAAACTAACACTCCTTAAAAAGCCACTTCTAATACATAAAATGCACCTGAACGGTGAAAGGATTTTACATCGCATACTGGGAAAACAATGCCGGTCATTCTTTATCCTACGTTTGAGAGAAATTTGTGATTTATTTTGTAGGCAACCTCCATACATTCTGGATTGTTATTTCCCAATTGCCTCTTTCCTTCCCTCCTTCCTTCCTCCCTCCCTCCCTCCTTCCTTCCTTCCCTCCCTCCTTCCTTCCTTCCCTCCTTCTTTTCTTTTTTAAGGTTATTGTCACTGGGAATTGAACGACTGAGTTGCATTCCCAGCCCTTTTTATGTTTATTTTGAGACAGGGACTCATTAAGTTGCTGAGGCTAGCCTTGAACTTGGGATTCTCCTGTCTCAGCCTCCCAAGTGGATGGAATTACAGTGTGTGCTGTTTTTAATGTGGGATGTGTGGCCCCTCTTGCCTGTGGCGATATCTGTGTGTCTTGGCTCAGAGTCAAGTCATCGATTTTCCAAATTTAGATTAAGGTAAATCCTGTTTGCTATATGTATATGCTGCAAAATGGCTACCACTATCAAGCCAATTAACAAACCCGTCACTTCATATAGTTACTGTGTGTGTGTGTGTGTGTGTGTGTGTGTGTGTGTGAATACTTCAGATGTACTCTCAGCAAATTTCAAGTTATGCTACATTATCATTAACTATAATCATCATGCTGTACATGGGCTTTCAGACAAAATAATTTTAAATACCTTGATTCTGAAATATCTTTAGAGTCAACAATTTTTTTCCCCAAGAAATTAGCAACACACATTGTTTCTCATTCTTTGTAAAGTAAAAAAGCAATGAGGCCAAGCCGGGTGCGCTGACACACGCCTGTAATCCAATCAACTCCAGAGGCCGAGGCAGGAAGGATTGCAAGTTCAAAGCCAGCCTCAGCAACTTAAAAAGGCCCTAAGTGACTTAGCATGACCCTGTCTCAAATAAAGATAAATAAATAAATAAAAGGGGCTGGAATGTGGCTAAGTGGTTCAATCCCTGGTACCAAAAAAAAAAAAAAAAAAAGCAACGAGGCCTGTTTTAAAATACATTGAGTATAATTTGTGGCCCAGTCAGAAATATAAAGAAGATTTGAGACTGCTTTTCCTTTGTTCTCTAGTCTGGTAGAAACACATTTGTTAAAATGACAGGATTGAAAGTTTAAAAACTATTTTCAAAATTGGGATAATGAAATAAATTGTAGTGTGTAAGTAAGTGTTATGTGTTATATTTGCATTTTTAATATTCTGCAGGCTTTTCTACTCATTAGTTATGATTTGCATTTGGAAAAATGGTGCCCTGTGTTAGAAACCTCAGATGATCATAATAAAGTAAATTACTCAATAAGCATGAAAAATAAGAAAAGCCACTGTTGAGGTGCAGATGAAATCAACCAATCAACCAACTAGCCAAAGTGTAAATAGAAGCAAAACCAGATGCATTTAAATTTCTCCCTGGGATATATCAGAATGACCTTGAAAAAATTTAGCACCAAAGTAAGTTCTTTACATGTAAAATTTAAGGATGAATGTTGATGGTTATGTTAATTTTTGTTTATATATAGTTTTCACATTAAAATAGAAGTGAAATGATGTAAAATTTGCACATGAAGTATAGAAAGCATGCCACTTATTTAGAACAGTCATTCACAAAAAAAAACAAAAAAACACTTGATTTTTTTATTGCCAAATTTCATAGGAAATTTAGGATATACAGATAAGCAAAAAGAGGAAAATAAAAAATTACAGGTAATTATACAGAGAGAATTCCTGTGGATTTTAGTGTATATCTTTCTAGTTCTTTTTTCTAATATGCCTTTATTCTTTTCAGTGATATTGCCCAGGTTCCTTTACAACTATCATTTAATTTATCATAAGGAAGGATGAAACTGGAATGGAGAGGAAGGAAGCTGAGAGTTTTGCAAGGATTCTGATAATAACGTACAAAACAAAGAACTCCGGACATACAGAAAGCAGAATTGAAATAGTTCTCTGCCACTTTTAATTATATCAGGATAACAGCCTGTGATTCCCTGATGTTTTCATTATCAGAGTCACATCTATTTTTTGTGGGGGTTAAAAGCACATTTCTGCAGATTTAAGAATGAGTGAGTAATGGGCTAGGGGTATAGCCCAATGCCCAGTGGGAGAGCACTTGCCAACATGCTTGAGACTCAGAAAAAAAGAACTCCCCCCAAAAAACCCCACAAAGCAGTGTTAACTTTTCTTTTTCAACTGCAATTAATTTTTTAAAAATCTGAATTTCCATCCTTAACGGATTTGAACTTTGCAGACTAACCACACTGATTTAACAACTAAGGCTAATGTATTTCCTTCCCTCTCTGGATTTAGATGGAAGGACTTTTCCAGAAATGTTTAGCTTCACACCTCCTGTCTGACCTGCCGGATGCAGAAGAAACTGAGTGGACAACTGCAGTAATTTCACACCTGAGCTAGCGGCAACCAAGAGGGCTGCCAGATTAAAAATGGGTGAAACCAAATGTGTAGCAGAAGCTCACACCTTTGTGCAATCCCTAAAAACAAATAGTTAGAAAATGATAGAAACATGAGACTCCAGGTAACAAAGATACTTAGGCTTCATTATAAAAAAGATTTACAAGGGGGTAGAGACAGGAGCCAGCATTAAAACAATAAGAACAAAAATAGCCATGTGATTCAGCAGGGCGTGTTACCATATTGTACTCAACCTGAGGATATTAATTTCACAGTTTTCATAGATAAGTTTAGACATAGGAACATGTCACAAATAAGCAGCAATCTCAGTGAGGATAAATCTGCTGGGATTTTACAGTCTGCAATTTTTAAATTCAGCCAAGTCCCCAAGGGCCAATCAATATTGGTGGCAATTATTCTTAGTACACAGTTCAAATGAAATGGGTGTGTGTTTTTCTCTTTTATCAAGGTGGGAGATCGTGATATAGAAATAAGCAAACTCCCTTGTGGCTGGCAATGGGCTCCTAACAGCTGCGGAGAGTCTGCCGTGGGTCTCTTTGGCCTGATCCTCGGGAATAGCCCAATAATGACCCCATAATTTTAACCCTTGAATGTGAGCAATGTTTGCTAGCATGCCAGGAAAAACCTAGCATGTGTCAAACAAAGAGAGCATGAAAAAAACAAATAAATGAACCAGCAGAACCTCCCAAAGCAGCTGCTGGGAGCATTACCGAATACACAGGTTTTATTTACACTCTGGTTTCTAAGCCGCAACCTCTTGAGGGCTGATGCTGGGGACACAGGTATGTTCTCACGAGGCAGAGTCGGTTTACATTCTAGAGGGAAAGGTAGTAAGCATCTTTTTTAATTTCTGAAATTACGTAATTATGCAGATACCGATTTCTGCAAATTGGTGGATTTTTTTCTTTGAAGTTTTCTTTTTCTTTTTATAATTTTTTTTTTTGTCATGTTTTTGGGAGGTTGAGAATTGAGATGGTGAGTGATCAGGAAAAGGAAATCAGAGGAGAATCGGAGCTCGAAATGACAGTTCATGTTCCTTTTCTTATTGGGGAGGCCCAAGTTTTAGTTAGCTGGTGCTGACCTTGAGGGATTTGGTTAGCAACACTAACAAAACTCCTCATCTTGGAAGAGAAAAAAGGACCGAAGACTGTGCTCCGTTTACAGCAAATTCAGATGGGTGTGTGTGGGAGTTTCCTCATCCTCAGTGTGGGGTCTCTTGTCTTCAGCCTGATCCTAAATTGGGCTTTTCATCCTGTTTTACTTTTATCTAATTAATGGCTTAAAATGTCAGAGTGCTAGGAATCTAAAATTATTTGAATGACATTTTATATTCAATAATAAAAATAAGAGCAAATTAAAACCACATACTCTGTTGCCACCTGTGTTTTCAAACTTCTCGTAAATAATTGAAAAATTCTGGCAAAGAACCAAAGATGCAAATAGGAATAAAAGTAGCCTATTGGTTTCATACACTCGGTAGTCCATTAGCCACCTTGGAATTATGGATTTTTCTTATGGAATTTGTTAATTATTTTTCCACTTGGAAAGAAAAAAATGGAATGAATCAAGAGGAGATTTTAGAAAAGATATCAGGTCATAAAAATCTATTTGCCCTTTCAGAATTCCATATTTTTGTGGAAGGGACCTCGGGAGAGGAGCGAGGATGAACATAGGGAACCATCACCTGTTCCTGACTTTAGGACAGTGTTTAATGGTTGCTTGCCTCATAGAAGGGCCTCAAGTGAGCGCCCGTCCACTTACAACTCTTTACTGCCTTATACTTGCTCACAATTATTTCAGTTTCTTGCTGAGAGTGGGTCAAAGTCTCCTGGACTTAGGGACTGGAGTCAGTATTGTAAACCTCAGAAATACTTTTTCTTCCTGTCCTCCTCTGCTTTGAAAATGGGTTAGAATACAGGTTCCCCATGGCAATGGTGACTTGTGGTTAATATCATTAGACCTCTGGTTTGGATTAAGGGTGCTAATTAGTTTCTGTCCTTGACTTTTTCCAATTAAAGCATGGAGGACTTGGTGCTAAACACCTGGGCAGATTACCCAATTAGATGAAGGAAACATGCACAGTCGTTCACAGGTAATTATTTTCACTTTCATTGCTTTTTTGGAATAAATACATGATGAAAGGGACATCCTTTCTACCCTACTAACTGTGAGATTTCAGCTCCTGGGCAGGGAAGCTGGGTTGGCACTGCCTTCTCAGTGGACAATGTTGGGTCTCTCGTGTGTGTGAACATATGCAGAAGGTGACTCATTTGCTTTGCTTTCCCTTGGACAAAGCCAGTCACTTCTACTCTGTCACCCACACGCTCCTTTGATAGGCGGTTTCCTTTGATGAGCCAGGAGAACCTGGGCTCTTTGGATGTGCGATTGATTCTTTTGGGCATTCTTGGAAATGTGCTTTTTTGTCCTGGTACCTCACAATGTTGGGGGAGCCTCATGGCTCTAAGGGTGAGACGTCTTCTCTTCTTTAGAATTCAGAATTGAAAAACCAACCTCTACCTTTACATTCTTAAACAAATAACACAACACAACAACAACAACAACAACAACAAGCCCCAAAGCTACTGGGTCCCTTTCAGCCACCGGGACCGCACTGTGGGTCATTCGAAGCTCACAGGGAAGCACCAGGCCCAGCTGGAGCTGAACAGGAGGTGCAGGCACAGAATTAGAATCCACCTTGGGACTATTTGTGGCTCATGCTGGAAGCCTGTAACAAGTCTCAGCAGTCTGTGTCATCGCAGCCCCGGGACCAGCCGGAGGACACCCGACCACTTCCTGAGCTTGCTCCAGCCTCGGCTCTCCCTCCTTCAGCCTTCAGCCACACTCTCCACCACACCTCCATCTCTCCAGATCCTCCTCTCCGGAGGCCTAGCTCCTTAGGGCCCCTTCTCCAAAGTCTTTCCCAGGACTCCCAGGTGGTTTTCTTCTCTTTGCTGGGAAGCCCGGTAGCTTCCTGGCCTCCTTCCCAGCTTTACTGCATGCTGCGTGGTCTGCGTGAGGAGGCCTTCTCAGCCTCCCGAGGACATTACCAGCCCATCAGTCAATGCTCAGCAAGCACTGACTGAGGGTGCGGTTGGTGCTCTGCATGCTTCCAGGTGCTGAAGACTCGGTGACAACAGAATAAATTCCCTTCCTGCGTGAAGTTTCCACCCCACAGGAAGGAGGGCAGACAGCCAACGTGCAAATTCATAACTACATCTGCTGAGGTCACAGAGGGACAGCAGCTCTGAAGGAAAGACTCCCACCAGGCAGGAAGTGACGGGGGCTTTGGGGTGGAAAACAACACTCACTGTGCACACGGCTGCCATCACTTCTATCAGTCAGTCTGTCATCCTCACAAAACTCTACCAACTGAGTACCACTGTTGACCCACTTTAGAGAGGAGAAACCGAGGCCCTGAGTGGCCAGGACACACAGCTAGTCACCAGCAAAGTTGTGCCATCCACTCCAGCCAGCACACACCTAGATGGCCTGGCCGCCCCTTCTGCCTTCCCCTCAGGGCCACAACAGTGGCAGCTGTGGGGGAGGATTTAGCGCTGAGACGCCCTGCATCACATTCTGCACCAAGGGGGGGGTCTCAGGAGTGGCCCTGAGACCTTCACTGCAGCACTCCTCCCGGCAGCGGGGCTGCTGTCCTGGTTATTTATTAGTGATGGGTAACAAATCAGTAACAGGTAACACTGTCCCACCCAACTCAGAGGAGCCCTTCATTCCTATGTGACCGATCTGCACACACTGCCCACTTCACTTGTCTCACTCCTGTTAAGTGTCTGGAGTTTTTATCTTGCTTACGAACCCACAATTTGGGCAGGACCTCGCAGGGACGATCACTTCTGTTCCACTCAGAATTGAAGGGACTCAAAGGCTGGCGGGGCTGGACCACCTGCAGCCTGCGCACTACATGGCGGGCAACTGGCGTTGGCTGTGGGATGGGACCTTAACTGGAACTATGGCCAGACATTCTGTATGATTTTCCCATGTGGCCACTGGGCTTCTCACAACATGGAAGCTAGTGTCCAAGGACAAACATCAAGAGACAGAATAAGAGAGAGAGAGAGAACAGAGAGTGAGTTGAGGGCATTTCATGTAGTACCTTCGGGACCTTGGTCACTATTTAAGGATGACCAAATATTGGGTACTGGAATTAGGTGTGGGGGGACAGTAGAATTATTGGATAAAATCATGAATTCACAAATAAACTCTGAGAATCCAAGTAATTATATGAGATTATTATTCAGAAATGCCTGAATTGATACCTATCCACTCATGCCACAAATATTTATGGAGCACCAACTAGATGCCAGGCAAATCCCAGTAAAATTTGACAAGAAGGATAGATAGCAAGGCAATGCTTATTTTCCTGGGACCAATAAGAGAGGAAGTTACTCTCTTCACAGTCAGGTTGTGGTCAGGAGGAGGTGTCAAATCAATGCCAACATTGGCGTAACAGATGGTAGCTAGCCGGAGTCACAGACATGGCACCACCCAGTTGCTCAGGCAATCTGACCTTGGCTGAGAATGGGCAAAACCAACTGGATGTCCTCCTGTTGAGGAAACACTATAGCAACAAGCATCTCTAGACTGGAAGGAATAAGAAGCAAGGATTTTGTTGCACTTTTGAATCACTTGAAAGAAGCAGATGCAGATGGAATCTCTGCTTGATGGAAGGCACAGGAGAAATGGGGAGGGGACACACTGTCTATAGACCTTTACTTAGACCCTATGGTTGTCTTTCAGTTTCCAACCCAGTCATTATTGGGAACATCTAAGTCACTGCATGCAGAAAACTGTAGGGAGGACCAGGCAATTCAGTGTTGATTTGCATAAATGTCTGAATGATTCCATAGATAATTTAAAACTTAAAGCTCAAGTTCAAAACTGTCGTTGGTTGAGATCAACAGGATTAGTGACTTTCCATTCTAATGCCTGAGGACGAGGCAAGTAGGTGGGAGAGTGAGAGACTGAGGAACTGGGAGATGTTTATCCTGGAGGAACTGAAGTCCTCATGTGACCAATCGAGTCCCTAATGCGTTCATTTTTAGTGGGTGCAAGATGGACAATTGAACCATGATTTGAAGGTTGCAGTGCTAAGAAATCACTAGACGAAAAAATGGATGTGAAATAGATCACTAGCCTATGTAAAGTCAATGCTATCTTTTCATATTTGGCCAATTAGAGAGTTTGAGAGGATGAAGTGGAAGGCAGGAGTATGCAGATTCTGCTCTGCTAAGTTCGAGAGACTACACATACTTTGCAATCAAGCCTCATGCTGTTTGGTGAAGAGGATTGAATTTCGGAGATTATAAATGGGACAGCCAAAAACCAAGTTGACATTTAAATATTACAAGATTTCACATAAAATTCTAGATTTATAACTTCTCTAAAAACTGCAAGGTCTAGCTCTTTGACCTTGGGTATCCTTGGCTGACAGTGGCAGCTGCCCACTCATCCTTGCCTCTGCCTGCCTTAGGTGGGGCTTCCTAGGTAGTCAACTCTGAGACAGGATTTATAGTCAGGAGTTCTTTGGTGCATGGTCTCAGGATCAATGCCAGCAGTGGGAATGAAAATAGAAAGATTGGACAGAGACACTGAATCACAGTGTGATGGGTCAATCACAAACAAGGGCTTTCAAACTTGCCCCACAGGAGCTAGGATGGTCCAGCATCAAGAGAAGGAGCCATATTAATCGCCCAAAACCTAACCACCTTCCAAATGCTCCACCTCCTAATACCATGTATTGGAGATTAGGGTTTCAACACATGAATTTTGGGGAGAGACAAACATTCAGTCCAAAACTGGCCATTTATCTTTATGGTCTTTGGGGGAGGAACCTATTCTCTGTGAATCAGGGTTGTTATGGTTAGGATGTATGGTGTATGGTCTCCCACAAAAGTTCATGCATGAGACAATGCAAGAAGGTTTAGAGGTGAAATGATCCATTTATGAGAGCATTAACCTAATCAATGCATTAATCCACTTGAATTGATTAAGTGGGTGGTAACTATAGGCAGGTGGGACATGCCTGGAGGAGGTGGATCACTAGGGGTATGTCTTTTTGTGATATATACATTTTGTCCCTGGTGAGTGAAGTGCTCTCTCTCTCTGAGTGAAGTGCTCTCTCTCTCTCTGAGTGAAGTGCTCTTTCTCTGAGTGAAGTACTTTCTCTCTCTCTCTCTCCTCTCTCTCTCTCTCTCTCTCTCTCTCTCTCTCTCTCTCTCTCTCTCTTTTTCTCTCCATCTCTGCTTTCTGATTGCCATGTTCTGAACTCCTTTCCTCAACTTCTCCCTTCAACTATGATGTTCTGCTTCACTTTGTTCCCAGAGCAATGGAATCGGTAGTCTATGGATTGAAACCTTTAAAACCATGCAAACCAAATAAACCTTTCTGTAGGGGTGCCAGGCTAGCTCAGGCGCAGGAAAGAGCTGCGGAGTCAGGACCCAGACCCTGGGAGTTGGGTAGAAGCAGGCTTGTGATGAGCAGCCTGCAAACTTGTTTATATTGCAGGAAAAACCATACATTTTATAAAGTTTCTTGCCCAATCACAATGTGCAATGGGGGATCAGACCACCAGATTCCTATACAAGTTCCCTTGGTAACACTAGGTCAACTTGGGGCAGTTGTTTACATTCCTAGGTGGTCAGAGCAGAATGCTCCTCTCTGCAAGTTTACACACTTGAGACATTAACTGCTGCGAGCCAAGAACTAGGATTTCTCCCAACACCTTTCCTCTTCTAAAATTGTTCTTGTCAGATATTTTGATCACAGCAGTGAAAAAAATGGACTGAAACAGAAATTGATACAGGACTGGGGTCATTGTTGTGATTAAGCTGACCATGTGGTTCAGAAACTTTTGAAGCTTTTTGGAATTTGTGGGAGGAATTTTGGATAATTTTAGAGATGCAAGCTAGAAAAGCTGTAGAGTGCTATAAGCAGAGGTTGTGGGAATTTTAGATGGGAGTTAGGAAGATCAGAATGCCAATGAAGACTGTGGGCAGTAAAGACTGGGCTCATGAGGTTTCAGAGAAGGAAGACTCTATTGGAAATTGGGCTAGAGGCTATTAATGTTATGTTCTGGCTAAGAAGTGGTCTACATTTTGCCCATATCCTGAGACTTTCTGTGAGACTGAATTTAAAGGTGAGGGACTAATTAATCTGGTAGAGGCCATTTCAAGGCAGCGCAGCATTCAGGTAGTGGCACAGATATTGCTGGTGACTTTTAGCCAAGTTTACTCTGATAATCAGAAGTATAAATCAAAGCAGTAAATTTTGAAAAACTTGAAGTTTGGTCAGAAAAGTGCAAGTAAAAGTGGGACTAAGAAATTTGTGATTGTTAAAGACAAAATGGCTGCTAAAGAGACAATAGGAAAGATGGCTTGAGGGCATCTCAGGAATTGGCAAGATCACACCCATCTCAGGCTCAAAGGTGTAAAGATACAAATTCCTTAGAAATGAGCTCATGATGGCCCCCTGCTTGACCAGGGTGGCTTAGGAAGTCGCTTCAATGAGAGACAGGCACTCAGAGACTGCTGCTATTATGGATACTGCTCAAGATGGTGGCAGATCTTGGCAACAACCACATGGTAGTGGTCCTGAAGGAATGCAGGATGCTGGAGTTAGGGGGTCATGGTGGCTTCCACTGAGATTTCAGAGGAAGGCCTGGGAGACTAGGCAGAATTCAACAGGGTCTGAATGCCTACAGGCAGTCCCTGAGAGGGTGATGCTTGGAGATGTGAGAAGGAAGCCAAAGCAATGGTGGAGACCCCCAAACTTCAGAGATGACATAATGGGACATTTGCCAAGGAAAGTTGCAGGAATTGAGCAGAAACAAGCCAAGAGAGAGGCCATGTGGGCAGCAACCATTAAGGACATAGGGATAGAACTACACAAGTCCTATGGAGAAAATATCAGAGTGCCATGTTCCCCAGATACTGGATGTCAGTCTATAGTGACTTATTATCCAGCTGGATTTTGCTCTTGCTTTGGTCCCATCCCTTCTTTCTATGTCCCTATTTCTTCTTGTGGAATAAAAATATTTACTCTGTGCCTTTATATATTGGATATATGTGACTTGCTTTTGATTTTTACAGGAGAAAATGTGTAAGATGTTGCCTTGAGTCTCAGAAGAGATTTTGGATTTGGACTTTGGGTAACGTCTGTTAAGACTATGGGGACTCTTGAAATGGACTAAATGTGTTTTGCATTGTAAGATGAACGTGAGCTTTTGGGGGCCAGAGGTGGAATGCAGTGGTTTCGATATATTGTGTCCCAAAAAAACTCATGTGTGAGACAATGCCAGAAAGTTTAGAGGTAAAATTATTGGTTCATGAGAGTCTTACCTGATCAAGGCATTAATTCACTTGAGTGGATTAAGTGGCTGGTGACTGTAGGCAGGTGTGGTGTGGCTGGAGGAGGTGGATCCCTGGCACTGTGCCTTTGTGCTATACCTTTTGACCCTGGTGAGGGGAGCTCTCTCTCTGCTTTCTGATTGCCACATGTGCTGAGCAGCTTTCCTCTGTCTTGTCCCTCCACCTTGATATCCTGCCTTACTTGGGACCAGAGTGATGGAGTCAGTTGTCTATGGACTGAGACCTCTGAAACTCTGAACCCCAAATAAACTTTTTCTCCTCTAATTGTTCTTGGCAGGTCTTTTGGTCAAAAGAGGCAAAAAGAAAGACTGATTAAAACAAGGGCTCCTCTGACTATGCCGTTCTTCTCCACGTCTTCTGCCAAGATGGACAGGCCTGACCGGAAGGACTCTGGAATGCCCACAGAGGGATCGATTCCAGAGTCCTGTGGGGGTTTCTCTCAATTTCCTCTTGGCCTCAACAGAGCAATTCTGTGTTATGCACTTCTGCATCATATGCCACCCCACATTTAGTGGCTTAAGACAATAATGATCTACATTTTTCTCTAGTTTCTGTGTTCGAGGAGGTCAGCTAGACTCAGCTAGGCTGATCTTCTGCTTCCAGGTGATATCAGCTGAGGGCGCACATGTGACTTTATTCGGCTGGATATCAAAAGGGCTGAAATACCCAGGAAGCCATTTTTCCCTTGGTTTTCTCCCTATATGGCCTTTCCTTTAAAAATCTAGCTCACAGCAGGGTGGCAGAGCCACAAAAGCATACGTGGAAGCTTCCAGATGTTTAAAGTCTAGGGCTGGAAGGGACACAGGGCCACTTTTGCTGCATTCTATTGGTCAGAGCAATTCATAAGACCCACTCAGAGTGAAGAGGAGGTAAGACAGACTTCACTTCAATAGAGGAACGTGAAAGATGCATGGTCACACTAAATGCTTCAGTCCCCAAGCCCACCGTTCTGATATAGTAGGCACACAGCCGTCTCTTTCATGCACCCAGGGGTTGGCCGCACACTCTTCCAAAACCTTTTCCTGTGCTTAGTGATCCTGGCTATAAATACCCTGACACACAGAGAGAGATGGGCTGTCCCCGGGGAGGGTGTTTCCAACTTGCCCTGGAGGGGAGTCAATGATTCCGTAAATTTCCGCATCAGGAGATTTTGACGTTCAGCTTAGCGTCCCCTCAGCACAATTTCCGTCAATTGCTCCCAGTTGTGATCATCACCGTAGCCATCGTGCATCATCATTACCATCATCAGTGGCACAGAGCCTTTATTAGACACCTAATTGCATGTGGGATGGTGCTGAGAGATGGAGACAATGGCAGGAAGGTGCAGGGCAGGCTGACAGGGGCTACCCATTGGGACCGGGTCACAGGGGCTGGAACCTGAAGGAGGAGCCGTGACCAGCACCCTCACCTGTCATGTAAAGCTCAACGAGGGCCACTGAGCGTAGGACAAGTCCCCCCACATTGTGAGTTCAAGTTTTCCACGGTCTGTGGTGACTGAAACGCAGGCCAGTTAGTGGAAAATTAATTCACAGGATGAGTCATTTGCTGAAACCCGGAGATGGACGCCTCTAACTAGGTCTAAGCAGATTTTGGTTTTTCCACCAATGGCCTCTGCCGCAGAAATTGATGACAGTGACATTCACACAAGGTGCCACGCATACATTCACACATAAACACAATGCAGTGGACGGTGCTTGTCACCATGTCTTGTCCCCAGAAACGTGAAATGCCAGAAATACAGACCTACAACTGCCCTGGGCCACCACCTTTTGGGCAAACCAACTGAAGCAGAAAGTCTGGAAGGAAACTGTAGGGAAGCTACAGGGACTTGGGTACTTTCATAAATCCTCAGCAAATGCAGAGAATGACTTAGTGCTCATTCTGTGAGTTGGTCACTTGGCCAAAGGATCATGCAGTGAGTTGGTTGTTGGTGACTTGGCTGGGCTTTTACAAACTGTGTAATTGGAAGCTATGTGCATTTTGGTTGACTTATAATATTGCTTTGTGATCTTAAGCCACAGTTTCTTTATAAAGTGGGAATAAGAACACTACCTCCTAAAGATTGATTGATAGAAGTTCTATAAGCCCTTAGCTCTGTGCCTGGATGTGATATGCACTTCTTATGAATACCATAAAGGCATTTAAATGCCCCATCCTGTGGATGATAAATCATATCTATATCCTCTACACTGTGAATGTTTTGTCTCCTCCCCCAAAATCCATACTGAAATGTAGTTCCCCCCAGAGCAATAGCTTGGGAGTGACTGGGTCATGCCCCCATGAATGGAATTAGGTGCCCATATTTAAAGTCTGGATGAGGAGGTTTGTTCCCTTTCGCTCCTCTGCTTTTTGCCTTTTTGTACGATACTGTTTCTTCCCTCTAAGACACCATCTTGGAAGCCGAGAGATGTAGCTCTAACTTGTGTGCAACTTGGTCTTGTAAGACATAAATTTTTGTTGTTTATAAATTACTCAGTCTCGGTGTTTTGTTACAACAGCACAAAATAGACCAAGACATGTCCCCAGGAGTATTTCTTTTCCTAAAACCATTCATTTGCCTATGTACCAGGCACTGGGAGAGAGGCTGGGGATAAAGGGGTGACTTCGCACTCTCTGTTCTCTTGGAGAGAGCCAAAAATAACTGCACATATGAATATATATATAAATATGTAAATCAAGAGGTGCAGTAAACTTAGGAGACAGAGGTTGCTGCAGTGTAACACTGCATACTGCTTTACAGTAAACATTTTTTTATAGGTGGAAGGCATACATTCTAAAATAATGCTAAAAGGTACAATAAATTCTTAAACCAGCAACATATTCACTTACCTTTATCAAGTATTATGTGCTATCAAAAATGGTAAATGCTATACTTTTATGCGATTGCAGTGCAGTGACTTTGTTTCCACCAGTGTAGCTGCAGACAGGAGTGGGGTGTTGCATCATGGCTGCCGTGACGTCACTAGGTGATAGGAAATTTCCTCTCCATCAGTATGGGACCACCATGGTACGTGTGGCTCTCTGCTGCCTGAAGCATTGCTATGTGTTGCCTGACTGTGTACTGGGTATAATATTTGGTCCATGACAAGATTTCCTTATTTGTTCCAAAGAGTGTCTTTATTGTTGCTTTGTGTAAATCAGGACCCACGCAAGCCCTCCCCATGACATTTGGATGTTGTATCCCTTAAACGTCTTAATCTAGAGCAGTCTTCGTTTTTTTTTTTTTTTTTTTTTTCTAATTCTTCTCCCCTTGGTTTGGTGTGTAGGTCAGGTCAATTGTCCTGGAGGATGTCCCACGTTTTGTGTGTGTCCATTTGCTTCCTTGTGCACCAGGCACTTGATTCTCTAGGTCCCTTCCTGTAAGTGGAAGTTAGCTTCCAAGGTTGCATTGGATTGGGTTCGCCTTTTTGTTTTACAAAGGTGCTTCCCAGGCGGAGCTGAGTGCCTTCCTGTTTCACGGGAGATGTAGTGGTCTGCTAAAAAACATGCCTTTGGATTTCAAAGATCAGCCCTTGGGAAGGAAAGGGACAGCTCTAGGGGTAGCTTTCAGCTATGGGAGGGAGCATAAGGATATAAGAACAAAGCTCTTGGCTTCTGAAATTAGAAGGCTGCTCCAGGCTCCGGGGAGAGGTTGCTTTGGGGGAAAGTGGATGGATAAATACATCTCTGAAAAAAAGGACCCAGACTCCCTCCCCACCAGCCAAATTCAGGTTAAGAATAAGATTTGGGGGCGGAGAAGCACAGGAGGCTCTTCCAGACAGATCCTAGAGAGGCAGCGAGACCCAGACTGCAAGTGGCCTGTGGGTGTTGGATTTGACCAAGGCCTGACCTCGGCAGCCTCACAGAGTCCCCTGCACTGGGATGCCACAGCTGGAGCAGAGGAGAATAAAGCCCAGGTGCATGCTTCCTCCTCCCCTGTCATCTTGAAGTCACCTGGGCTGGAAGTAGGACTTAATCCCAGAAGGAACTTTAACCCCAAAATGGAATGAGGTAAGAGAATTTAGGCAATGCCACAGCTGCCTAATGAACGATTTGTTTGGCCTTTCTTCCTGGTTCTTGGGAGGAAGACTCTAAATCCTTGGAATTTCCCGAGTAATAGGAGTGCCTTTGTCCAGTCAGACAGTGGTGCAGATGGCTTCAGAACCTCCAAAATGTGGCTGGCATCTGACGTTAGAGCGGTTTTGTGGAGGACTAAGCCTCAAACTTGTGGGTTCTGCTCTGACTCTGGTGGTTGTGCTGGGATTGTACTTCAGGACACCAGAAAAGTTCCAAAAAATAAAATTACACACTCACAAATGAGACCTTAGCAACTCTAAGGCATTCAAGAATTTCCAGAAACTGAGGCAGGTAAAGCACTTCTCACAGTGCTTGGGACAGAGGAGATCCTTGGTAAATGTCTACTTTCTTTGTCGTTTATTATTATTATAGTTTTCTTTTGGGAAAGCCCTGGAGTATGACTCTTCCTTCAGGTGTGTTAGGATCTTTCATTCTACCACATCAACTTCTTTTTCACACAGGTGGGAGGTGGAGGTGGGAGAAGAGACAGGAAAGATTCTTGGAAGAGTCTTCTTTAGTCCTTGTCCTTCTTTTATGACCTTTCTTGATTCATTCACTCACATTAATTGATTCACAAACTGCCTACTGTGGGTCTGGTGCTGCATCCCTGGGGATGGCTTCCTGGCCTTTACCTGATGTGGGTGTTGGGAGGTGGGGGTGGGGCGCAATGTGCATACAATAAACATAGAGAAGAGACCACTGACATCATAGGTGAGGCAGGGATAAGTGTTAATGGGGTGAAAAAGTGCAGGTGTAGGGATGGAAGTGCTGGGTGATGCAGGTTGCAATTTTAAATAAGGAGTTAGAGGCAGAGCTCAGTGAGGTGACACCTGAGCAAAGGCCTGGGGAGGGGATGGAGTGAGTCATGAGGGTATTCAGGGATGTGTTCCAGGGAGAGGAAACAAAGCTTTGTGTGTTTGAGGAACAGGGGGGTTGATATGCATGGAGTGGGGATAGGATGTGGTCAGGAGCAGATCATGTAGGGCCCCTGAAGCATGAGAAGGACCTTGACTCTGAATACAGTGTAGGAATCCCTGGAGGGTTGGGAGCAGAGAGAGTTGACTTGATTTGGCTTAGATTTTTAAGGGACCATTCTGCTACTGTGTTAAGAATGAACTTCATGGGGTAAGGAGATCCAATAAGGCTGCTGTAAGAATCCAGACACAGCACAACGGTGGCCCAGATGGAGTTGGCAGTGGGGAGTGTGAGAAGTGATCATAATCTGAGTTTATTGAGAAGTTTAGGATTTTCTGTCAGATTGGTTTGAGGTGAGAGAGTGTGGAGTCAAAGATGCCTTGGAGGTTGCAGTGGTTTAGATGTGGTGTCCCCAAAAGCTCACATGTCAGATACAAATTGGAGGAGAAATGATTGGGTTATAACCTTATCCTAATCAGTGAATTAATCCTTGATGGAATTAATTGAGCGGTAACTGGAGGCAGGTGGGGTGTGGTTAGAAGAAGTGGTTCATTGAGAGCATGACTTTAGGGTATATATTTTTATCTGGTGAGTGCTGTCTCTCTCTCTCTGCTTTCTGATCATCATGTGAGTTGCTTCCTTCTACCACACTCTACCGCCATGTTTTTTCTGCCTCAACTTGATCCCTGAGGAATGGAGCCAGCTGTCTATGGATTGAGATCTCTGAAACCTCGAGCCCATAAATAAACTTTTCCTTCTCTACAATTATTCTGGTTGGGTCTTTTAGTCACAGCAGTGAAAAAGCTAACTAAAAAGAAATTTGTACTGAGAATGGAGTTGTTGCTGTGATTAACCTGACCATGTGGTTTAGAAACTTTTTGAGTTTTTTGGAATTGGTGGGAGGAATTTTGAGATGATTAGCAGTGCAAGCTGGAAATGGTTTAGATTGTTAAAGGGGAGCTTAATGACTGATTCTGATGGGAGCTCAGAAGACTAGAATGCCAATAGGACTCTGGACACTGAAGACAGAGCTCAAGAGGATTTAGAGGAGAAGAAGGACACTATTGGTAATTGGACTAGAGGCCATTCATGTTATGTTCTGGCTGAGAAGGTGTCTGCATTTTGCCATGTCCTGAGAATTTCTGTGAAGCTGATTTTAAAAGTGATTGGCTTCTTAATCTGTTGGAAAAAATGTCTAGGCAACATAGCATTCAGGTGGTGGCATGGATGTTGCTGGTGGCTTTTAGCCAAATTCCTTATGATAATCAGGAGCAGAAAGTAGAGCAGAAAGATTTGGAAAAAGTGGCCTTGAAAGGAAGAAGTAAAACTAGGGCCAAGGAAGTTGCAGTTGTTAAAGACATTACCACCACTAAAGAGATTCTACAGACTTTGCTTCAAGACAATAAGATGGCTTGAGGGCATCTCAGGAGCTGGCAAGACCACACCCATCTCAAGTTCAAGGGAGTAAAGGTGAAAATTCTGTTGAGAAGAGACCACTGGGGCACCCTTTTTGCACAAGGGGGCCTAGGCAGTCTTTTCAACGTGCTCAGCCACCCAGACACTCAGAGGTTGCTTCAGCAAGGGTCCCTGGAGACTTGATTACTGCTCCCGATGGCAGCGAACTTTGGAATCAAACATGTGGTGCAGGTTCTGCAGCGATGCAGGATGCTGGAGTCAGGGGATCACGGAAGCTTCCACCAAGATTTCAAAGGAAGTCCTGGGAGGCCAGCAAAGTGCAACAGGGTCAGAAGCCCTGCAGGCACTCCCTAAGAAGTCAAAGTGTAGAGATGTGAGGAGGAAGACGAAGCTGCAGTGGAGACCCCCAAGATTAAGACATATCAATAATGTGGGACATTGTCTTAGGAAAGCTGCAGGAAACAAGCAGAGACAAGCCAAAAGAAAGACCACTTGGGCTGCAACCAACAAGGTCACAGGGACAGAGCTATACAAGCCCTTTGGAGAGAACATCAGGATACCATGTTCCCAAATGCCAGATGTGGAGCTACAGGACTTGTTTGCCCAGCTGGATTTTGGTCTCCCTTTCTTCTATGCCCCTAGTTTTGTGAATGTAAATGCTTACTCTGTACCATTATATGCTGGATACTTGTAAATTACTTTTAATTTTATAGGAGCTCATAATGCAAGATTGCCTTGCACCTCAGAGAAGACTTTGGACTTGAACTTTGAGCAATCTTAGAACTGTTGAGACTATGGGGATGCTTGAAAAGGACAAAATGTATTTTGCACTGTGAGATGGTTGTGAACTTTTGGAAGCCAAGGACAGAATGTTATGATTTGGATGTGAGGTGTCCCTCAAAAGCTCATGTGAGACAATGCAAGAAGATTTGAAGGAGAAATGATTGGATTACAGTCTTAACCTACTCAGTGAATTCATCCCTGATGGGATTAACTGAGTCGTAACTGGAGGTGGGGTGTGGCTGGAGGAAGTGGTTCATTGGGAGCATGACTTTGGGGTATTTATTTTATATCTGTAGAGTGGAGCCTCTCTCTCTCAGGATCACCATGTGAGCTGCTTCCCTCCCCCATACTCTCCTGCCTCACCTCAAGCCCCAAAGAGTGGAACCCCCTTCTAGGGACTAAGACCTCTGAAACCATGAGCCCTCAAATAATCTTTTCCTCCTCTACAGTTGTTCTGATGGGTCTTTTAATTACGGTAGTGAAAAACCGACTAAAACAGAGGTATTAGGTACTGTGATCTGGGTAAGACTACAGTGACCTTTGGATACCATCTGTTTGTTCTTCACAGGCAGGTTTATTGCTTTTAATTTCTATCAAAATGGCATTGTCTACTTTAGCCTTTGGTGGAACCTTCACTGAGAACTCTGTCTTTAATCCTACAGGTAAATCAGCTGCTTTATTTTTTCTTCCCAATTTATTGAGGTGTGAGTTGATAAAAATTGTATACACTTGGTCCTCCATATTCAACCAACCTTGGATCAAAAATGTTCTGGTGTTGCTGACCTGTACCATGTGGTTAGACTTATGATAGCTGAGTCTGTACTGAAAATGTAAAGACCTTTAGTCTTGTCATTATTCCCTATACAATATAGTATAACAACAATTTACATGGCATTTATATTGGATCAGGTATTATAAGTAATGTAGAGATGATTTAAAGTATGCAGGAGGATGTATATCAGGAATTTGAGCATCCTCAGATTGCAGTATCTGGGGGAGGGGTCTTGTAATTGATCCCCAGAATGACCTAGGTTCAGAAAGTACCATGTGATAGTTTGATATACATATAATTTATGAAATGATTACCACAATCAAGCAAATTAACATATCCATCGCTTCACATAGTTCTTTTGTGTGTGTGTGTGTGTGTGTGTGCACGTGTGCACATTTGCTTGCACTTGGTAGGGGAGGTTGAGAACACTTAGTATTTACTTTCAGCAAATTTAGGTATACAATACGTTATTAACTATAATCACCATGCTGTACGTTAGGTCTCCAGACCCATCTCATGACTGTAAGTTTGTGCTCTTTGATCAACATCGCCCCATTCCATCCCCCAAAACCTTGGTAACAGCCATTCTATTCTCCACTTCTATGCATTTGATTGCTGTAGATTTCATGTATAAGTCATATAATGCAGGATTTTTCTTTTGTGTTTGGTTAACTTCGTGTGGTATAATATCTTCCACATTCATTAATGTGTTTGCAGATGGCAAGATCTCCTTTGTAAAGTCTGAATAATATTCATACACACACACACATATATACAGACATACGCACACACGCGCACACACACACATATATACACCCATATGCACACACGCACACATGCACGCACACACACACACACATTGCAATGTATGGAAAACAGTATGGAGGTTCCTCAAATAACTAGAATAGAACTACCACACGATCCAGCAATCCCTTCCCTGGGGATAGACCCAAAGGAAATGAAATCTTACTTCAAAGAGACATCTACACTCCCATTTTCATTGCAGCATTGTTCACGGCAGTCGACACAGTCATGTGGAAGTCATTCGTTTGTGATTACACTCAAGTTCAGTTGTCCATGGAGATCTCCTCAGAGGCACTCTTTCTGAGTACTTGTTTAGGAAATGGGTGAACCATTTTTAGAAAAGGGGAGGGGTGGGGAAAACCCTAGTCAGTGCCTAGGAAAGCTTGCTGTTCTAGGCAGTGAGATAAGAACTTTAAAGAAGGTAATAACGAAGGAAGTGGAGGCGGGAAGCTGGCTTCTCCCCTACCTTCCAATCCTTAGGAGAGGATCAAAGCAGCGTTCCCGAAGTCTGAAGAACTCCATCTGCACAGAGGACGTGTAGCCGACTCTAGTCTCCTGCCGGCTGTCGGAGGTGTGGCCCTCCACTGCCTCCTGGGCCTGCCAGGCCATGAGCATGGAAGTAACAAAACATCCCAACTCTCCATTGAGGCCTCCAGGTCCCTTCTTTGGGATCAGAAAACAGTATGTTTGGAGAATTTGCAGGCCTGGGGCTGAGCAGTGGGAGATGATAACCATTCTCAAATGCAGAGCTAGAGGTAGATTCTTCTAAACCAGTCTAGAAGATGCATTGGAGGTATTGGCCTGACCACAGCTGCCCTGTGGGTTGGGTAAGACAATGGCGACGTTTGGGTACCATTTGCTGGTGCTTCACGGTCAGTACCTGCTTGGTCATGTTTATTGCGTTTAATTTCTATCAAAAGGCCCTGTCTGCTCCAGCCTTTGATGGAACCTCGACTTCGAATACAGCAGGTAATTTGGGTGGTGGGGGCAGGGGTTCTGTAATGAATGCATGACCTTGGTTACATTGTGTGACCTTTTAAGCTTTGATGTCTTTAGCCTTAAATTATGCCAGTGACCATCTGAGACAGCAGAGTTGAGGATTACATGAGATAGTTTATATTTGTACTCAGTAAATGGTTGTTAAAATTGGCAAATAAGTATTTGTTATTTTGTGATTACATCTGTATATATTTAAAAACATATACATATCTTGTTAATATGGAGTGTAATTAAAAATGACTTTAAATTTTAGGTCTGCCCTTTGGAGTTGAGCTCTTTCTCTATCACTTCTGTTTCAATGACAAAAAATATGTACTATTTTTTGCTTAAGTTCGGTTCCCCTCTCCAAAAATATTATACTCATTGCACTGAATTCCCAAGGTGCATTTTGGAATGCATTTGAAAGTAAAGTCTCAGCATTTCTGGAACTATTTGCTTACTCAAATCCCAGGCTGAAGACAGGTTATGTGACTAACAGTACACTCTCAGAAATCTACTGATGATCTCTGATGGGACAGTCTGATCTTTTGGGAAGTGTTTGGGAGCCCATTAAAATGTCCAAATGTTTACTTGTTTTGCCATTCAGATGAATGACACTTACTTGAATATTATTTAAATAGTAAATATTTAGGCTTTTAGCTGCCTTTTGAAATTATAATCAAAGTTTAAATTTCTAGGCACTTTAAGTTATTTTTAGAATGGAATTTCCAAATTGCACAAGAAAGGCACAGAATAAAAATCTTTGCAAATATGCCCAACCGAGCATCCTACAAACCCAAACATGGAAGATGCTCCTTAACATCTTGAACAGCATCATCAAAAGATATGTGTTTGCCTCCTGTGTTTCGCATCCTGTATAAGAATCTTGAAAGAATGGAACTTTGCTAGACATTGTTACTGTCTTCTCTTCCACTCTGAGAAAAGCTTTCCCAAGAGCCATTGTTTTAGTCCATTTTCTGTTGCTATTACAGAATAGTGGACACAAGGAAATTTATAAAGAATAGAAGTTTATTTGGCTTCTGATTCTGGAGGCTGGGAAGCCTAAGAATATGTTGAGCACCTCTTACCGAGGGCCTTATGCTACATCATAACACGGCAGAGGGCATCTCATGGCCAGGGGGCTCATACAAGAGACAGAGTCAGAGTGGTTTTTATAATAGACCTACTCTTGATGGGACCCATTAACCCATTAGTTCATTAATCCATTCATGAAGGTAGATCTCTCCTGATCTTGTCACCTCTTGAAGGTCTTCCACTGTCCTACCTCTTCATACCTCACAATAGAGATTAAATTTCAACATGAGTTTTGATGGGGACATTCAAACCATCCCAGTCACATATTGAAACATTTTTTAAAGATTATTTACTAGTTTTTTTTTCTTTTAAATCGGTTCCAGTTTTTAGTATTATCAGCTCTTAGTGTTACCCCTCAGCCTTGGGTTCTTTTGCTCTATTCCAGGTAAATATCACAAAGAAGCAAGCAATTCCATACCAAAGGGGCTTTCCTGGGACTTATGCTCAAGCACGGGGGGTGAACAATGCACAGGTAAGGATTCCCAGACTGATTCTTCCAGGAAGTGAGGAGCAAAGCTTACATAGTCTGACAGGCGGTTCTTGAAGGCACACTGACGACTACTGCACAGGTCCAAGACTTCCCGCACACCTGCTCTTTGCTCTCAGTGCTGGGTGGGCTCTCGGTAAGGTGATCTGTTCATGTGCATTGAGTCCCTTTGTGCTCAATTTGCAAAAGATGGCGGAGGTGCCCACCACTGCCACCCAGGGAGGTCAGAACTCCCTTCTGCCTGCGAAATCTGCAGGAAAGTCCCTTTACAAGCTTTAAAGGAAGCAGGCAGTGCAAATAGACCTATCATGCAAAAACCTGTTTCTCCTTAAAAATAGAAATCAGGGCTGGAAAATTGGTTTTTTTCTTCTTCTGTCTCACATTGAAGAAGTCAATGAAGAAGCATATCATTTACTATTACTCATTTTTGGTGGCTTTGGGCATATATTTGCAGAACAACAAGGTAGTGGCAAAGAGTGCCCTTGAACGCAGGCTTCATGAACATCATACCTCTTCAACTGCACCCATGGAGCCACATTTGAGCATCCAGGTGCTAACAGGATGCACCAACCTTGTGAGCTGTTGACTATTTTCCTTCTTTTTTTTTTCCCTAAAATTTTTGCTTTATTACAATTAGGATTTTCCTAGAATAGAGGTAATAACGACATTTTACAATGGAAAATTTAAAATATACTTTTGGAAGTAAGAGAATGGTTTTATGAATTCCTATGTACCCATCCACTAGTTTTTGTTTCATCTATAATCTTAGTCTGCTGAGATATTTTGAAGCAAATCCAGACTTTGTATTTTATCATTCATCAGTAGCTTTGAAAGTAAAAGAGGACATTTTAAAACATAATAATATAGAATGAAGGCGAATTATTTTGGATCCTGGCTCATGGTTTGATGTTAATTCCAGCATTATTTTGTTACTATTAACAAACTACTTGAGACAGCCTGCCTCATGTGTTAAAGGGCATGCATACCTTAGCTAGTCTCTTTCTGTGATCTGGGACTCTGTTTTGAATAGAAGATTTCTTTATTCAACAAATATTTACTAATTTCTTTTCTAAGTCAGGAATGTGCTATGCATTGGAGATTCAGATAAAACACCCAGACTGGGAGAGAACGAGGCAAATTGGCTTTGATACAAACACAAATACAGATTCAAATAAAACAACTTGAGGAGTTCTGTGGCAGAGGTGTGTATGGTCGCTTTGCATCTGGGAGCTACTTCTTGCTCTTGTCTGCCATTTAAAAATGAATCTTGATCCCAGTTAAATTTCAAGTATTGATTATAAAATAATTTGAGGTTATGGCATACAACAAATTTTAGGTGCTTTCACCTAAAAAACCCAAGGATATGAAGATGCCTTTCTGGACGCACTTATCGCCTGTGAAAGGCTTCAGTTTCCTCCCCAGCCTGGTACGCATTGCCCTGGCTTGGTAGCAGAGACGCTTAAAATGAATTCTGTTCGTGGAAGTTGAGAGAAGGAGAGAGGAACACAGGAGGATAGGCTGGGAGGAGGCAGGGCCTCAGGGACTCAGGGAATGAACAGGTCCCCGTGGGGCTCCCTGAGAGGTGGGAGGTACCACCAGCTGTCTGGATTGGGAGATGAAGTGACTGAAAAGCTGCCAAGGTCTGTCACATACACACACACACACACACACACACACACACACACACACACACATGGTCTCTCAGTCTCTGAGAGTTCATGTTTATTGTTCGGGGTCCTTAGGTCTAGGGCAGGTGGGCCCTAGCGGCAGCTCCCTAGGCAGGGGTCCCTGGCTCTTGCTTTCCCCTGCCCTCCTTTCTCTCTGTTCCTGTCCTTGGGTCCCTGGCATCTGCTGTCTAGGAAGCATGGATCTGTGTTAGAAGCTGCTGCCCTCTGGCCAGGGGAGAGCAGTGGCTTCTATATTGGGGAGTGGAGTAGTGACCTGTCCCCAGGATGGCCGCTCCCCCCCTTCCTTCTTCTCTCAGGGCTGGGGTCTCCAGCTTAGACTGCCAGTTTAGTGAGCCCTTACCCAGGTACAGCCATGTGTGCACAGTCCCTGGGGGCCGTGGGTACTACGCTAGGGCCCCAGCCTTGAGCTGATGAGTGGCTAATTAGCACTGGTGTCCAAGAAGCCCCATCTGCTCCCAGCACTTGTGCTGCTCTCCTCTCTCCAGCTCCCTGCCTCCCAGATCAGGCCTGGTTCCTCCTGTCCTGCTCTCCCAGAGATGGGCTTGCCATAAGTGCCCTGTTACAGGGCCACAAGTCACTTGTCACAGGTCTAGGTAAATCCTGCTCTCCACCCTGCCAGCAGGGCAGGTAGGAACAGATATGGAAGCGTAGCTCCTACTGGTGACGGTAGACTCTCCCTTCCCCGGCCACAGACCCTGGGGATATTTCCCTCCTTGGTCCAGAGCAGGCACACTGCCCCAGCCCCTGATCTCACCATCTTTTCCTTCCATCTTAGTTGCATTCTCCAGAATCAGAGCCTGAGTGAAGGATTTGGGTGTAGATGGTGTATCTGGGGGGACTTCAGGGAGGGAGGAAGAGGCTAGAAACAAAGAGGAAGGTAAAACCCACTACTGAGCTTGCTGCTGGAGGCCACAGGGATTCTGTGGGAGACAAGAATGTCCTGTAGAGTAGCCGATCAGACTGGTTCGGAGTCGTGAAGACTTGCAGGAATACCCATCACCAACCAAATAGACAGCCGAGGGCCGGAGGGACTCCAGGAAAGCCCGAGTCACAGTGAAACGTGGGCCCAGAGTCCCTCTTGTACTTAATGTGATTTAAACTCAGGCAGTTTAGCAAACATCAGTTGAACATCTCCTCCTGTATTATATGGAACCTAAGACCCATCACTGTCAGCCATGCTACTATTTAAGAAGCTCTGGAAAGAAAGCTGCCAATTAAGCTGTGACATGCTATGAAACATAAGACCCTTTCCTAGGTCATAGATGTGAGTGTGCAAGAAGAACATGGTTCCTGGAATTGGCCAGATATAGCACACACTACGGTCTAATGGACGAGGTGAGCGATCATGACGTGGAAACTTTGCTCCCAGAAGAGGAGAAACACCTGTGCAGAGAGATGGCAGCAATAACAAAGTAGGATAGATGGGGGACCAAATCAAGGGCCTCAGACCACAGAAAGTAAGGGCCAATGCTGGTAGGGAGGAATCACGATGGCTTCCTGGAAGCAGGGTGGCTCTTCCAGCGGGTGAGCTCAAGGGAGGTCAGGGTTGGGACTGCTGGGAATGAGGGAAAAGGCATTGGAGGCAGTGGGAAGAACATAGGCAAAGCCTCTGAGTGGTCCCGGAGACAAATCGGTTATGTTTGTTTGAGGTGTAGGATTCATGGGTGAGCATAAGCAAAGGAGTGGAGAATTAGAAAAGCAATGGACACATTCCTTGACCCAGAGAAATTTCACCTTCAGGGCTCTGTTACAGAAACCCTGCTTATGAGAGCAAAGAAATGGGAATGCTCCTTGCTATAGTTTGGATCTGGAACATCCTCCAACGGCCACTGTGTCTTGGTCCCCAGCCAATGGTGCTATTGGCAGATGATGGAATCTTCAAGAGGGTGGGCCAGTGAAAAATCTTAGACCATCAGGGGTGAACTTGAAGGAGATTATGTGACCCTGGTCTCTTCCCCTCTTTTTTGTGTCTCAGTCATGGGGTGAGCTGTCTCTTCTGCCATGCATTTCTGTCGTGATGTTCTGCCTTGACACAGAACCAAAAGCAAAGAAGCCAACCAACCATAGACTGAAACCTCTGAAACCATGAGCCAAAATAAACCTTTTCCCTTTTTTAAGTTGGCTGTCGCAGTTATTTTGTTATGGTGATGAAAACTGACTAGCACACTCTTTTAAAAAAGAGAAAGAGCTAGGATGTTCTGTAGAAAAATACAATATGTATAATCAGAAAATGAGAAATTACACTCTATTGGTATATTAGCTTTCAAAATGCATAAATGCATTCTACTGTCATGTACAACAAATAAATTTAAAAAAATTTTTAAATGCTGTCTTATCACATGGCCATTTTCCTCTGTGTGTCTCAAATTTCCTTTTCTCAACAAGGACAACTGTCATTAGATTTTAACCACCCCCAATCCAATATGACTTTATCTTAACTTGATTGCACTAAGACACTATTTCCAAATAAGGTGACATTCACAGTGGCCAGATGACATTTGACATGCCTTTTGGGGGGGACACAACTTAGCCTCAATGTTAGTGATTCACTGAACACTTAGCATGTGTCGGGAATTGTGTTCAGTGTGAAGCACACAGGATCATACTGAATTTTCTCCACACTCCTGCTAGGTGGGAAGTATCATTCTGATTTTACCTGTGATGATTCTAAAGCTCCGAGAGGCCCCCCAGCTAAATCAGCGACAAGATTGATCTGTGGCAGGTGTCATACATCACCAGGCACCAGGTCCCTCCATCACTGTGAACAAGATGGCTTGGAAGGGATAGAAAAAGGGGACCAGGTCTTTCCCTTCAGCAAGCTTAAATTTTAAAATTATCATCTTATTATCTCTGGCTGGTGGAATCAGGATCCATATATCTGAAGAAAAAGTATAACTCTGTATAAGAGAAATAGATGTCTAATGGCGAACAGAGTATCTCAGCTTCAGAAATTGAGCAAGGTCTGAACTGCTTTTATTTTCTGAAGACTGAAATATTAGGGAAGTAGAAAAAAGGAAGGGATACCCGAGCAGGTTTACGACGAGGCTGACGTATTCCACACGCTTACGTTGAATAAATGAGCACTTTGACATGTCAAAAATACAATATCAGAGCAGCTGGTCTCAGATGGAGAGAATAGGAAGACCCAGGAAAACGAAGCCTTGTGGGTGTGTGAACTGAACGTGGAACCACAGAGAGGAGCCAAGTGAGAAGCACGTCAGGGGCCAGGCAACAGGAAAGGGGGACAGCCCTGGGCTCCAACCTGCTGGGGGAACTGGCAATCTCCCACTGCACAATAACCAGTGGGGGTGGGCTGGAGGCACGGGGGTCAGGGGTGGGAGGGGTCCACCCAGAGCAAGCTCCTGGAGCAGTTGGTGACCCCATTTCCCTAGCCGTCAGTCCAAGATGTCCCAGATGTCCTGGGAGAGCTGCCGGATGCTCCCAGCTTTGGATTTTCTGGCCTCTGCCAGGCTTAGCACCAGAGCAATACTCTCCTTCCATCAAGGTTTTTTCCTTTCTTTTTCTTCTTCTTCTTTTTTTTTTTTTTTTTTTTTTGGTTTGTTTAGAAAAAAACTTTGTGGGAGAATATACACTCTGTGGCTTCAGAATGAGCCCAGAAAAAATACATCCTCATTGTAAGTGTGTAAGAGCCACCAGCCTCCACACAGCTCCTTGGAGTTTGTATTTGGGGCTTGGACTCACATTCTACTCTCTGATCTTTGGATGAATTTCTCCACCTGAACTCTCTGGCTCCCATCTAAACCTGCTGAATTAGAATCTGGCAGAGTCAGGGTTGGATGGAGTGTAAAACTCATACATAGGTGGGTTTTATGTGCCTGAGGCTTGAAGGTCATTGTTGTAAGTTTTGGGATGGAGATGGGTTGGGGAAGATGGTGGCGAATTGTTAATTCATAGGTGCTGGTTCTGAAGAGCTGGAGAGCCAGTTCAAGTGGCTATAAGCCAGGAAGCCCACATGCCAGGCAGGCTACCGTGTCAACCCTGAAGAACAGAGGAAGGAAGCCCCTGGTGACTGGTTAGAGAAGACAGAACCAGGTGGCATCCCCAGAGCTTCACCTCCCAGACATCTTTGGTCCTTGTATCAACCTGTGGCTTTGCCTTTATTCCAGTAACCATTGCTATGCCACAAATCACCCCAAAATTTATTGACTTAAACAATAGCCATCTTTTTTTCTAAACCTCTTATACTTGTTTTCAATCATGAATTCAGGAGAGGCACAGTTGGGGGATTGGCTTGGAGTCTCTAATGCAGTTGTACTCAGATGGTGGCCAGCGCTAGAAATCAGGGATCTGAGGGCTGCCCGTACATCTGCTTCTCTCCCTCTTTATATTCTCACATGTCTTCTTGGGAGGTCTTTCCAGAGTGGGATTTGAGCTTCCTCCCAACATGGCTGCCTGGTGACCCTTTTGCACATGGTGTCCCAGGGCCCTGCACAAGTGCTCTAGGGGAAAAGGTAGAAGCTGACTCATGTTTTATGACTCAGTCTTAAAAGTCATGCAGCATCACTTCCATCACAGGCTGTTGGTTACAAAATGAGTTGCAAGTTTGCCTAAGTTCAAGGGAAATTGGCACAGATATGCCCTCTCTCAATGGAAGGAGTACTTAGGAAAATACTTGTGGAAGATCATGTGTGAGACATCTTTGGCAATTTAGGTGTGTATACATATATATATATGTATACACACACACATATATATACTGTATATATATACATTTTATATATTTATATCATAACAATTACATATAACCTATATAGAATGATATATTATATATTATAATAAATACAACATGTAATTATTTATATATAGAGTACATATACAGTATTATGCCACATCCTAAATCAAAACATTTTGGAAATAGAATGATTACAAATTATATTTATATATATAATTATATATTTATATAATAATTACATACAGGTAAATATATGTTTTACACACACAATATATGCCAGACCTTAAGTCAAAACGTTTCTTTAGAAACAGGAAGTTCCTCTGTGGCTCAGTCCATAGTGATGGGGGAAGCTGCCTTTCTCTGGATGGTTCTCAAGGAGCTGGGACTTTTCCTTTTGAAACTGAGGCTCTGGAATGTCTCTGTTCTTCTGAAAAGACGTCAAGTGAATTTTGAGGCCTAAGGCGTAACTTAGCATTCCTTCAGATATCACTTAAAATTTTTATGCATGGATGGGCACATAATTGCTTCCCATTTTATTGATGAGGAAACTGAGGCTCTGAGAAGAGATCCAAGACCCAGCATATAAGAGAGCTGGGACAAACTAGGATTAGGCATCCATGGTTTCCAAACTAAAGCTTCCACCAGGTGATCCCCGTGGGCATGGGGAAGCTGATCAGTTCTCAGGAGTCACTTTGCAATATCTGGAAGTCCCCAAACTCATTTGACACTGAGGACAGTTTGCTCCTTGCTTTGAGACCTTCGGTGGCTCCCAGCACCACAAGGTGGGGTCTCAATCTCTTTGCAGAATGTTCAGGGCCCTCGTGATGGAATGTGTACCTGTATCTTTATACACTTGTGCATATTGTTCCTCAAAGTTAACTCATGCCTGTTGGGGGCTGATGGGCATTTGCTAAAGATAATATTCCCGGAAAGGGTACTGCCCACCCCCAACACCTGCCCCCTCTTCCTTGAAGATCTCCTTGGGGTTCTAACAAAGGAAAAGGACCCACTCTGAAAGTTCCTTTGTTCTGCCTGAGGCATGGAGCTGAAAGAGAATAGGTTGCACTGTCTGGGCTGACAAGAGGAGGGGTGGGGGTGGGGCAACGGGCTGCCAAGGAGGCCAGAGAAATCTTGGGGAAGTTTCCATATGCTGAGGAGTTTCTGAAAGACTTGAAGCCAACTGCGCTCTTCTGGACAGTGCTTGTTCCTTGCCGATCGGATAGGTCTCAAGTGGCCCATAAAAATTTTACTACATTTTGTCCACCCGTGGATACTGTGACCTAAGGTGACCCAATCAGAAATCTGTTTTGGCAATGTTTTCAGAAGGGATTGGAACGACCTGGGTCGCGGCCGAATTGACAGTGTTTGCTTTAATCAGGAATGATGGCTTCTGGTGGGAGTCGGAGGCAGGTGGTGCAGGGAGCCGTGAACTTTGTCACAGAGCAGTGACTTCTGTAAAATTCACAGCAGTTCCTTCCAATTCTGTCTGAAAGAGCAGGAGGGACTACAAATGTGTCCTATGGGTTGCAAGTAATGATGGGAATGGAGTCTTATTTCAACCCTGAACTCATGGGAGGGAAGCTTAGATGGGTGGAATGTGGATTGCATAAGTTGCTTCTTTTATTTTAATAATGTGGATAAAAAATAAATGGAAATAATGAAAAAATAGAACATGTTTTCTGTTGATTTAACAGAAATTCAGAGATGAGGTAATTCATTTAAAAAAGAAGAAAATAACCAGATTTCTTTTGCCTAACAGTTCCAGAGGCTGAAGGTTCAAGATGAGCTGGTGGCCATGTTCTGGTGGAAGCTTCCTGCTGCTCCGGGCATGGAGGAAAGTAGGAGGGAAAGGGGGTACCTTCGAAAGAAAGAGGGGCCAAGCTCCTGCTGTGACTAACCCATTCCTGTGAGAAAGGCATAGATCCTTACATGAGGGCTCCAGTCCATGACCCAACCATCTCCCATCAGGCCTCCCAACTCTGCTGCCTCCAGGAATTAAGACTTAAGGTGAGTTTTGGTGTGAACAAACCATGTTTTTCCAGCCACTTGCAGTTGATGTGTTTGATGAATGTGTCTTCTCAATTGTCACTGAACCTAGCCTGGTTGTTTAAGGTGCCTCTAAGAAACAGAGAGTCCATGCAAAAATGCCTAGCTTCCAAAATGGAGGTTAACTCTGAAGTCTCCAAAATCCTCGAGATTTTTCTTGATGTTTCTAAATGTGGTATAGTATTAAGTTCCTCTGGATTATTCTTCACTTGATTCAACCCTGGGATGCCTCTGAGCCAGGATTTTATGGTCTGTTTTTATGACTGGTCTGCTATTTTTTAATCAACCACTTTAAAGTTCATACTTCTTAACACTATGTCCATTTCTTGGTAACCTGTCAAATGAGGCTCGGAGTTACAGTCACATTGTCAAGAGGGTGTCTGGCAAGAGTAACACCATCTTGATGAATTTTGCCTAATTTTAGTTGGGTAGACATGAATTTGATAGAAATGGAAGTAAATACAATTTTGGGGGGGATTTTGATGAAACTATATTAGGTCTATTTCAAAGTGTTAACAGCATCTAGCAGATGTGATGGTTTTTGAAGTAACAAGAAAATCACTTCCATGCATCGCCATCAAGAGAACCCTATGAATTCTGACTGACATTGACCCTAAAAAGAGTGAGTCCACTAAAACAGCTCCAGTTGCTCCCGTGGTGGTTTTTGGTTGTTTCTGACCCTGCTCCCAAGTTTTGCAGAGCAGTGTCTTTAGGGGTATGGCTCTTCTAAGATTTGACTTTATTACGTTTTCTTCTCTCCTATGGGCAAATTAGACTGGTGACTGAATCAAAATTCACAAAGGTCAAAGACAAAACAGCCACCAGAAATTTCAAATGTGAAGTTTTGATTTGGTCAGTCTTGTTGGCATCTGGAACATCCCTGGAACAGCGGTTCTTACCATTGTGAAATTTGACCCTCACTTATCAATTGTTTGACTTGGTGACATTTCTTCTATTTCTTTTTTTTTTTTTTCTTCTATACACTAGCAATGTATTTTCAGAGAAGGAAATTAAGAAAACAGTCTTATTTATAGTAGCATAAAAATTACTTAGGAATTAAAAGGGAAAAAACTCCCCTTTATCTAACAACACTCTATTTCTAAAAGTGCTTTAAGATAAATATTTATATCAGAAGTGTGCATATGTGTGTGTGTGTTTCAGTTTAAGAAACATTGATTACATTATCATTTGAAAATATTTCATTGGTTTTTCTAGGTTACTTAAAGACTTTGGAGGTACTTTAGGTTTTAGAAAACAAAGGTTTGAGAACAGCCATTCCAGATGAAGAACTGCAACCCCGTAACAACAGGAGACACTCAAGGATATTGGCTTGGCTGCAGAGAGTGAGGTGAGACTGAGAGGATGAGGGCTGAGCTGCATGTGAAACACCACCCTGATATTTTACCCTGCTGTGGCCTTGGCAGACATCTTCCTGGCCACCGTAGAGGTTGTTGGTTATCTCATCTTGAATTTCTTGCCCCCTTGGAACTCCTGACTTCCAGGGGGTATATGACTGCCTGGAATTAAGACTACATTTTCCAACCTTCTTTGCTTGCCGGTGTGGTCATGTGGCCCGTTTCTGGCCCGTTGGTCAGGACTTAACAAGAGGAATGAAACAACTTGTAATGAAACGACTCTGTATTAGTCCACTTTCTGTTGCTCATGAGACAGTATCACAGACTGAGTAGGTTATAAGAGAAGTTTATTTTGACTCATGGTTCTGATTTAAGGTGGAGGGGTCACGTTTGGTAAGGGCTTAGGTGGCAGAGTCCCAAGACTTTACATGGTGATGGACAGAAGCATGGGAGAAACCTAGCCAAACTGACTTTTCTAGCAGAACTGCTCTGGAGATAACCCATTAATACAGTAGTTACATGGGCGGATTATTCTATTCAGACCTTTAATTACCTCTTAAATGTGCCATCTCTTAGTATCTCATAATGAGGATTAAATTTCCACAGGAGTTTTGGAGAGGACAAACCATAATGCAATCATAGCATCATCCTTAAGAGGAAACCTGGCTCTGGCCCCCTCCCCTCCTCCCCTTCCTCCCCTTCTGCTACCTGGAATGTGGATGTCATCATTGGTGCTCTATTGTGACTGTGAGGATGAGGGCCATGCCCTAGAAATGGAAGAGTAGAAAACTGGAAGCAACTTAGACCCTCGGTGATATTGGAGAAGCCAAATTGATACAGGGATGCCTGAATCCAGAGTTTCACATGACAGAAATAAGCATACATTTTGTAACCTATTTTTAATATTGTTTAATAAGTTTCATGAATCCCTTGTAATTTAGTGGTTATTTTGTGCTCTTTTTAACAGGAACCTTTAGAATATTGCATCCTAAGCAGTGATTTAAAAGACTTATTTTCAAAAGAAATCTAGTCCCTTTCTCAGTATTTCTAAGGATTCCTGGCGTATTGTAAGCTCACATGATAGTGAGCTTACATTCTACCGGTTAATGCCTGTAACTTCTTTCCCCACAGTCGAACTAGAATATCAGAGAGATTCTCCCAAGATAATGAATTTATTCAGGAAAGAAAATTGCAATGAGAATATGCCTGTCATAGCAAACCATAGGTGTATTGGGGGAAGGAAAGAAAGACAAAGCTTTTTATTTATTTATTTGCATTACAGTATCTTTTTATTTTTTATATTTTTTTACTTTTACAGACTACATTTTGATTCATTGTACACAAATGGATTACAACTTTTCATTTCTATGGCTGCACACAATGTAGATTCACACCGTTCGTGTGTGGTCATACATGTATATAGGGTAATGATGTCTGTCTCATTCCTTTAAAGGCAAAATGTGGAGAGCTGCATAAATTGCTTTGAAACAGTTATCTTTGGCTACAAGGATTGATAACAATGGTGGCATCTATTCAAGATGGATGAGTAGTTGCTGGGCACATGTCCTTGAGAATTATTTTCTGTGTAAAATTGTGGTGGCCTTTCTACAAAGTTGTGGTTGTGGCAGAGTCTCTTCTGATAGTTCTTGTTACCAGTCAAGTGTACATGAGGTTGATTTATTTGTTTTTGTTAGGTTTTGACCTAAGTGACTCCATGTCGAATCTGGCGCCTGGGTTTTGATCCACCACATTTGAGGGTCTCCTCATTGCTGCCCTCTTCCACTGCTCTCTCCCCTGCATGGACACAGTCCCCTTCCTCCATTTCTCAGGAATCCCTAACACAAATATAATTTCTTTTTAAAAACTATATAGTGGATTTTTATTGAAGGCTTGGAAATACCAGTTACAGAACAATCAAATTAAAAATTTAGGGGCTGGGGATTTAGCTCAGCTGGTAGAGTGCTTGCCTCACATGTACAAGGCCCTGGGTTCAAACCCCAGCACCAAAAAAAAAAAAAAAAAAAAAAAAAAAAAAACCCAACAACAACTATAACTAGGTTTCTATCATCACTGTTGTTGAAGTTATTTATTTATACCCCTTCAGCATCAGGGTGCCAGAGTGCTGTGGGTTGGCATGTTCGTAGTTGGGGCTGACTGTTACCTGAGATCCTGGCTGGTCTGTCATAACCTCTCAAAACATGGCAGTCAAGTGTGAGAAGCAAACATTCTGAGAAAGAGAGCGTGTTGTGTGCGGATTTGGAACCTCCCTCCCCCACCCAAACTCGTGTGGAAAGCATGGTCTTCAATACAGCAAGGTTCTGAGGTACAGTTTTAGGAAATGATTGGCTCCTGAGAGCCGTCACCTCATGAGTGGATTTATCCATTTGATGGATTAATAATGTGAATGGACTTCTGGGAGGTAACTCTAGGTAGGTCATGGGGTGTGGCCTTGGGCACTATCTCTGTCCCTGACCACTTCCTCTCTCTCTCTCTCTCTCTGCTTGCTGGCTGCTGTGAGCTGAGCTGCTTTACTTTGCTACACCCTTCCACCATGATCTTCTGCCTCACCTCAGGCCCAGAGCAATAGATGATGATGGACTGAGACCTCTGAACTCTGAACCCTTTGAACTATAAGTCAAAGTAAACTTTTCCTTCTTTGAGTTGTTCTTGTCAGGTAGTTTGGTTCCAGCCACAAAACGCTGCCTAACACAAGAGTGAGTAGGCAGAGGCTGAGTTACCTCATGTTATGCAGCCTCAGAAATCATGCACCATTGCTTCTTCCATGCAGGCTATGCTTCCAAGAAGTCACAAAATCCTGCTCAAGCACTAGGTGCCTATCTGGACTCTTCACCTTGATGGGAATGACAATATTGTGAAAGAACTTTTGGGCATAGAAACATTGTTGTGGCCACTTTGGGAAAACCCAGAGTGCCAGACTCACTGTGGGGAATTCTTTACTGGCCACCACTTGCCTTGACCCCAGCCTGCTCTGGTCCCAGGCTTGTTTCCTTCCAATGAGGGTTCTGTCAGCCTCTGCTATTCTCAGATTATTCCTCTTGAAAAACAAAACCAACCCAACAAAAACAAAAAAAACCCAAAACCAAAAACTCACATCTCTTGTGCCAAACTGGAGAAAACTGAAAACACTCACTTTGTTTTTATTTATGCAGAGTCACTTGGCCAGCTGTGGCTCACCTTTCCCAAGCCCAGTTCTGCCCTTGATCTTACCTTTCATAGGCACTGATCCATGTGTAGTTAATTAATTTTGGGGAATTGATGGAAAAGGAGAGGGGATGTCAGAATTAGAAAAAATGAGAATCCTTATTTTGCCATTTATTAACTGTGTACCTCTAGGCAGGTACTTAGCTACTTTTGTCTTTATTTCCTCATCTATAAAAATAAGATAAATATCACATGCATTATGAAGTGACTGTGAGAATTAATGTGATAATATATAAAGAGCACTTTGCCCCATAGGAGGCCCCCAAATAAAAGCTGTTGATCTTTTCTTAAAAATTTTTTTATTTGTTCTAATTAGTTGTACATGACAGTAGAATGCATTTATACATTTTGATAGATCATACATAAACCGAGTGTCATCTCTCATTTTTCTGATTATACATATTGCAGGATCACATTGGTCATGCACTCATACATGTACATGGGGTAATAATGTCTGTTTCACTCTACTATCCTTCTTTCCCAAGCTGTTGCTCTCATTAAGACTGAGGTGGGGTCTGACATTGTGTACACCTGTAATCCCAGCAACTTGGGAGACTGAGGCAGGAGGATCGCAAATTCCAGACCAGTCTCATCAACTTAGCAAAGCCCTGACTCAAAATAAAGAATAAAATGGGCTGGGGATGAAGCTCAGTGGTAAAGCATCCCTGGGTTTAATCCCTAGTGCCCTCCCCCCAATAAAAGGACTGAAGTAAGGGAAGGGAGAAGGGAATAAAAATGTTTTGCAAGTTGTTGATTTACAATAAATCTCCAAAGAGATTTCTTTCAAGATCTTACTGATTAAAAAGGTTGTTGTCAGGGGAAAACATCTTAGGTAAGAAATGGAATTTTTTTTTAGCATAAAGCTAATTTCCTAATATTTGAGCAAAGCTTAGACTGGGGAGTGATCAGTCAGAAACAGTCCCTTACCCATGGACTGCTATCTTGACCTTGTTGTTTGTGAAATGGAGAGAGTGTGTGGTCAGCTGCTCCTGGGGGTCCCACGCACCTGGGCATCTGTGCTTTTCATTTTTTATTTTCCTTTATACTATAAATGAAAACATTTCAGCAGACATTTGCTTAGCATGACTTTTATTTAAGATAAATTAATGAATTAAAATAAATTAAAATATTGATTGATATAATACTAATAAACACAACTAATTACTTAAATATACTTTCTTTTGCCTAAAATTATAATTGAAATTGTGTCAGGGTTGTTATATTTTCTTTGGTGGGGGACTGGCTTTCTTTGAAGTCTTTAGACCAATCTTTCATTTGTTACAGAGTGTCCCTAACATGCTCAAAATCATAGGAGGTGTCCTTGGTGCTGAATCATAGGCGGAGAGTCTGATAATCAGCACCAGGCTCAGGAACCATCTTCCTCGGTTAGAACAATCCTGTCTACACCCCTTGTCAGCTATAAGACAATGATCTCTGTGCATTCCTTTATCTGCGCGTTGGGACAGTGATAGTCCATCTCTGCTTTTGATGAGAGACACACAGGGTGGGGTGGGGAGAAGCTACTACATTTTTGGGTTGTTGTTGGTTTTGTCTTTTTCTTTGGAGGGAAGAGGTCCTGAATAGAGAAAGCTGAGAACAAGATTCTTAAAAGTCAAACTGTGGTGCTGCCCAGGGCATGGGAGCTGCTCAGAGCCTTCCAGGGTTTCCCCATGTTGTCATGGGGATTAATTAGTCAATGCGTGTGCCCTGTTTTGGAGTCACTTCGTGGTAAGCATGTGAAGAGAGCTATGACTCAGATGCTAAATTATTTCCAAACGGGAAAGCGTGTGATAGGGTTTTTCAGTGATGAAGCTCCTACGTGTGAGATTGCACCTAGAAAGTGTTCTTTTGAATTATGCAAATGAATCTTGCCAAAATATGTTGATCAAATCTTTTGCTAAAAAAATTTAGGTTAAAATTAAATTTGCAAAATGATATTTCTAGGATATCTAGGAGGATTTGGAGTCAATGGGGTATTTAAAAATAACTTCCTTTCCTTCTTTTCTTTCTCTTCCTTTCCCACCTCCTCTTTTCCTTTCTTACAGTGTATCTGAATAAGAAAAACAGGATATGCCATGATATAAAGTCTTTATAGGTAGATTAAGCAGCTCAACTTTATTCAATCATTACTTAGTCCATATCTTTTCGGCCCAAACACTTAATGTCTTATGTATTTTAGTAATCACCAGAGCAGCTGGAATTTCATTCATTCATTCATTCATTCATTCATTCATTCATCCAACTAATTCATTGAGCACACAGTCTGTGCCAGGTGCAGAACATGAAAGATACCTTGTGAAGCTTCCATTCAATGCTTTTCACATACTAGTACCAGTGGATCTGATTTCTTAAACAATTATCTATCAGAAAATATAAAATCCTTGGCTTCTTACGTATACACCAGATACAAGCACTTATTTTTATTAACTTAAACTCTGTGACCATCAATATTTTTCTGGTTGTTAATTTTTTTTTCTGGTTACTTACACATAACTTAAATTAGCTTGCCTTTGTTTTGTTTTTTAGTTTTGTCTAGTTTATTTATTTATTTATTTTTCCGTTTATTTACCCTTGGGTGAAAAGACGCTTCTTGGTTCCCATCTTGCTCAGAAGATTCAATCTTATCTGCTGGTTCAGGCTGGCCCACCTGCCAGGTAACCACGAGCTTACAGTGTCCATTGAGGCTGCTGGTGGTCTTCAAGTATTTTCTCAGATGTGAATAAAGACTGAGGGGTTAAAAATAGTACTTGTGATCAACTGGACATGGTAACATATTCCTATAATCCCAGCAACCAGGGAGGCTGAGGCAGGAGGATCAAAAATTCAAAGCCAGACTTAGCAATTTATCAAGGCCTTAAGCAACTTAGCAGGACCCTGTCTTTAAATAAAATATATCAAAAAAGGGATGTGACTTAGTGGTTGAATGCCCTGGGTTGAATCCCAGGTCCAAAAAAAGAAAAGAAAAAGTAGTACTTGCAATCACTATTTAAAATTGCTAATATTACTAACCTGGCTTTTTCAGAAAAACAATATAAGTACTTTTATAACATTAACATTATATTATTGTATCACATTGATATAATAATTGAGTATAAACTCAATTATGCTGACACCTATGTCTCTTTAATTAACTAAGAGCATTCCACAGATACTTTACATGTACTTTATATATGAAAAATATTGTTTGAATGTTTGGAGTATTAGTACAATATTCTCTTTGAATCATGTGTGTGTGTGTGTGTGTGTGTGTGTGGTGTGCGCTCTGGTTCCAGGGAAACTTGAAGGACTAAATGCAGCAAAGTATATGTCATATTTGACATTTATTTTAGGTAACTATCAGATTATAAATATGCTGCTTTTTAGAACCTTATTTGTTAAATCCCTAGGAGGCATTTACAGCATATTTATTAATAAAAATATTATCATGCCCACTATTTTCTGCATATCCCCTGGTGGCAAGGACTATTCACTTCTGTGTCTCCATCACCTAGGACCACATGTGGCTTCCATTATGTGCTGAGTGCTGAAAAGAATGACAGTTTCCTCTGTTTCTGAATATCCCCTTCTCTCCCTTCACTTTTGGAGCCTCTTTGGACCCTTTCAAGATTCTACACAAATGTCACACCCTCAGTGGAGATTTTCTCCAACACCATGCAGAATTTTGTTCCCTTTCTGCACCCCCCATACTGCTTCTAACATGTACCACTTCTCACGCTGCATTTCCATGAATTGTTGACCATCTCTCTGGTGCTATTGTGACCCTCTGGAGGGCTGAGACCATGATTCATCTGCCTGCCTCTTCCTAAGACCCAGCCCAGGATGCTTGTTGGAATTTCATCCTGGCGTTAGTGTGACCTGTTGGATGTGGCTGGATTCTAGTGCTTGTGGAACCTACCACTGTGGGTGTAGCAGTGCCCTCTGCTCTATGGCTGCACTTTCTGAAATTTTAGTTTCCTATGTTCAGTTAAATGAAAACTCCAGAAAGAGACAATTCCTAAATTTTAAATAATTCTTATTACAGCATATCACTACAATTATTCTATTATTAGTTGTTGTTAATATCTTACTGTACCTAATTTGTAAATTAAGCTTTATCATAGTTCTATCTGTATAGGAAAAAATGTAATATATATAGTGTTTGTTACTATCTGAGGTTCAGGCATCCACTGGGAGTCTAGGAGCATGTCCCCTTGAATAAGGTGGTGATGGGGGGGGGGGCTGCTGCAATATAATTGCTAGATAAAAACTCATTCTGAAGTTCAGTTTTGGAAAGAGAAGTGTCTAGTAATGGGGGGAGGGGAGGAAAGGACCTCTGGGGGAGGGGCAAGTGAGAAAGGGAAGCAGATCCCAGGCATTCCCAGGAGTGATTACAGCAGCTGAAGGGAACAAACAGTTCCAGGACCCATGATGAGGACGTGAGTCCTCAGCAAGGACAACCACTGACACAGGAGGGATCGCCATTGCATTTGGAAACCAGAGAGGGTTTGTCCATGGAAACCATATGTCTCCCACTCTGGCCAAATGTGCGGTATCTGGGGAGCCGGAGAATGGTGGACTCTGTGTGCTCTGAACATGCTTCCGTAATGTGCAGGCTGCAGGACACCAGGAAGTGTATGTGACTGTCACTGGCACCTGATCTGCTGTGTGCCCTGGATAAATAAGAATTCATTTGGCCCCTCGGGACAACACTTTTCCTTCTGTGTGCTGGACTCACCTCCTTGAGAGAAGGGATGCCTACACATCCCTTGTGTGTATCATGTGCCTTGGGTTCAGCGAGAGAGATGAGGATGCCAACTGCACCCAGGAGGACTTATTTAAAATACAAAACCAAAATCCGTTTATGAAACAGCAGCGAGCGAGCTGCTGGTCTCAAATCTGTCGCTCTTCCTCCCAGCCTCCAACTTCCAGCAAAATAGGTCAATTTTTCTCAGAAGGTTAAGTGCCAGTGTTTAAACTTGGTTCTCCAATGTCAATATTCCTAACCACCACAGTGACATTTAAAACAGGAAGCTAGTGGGGATACAGGGCAGGGTACTGGTGGCCTCCTGGCCCGATCTCTGAATACTCTTGTGTCGTCCTGCATGTGGCAGAAATCAAAGTCCTCCTGGTTAGCCTTTTATTCTGTGTTGCTTCTTCAGGTCAAACTTTAAGAAGAAAAGTACCCCTTCTGGTCATTTGGGGTGGAGGTGTGGAGACAGAGAGGGCTGGAGGAAAGAAAACGTGGAAAGGGCAGGCTGCAGAGACAGATGAAGTCCAGTGACGGGCGGCAGGGCTCTGTCTTGTGGTCGCCCGTCCGGCAGAAGGCCGGGAGGAGGGCCGCATCAACAGAGGCATCTGGTCCCCCAGCATGGAGCGGCGGCCGTGAACCGTGGCAGATGCAGACTCAGCTGTGATTGGGCACGAGGCATCGGTGTCCAAGCCCGGGTCACGCGCGGGGCCCGTTTTAACTGTGACAGTGCAGTGTCAAACTGCCATTCTTTCTTTCCTGTGCGTTTTTTTTCCTCTGAAATCTGCCAGCTCTCGGAAGCAGCCTAGACCAGGCCCCTCGGGTTCACAGGCTTGAGTGGGGGAAAGCAGTGAGTGACATCCAGGGAGGGATGGCTGCCGAGGAGGGGGAGCCGGCAAGCCAGGAGCCACTCGGCAAGATGTGAAAAGAGGGGCTTTGGGGTTTTGCTTCATGGGCAGAATTAAGCTGAGGTGAGGCACAGGTGCAGGGGTTAGCAAATTAGGCAGAAGGACATTTTGAGGCTTGGCTTGTGAGGTGCAAACAGGAACTCTGGGAAGACTTGAAGACTTCTTTATGGAAACTTAAGGAAGAAAGTGGCATCAGCTTTGTAAAAATCACTTGTTATGTTAGAGGAGGAAATCAGAAGAATGGGAGGGCCAGCCGGCAGGAGAGGGCCCGCACACGTGACTTCCCTCTGCCAGCGCTCTGGGGTGCTTAAGGGGCACAGCTGCCCTCACCCCAGGTCTGTCTGCAGGGACGCTGGTGGAATGGGTGCTTTCTGGAGCTGGTGATGTGGGTCTCGTTGTAAGAGTCAAAGCCTCTTTGGGAAGCAATCCACAGTGCTGCCTTCCTCAGTTCCCCTTCTTCATCTTTCCTTCCCTCCCTCCCTCCTTCCTTTTCTTTTCTCCTCTCCCTCCTCCCTGCCTCAGGATCCTTCCAGGTTTTTCTTACTTTGTTTCCTTTCCCTCATCCAGTTGGGAGACACTGATAAATCAGACATGACCTAGAAATCTCTAGCCAAAAAAAATACTTCCTGGGTCTGATGGAGACACCAGACAAACACCCTGGCGATGGGGTATCCCGAGAGCTTTGGGCCTCAGAATTGCAGGGAAGTGCCATTGGGGTTGTGCTTACAGTGGAAAAAACATAAAAATAAAATACAAAAACAAAAATCAATCATATTACTTGCTAGAGTTTGATTTCTAGTAAGTCCAGCAGAATTCCTTACAGATGTGCCTGAGTCCCTAGATCCTGTAATTTCTTTCTTTTTTGTTTGTTTGTTTTAGTTACACGTGACAGTGACTGCAATTTCTAATGTGATAGAACTTCCTCCATTCCCCTCTTCCTCAGTCTCTCTCTCCTTGTAGGTACGGGTTCCCCACATTCTGTGTCTTAGGTTTGTTTCTGTTTTTCACTAGATGCACTTTTCACACCTATGCAAAGCCCCTTCCTTCTCTTCAAGGCTGTTTCTCTCCAGCACCTTTAGTCGGTCTCCACGCGTGCTGGACGATCTCCCTCTGGGTCATACTGTGCTTCCCTGCTGCTCTCTCACCTTGGTGTCTTTTTTACTCAAACTCTTTGGAAACAGAGTGTAGGATAGGGGCCCACACCCTAAACCCTTCTCCTCTCCCAACAGGAGAAGTTAAACAGATGCACAGGCTCTAAGGAAGCCCGGAAGAGAGGCACAGTGTCTATACCAACTACGATCCGGGTCTCTGAGCCATTCGTTTTTCACCAAGTTCGCTCCCACCCCAGTGAAGCCGTGGACTTGCCCTATTTATAGTGGCACCGGAGATTGTGCTAAATGGCAAACTTTCACACTGACGTCAGCCCAAGGTGCCTTTCCTCGCTAAACCTCTGGCCCCCTGATAAATAGTCACAGTGCCCGTTGCTCCCTGAACCCCGCTCCCCGGGCCGTCGCCGAGCCTGCACGTGCCGCTCAGGATCTGTTCTCAAGTTGTTGCGGGGATCCGCCGTATGATGACAATTAGGGGCAGTTAGTGTGCAGATGAGGCCCGCGAGTGGCAGGTGGCGGGAACGGCCTCAATTAACTAACAGGCACCAAATCCCTTCCTAATGAGGCTGGGCCACCCAGATGAGCCAGGAGCATGTGTCACTGACAGCAGCAGAGGATTTGTGCTGGAAAGGGGGAGAGCCTGGTCAACAGGTACCTGGTGCAGCCACAGAAGCAGCCCCTTCGGTTTCACAGCTCAGAGAAACAAACCGGTGTAGCTGCAAAGGGCAACCGAGAGCAGAGAACAGGAGCGGCCGGGCGCCGGTCTGCACAGCGTTTCATCTCTGGGCGGGTCCCCTCTGGTGGGTCGCCTTCTTCCTGCGTTTGGGTGAAGAGTTAGAACGACTCCCAGGATAAGCAGTCAGTGGGGTATGGCCGCCAGCAGGCAAGGTAATGAATGTCAGAGACATACTAAAGGGCCCGTTGTCAGCTGTAGAATTTGAATTCCAAATCAGACACTGTAATAACACAGCAAGTGTCACGTTGGGCTCTGGAGTTGAGGGCCAGTGGCCATTTCCATTGCAAATCTTCTGGGGGGCTTTGTGTGGGTTCATCATCTGAATTTATATGGATGGAAACTTGTCTGGCTTGGCATGAGCTTTTAAGAATTAAAAAAAAAAAAAAGGAAGAAAGAAAAGAAAAAAACTTCAAAAGTGCAGAGTGTTTGCAGGGTGACACCGACAGAATTCTGTGCTCTTTGGTTCTTCCAATCCCTCTGTTCTAAACAGCTCTCTGGAAAAGTTAGAGACTTACAGGAGCAAGATCCATTGCCCCGGAGTGTGGATCTCGCGTTTATCTCCAAGTTGAAACAAATCAGATCAGTGGCCGTGCATTCATTGTTCCGATGCGGTGCGACGGAGGCCTGGCGTCGCCTGTGCTCTCCGCACCCGCTCTGCGCTGCGCGCAGCCCCTGATTACAAAGCCGTACTATAATTAATACATGGACTGGAGGCGTCTTTGAAACGGGTTATTTGCATTTCTTCCCTCACCCCTCCCAACCCTTCATTCTTCTCTTACAGCATGAGAATAATGTTTGAAAAAGGTCCAAAGCCTTAAAAGTAAGGCACAGGATTGGGGACAGGGCTGCCCCTTTGTCCACACGTGAGACGATGTTTGGATAATATTACGCACCGTATGTTCCAGGCTGCAGAGCTCAGACACCATGGGGGTAAACCAAGAACCCACCAGGGACCCCTGCACAGTTCCCCCATTGTCATTTTCTGATCCAAAGAGTATTTAATTGAACGTTTTGTTCTTTCTCTAATTTTGTTATAACAACAAATTCTGGAAAGGGGGATTCTCCTTTTTGAAGGGGGAAGTTTGCCATCCACTCGGCTTTGTCTTCACATGTGTGTAGCTCCAGGTCTTCGGAAAGTGAAACTCTGAGTTCTGCAGCATGACTTGTGCCATCTGTTTTCTGAGCATCCTGTCCTTAGGTATTCTCCGCATCTTTCAGGGACACCCAGAAACACCAGTGACTATTGACAGATCATACATAAACGGGGTGTAAATTGAGTTGTAAGACAAGAAGATAATCCACATTTCATTTTTATCTCTTCCTCTCTCTTTCCCTTTCTTCCACAAGCCTGTCTCTTGTGTTAGCTTTTGGGGGCAGAACTCATCTCCAGAACAACTTTAGATCAGCTTGTCTTCACTCTTCCAGCAGGTCTTCCAAAGCAACCTAAGAAATGAGTGCTTTCACCCCACGCCTTTGGCATCCCCATCTCACACCACCTCCCATCTCCTTCACGAGGGATGGTCTGTGGGAGCCCACTTTACGGATGAGAGAAGCAAGACTCAGACAGGTCTGTGACCAGAGCATTACAGCACACCTTAGAATCCCCATGTTCCCATTCGGATTCCTCCAGAAGCAACTCTGAGACAAACATTCCAAAGCACATGACCTTTGAGGAGGTGACTCCAGGAAACACTGGTAGGGAGTGGGGACATGAAATGGGAAGTGGCAAAAGTCAATTTAAAAATGGGTTATCAAGTCAGTCACCTCTGTGAGAAATGAGCTCAGTTCCCTTGGTTTGCAGGGTTCAGCACACTTCCGAATATGACACCCCAGGCTTAGGCAGAGAGATATCAAATCATAGCAGGTCTCCAAAATAATTTGAATTCAATAAAAGAGTAATCCACCTCGTTTTTCAGTGCCTGTTCTTGTGAACATGACCAGTGGTGTGGCCTGTGGGTTTCCTTTTATATTGTTAGGAAACTTTCCATGTAAAAATGTATATAGTTAGAATCATAGATGTTAGCACCAGAAGGAACTTCAAAAAATTGCCTGGTTCTGCAATTAATAGCATAAGAATATCTCTTATTTTGCAGATAACAGTTAGTCACTCAAGAGCCCACTGCATGTGGAGCACATGGTGATCTTATCTTGCGTCAATCATCTCCAGGTGCCTGACAGACAGCACTGAGGAGTGTTTCCAGCCGGGTGCCAGAGGTTTAAGCTTCACCTTCTGCCCTCATTTTAGGCACCATGTTGGCTCTCTTACCCTCTCAACTTTAACTTCATTGGTCTATAGCTCAATAATCAGGGATTTTGAAGCTATAACTTCATTCTAGTCAGTGACAAAGTTTGCACAATGGATAAGTGGGGTAAAGTTTGAACAGCTGATTCTCCCAAGATAGCAATGAAAGAGTCCTGAATTTGAGCATCTGATGGTTTCCATGGTGTAAATGTTACCACCATGGCTGGTTTTGAACCTCCAGTTGGCTGTCATTAAACATGAAGTTGAAAAGAGATGTGAATAACTGGCCACCATACCTCTACTATCTATCCCCAAAGTTCCAGAAACCCAAGGTTTATGGAGTCTAGAATCTGAAACGCCTACCTAATTGAGACATCTTCTCCCAGTCCCAAACATCTATAGTCCCAAAGCCACCACCCCATCCAAGTCCACGTCTCTGGAACCTTACCTTCCCCAAACCCTCACCCCCTCTAGCATTTCTGGATGGGGACTCGATCGTTTCAAAGTGTACACTTATAACATGTGTCCCTGCTGAGGGAGAAGTGAGAGGAGAGGATGGAGGGGATGTCTACTTCCCTGTCATCAAGTGGGACTGATGGGTCTGCATGTCAGTTTGGTCTCTTTCAGCCTGTTTGGTGTCTGTTGAGGCTCCTAGAACTCCTTCCGGATCTTTCTGCAGGTGTGTCCTTGTTCACTGGAATGACATTGGGACACAGGTAAGATGCCATGTGGACACTGCTTTATTTACAACTTACCTATACTCTTGTTGGGTTTACTCCATGCCCATCCCCAGGACACCTCCTCAGAGAAGCTGTTGGTGACTCCCCAGTGTTTGTTGCTGCTGTCACAGACCTACAATCCCTTTGTATCTGAGGTTTTTCTTCATTCTTTAACCTGATTATTTAATTGACTCCCTCCTGCACTAAGTCCTCTGGGAGTGAAGTGTGTCCATTTAGGCTTGCTGTGGTGTCACCAGGACCTAGCACAGTGCTTGGCACATAGTAAGGACTTTGCTCTGGTAGGAACTCTGCAGAGTCCCAAGGTGGCACAGGGCATCATGGTGAGGCAGACCAAGCTTGCTTATTTGGGTCTCTTTTCCTCTTCTTAGGAGGCTACTAATGCCACCACGAGGGCCCACATTCATGACCCCATCTGATTATCTTACCTCCCATAGGTTCCACCTGCAAAGGCCCCACCCCTCCACTTGCATGCTCTGCCTCCTACCTCCATAGTTGCCCCACCATTTGATTTTGTGAGTGACTGTGACACTTGGGGTGGCCTTGTGACTTTGGCCAATGGGATGTTGGTGGACCTGGAGCAGTCAAAGACCTTGGAAGGCATTTCAGGATTGGTCTCAGTTCCCTTGTGCCTCTTCCACTGTCATGAAAAGAGCACATCGGTTGGTTTAGGAGAATGAGAGACACATGAAACGGAGTCCCCCACCTGAGCCCAGCCACATGGGCCAACCCCAGCCAGCCCAACGTGCATATCTGTGATAATGCACAGTTGTTGATTAAGACACTGAAGCTTTGGTTCATTACTGAGCAGCTGCAAACTAATACATCCTCTTTTCCACTATTCACCTGGACTAATTAGTGGTTGGTTCATCTTTGCAGAGCTTTTATGATTTTTTTCTTTAGTGTGTCTCCACGAGTAGAAATGTCATAGAATTTCACTAGTTTATCTATAATTCACACTAAACATGCATCATATAAGTCATATTGGTCAATTTTCTCTAGTTGAGTTCACTAGTTAGGGGACTATGTGGCCTTGGGAAAGAGGATTACAGGATTACAGAATTGACACTATTCCAGGAAGATAGTATTGTTATCACTCTAGGGCTCTTTATATCATAGATTTATAGTGCCAATAATTGGCCCTAATGTGTTTAAACAATTAGGTTCCTTTCTTTGGGTCAGCACAAAACCACTCATATATTTGTATTTTGCCCATGTTCCTAAAGTAAAGAACATTGTTAGGAAATTCCTTAGTCTTGTGGGAGTTCATTAATCTGGAAATCAACAACAACAAAAAATTTCAAACTTCACTTGATTACGTCCGATAATATTAACTATTCCCAAACATGAGCAGAATAAAATGAAGACTGTGTCACCTACAGGTACTCTTATCCTTTACCTCCCTAGTGAACTGGAGGTACAAAGTCCTTCCTCTCCACTGTGTGCCCCAGACTGAGTGATAGCATTTCCACATCTGATTGGAGCTTGGGTCACTTTTATGCAACTGCCTCTTGAGTCAATATAGTGTCTGCTGGACAAACTGGACATACATATTTCAGTTCCCAAGTGAGGAGCCTCATCTCTGGGTCCAGAGAAGGGCCCAAGATTGGGATCTGGGGTGGAGTTCCATGAAATCTGAGTCTGAAAGCAGAAGCAGTTCACATAATTTAGCTGAGAGTAAGTTCAACCGCAAGGGGGATTCTCTGACCTACGGAAGGGCCTATTTTTCTGGAACTTTCACAAACTTCACCCCATAAGTCCTCCAGGTGCTCTTTCCCAGTGAGAATGGCTAACACCTGCTGTAGAATAACCCTTTCCATTTTGAGGCCATTAAGTGCATTTCAGGAACTTCTGCTCCTGTTCCTGATATAAACAGACCATTAGCTATGGTAGCAACTCTCCCAGGGCTAAAAATGCCTGTCTTCTCTGTCTGTCATAACTCCTCTTACCTTTCTTCCTCACCCTCTTCTCTCATTCCCAGATGCTCTCCAAATCTCCCTGTCACTCTCAGACTGTATCCCAAATGCTTTCCAAGGACCAGATTGAAGACTGAGAGTAAGGTAGTTGATTTCAAAGTCCAGACACCAAACACCTCCGCCATTACACAGAGGCCCCAGGTGAGATCGCCGTGAGCCTGCCTGAGAATCCGGGACTTTATGGTGTGTGCTGCTGAGAGGTCCAGCACTTTGTCCATAACCACACTAAACTCTCTGCCATCACCTTCTTCCATGGGTGTGTGTGTTCCCAGCACTGGGGACCGACCCTATATTTTCTGCTAATGCTTATGTACATGGTGGGGACTTCCATGCTTGTTTTCATTTAGAAAGGAAACATTGCTCTTATTCAGACTAACTTAAGGGGCTGGATGGTGCATTAATGGAATAGGACTGCACGGGGAGACTGAGGATTATCTATCTGGGTGATTAAAGATGCCCAACCATCCCTCCTCCCAAGGAGTCAGGACATACCCCCAGATCTCAGAGTGCAAGGTCGCGCTGAGATCAAGGTCAATGTGCTGCTCATGTCTGATACATGTTTGGTGCCTTTTGTGTGATACCAAGAGCCACTATTTCCGTGTACATTCCCAGTTCTTCCAGCCTGTGGCTATTAAATATGGTGACCACAGCCCTGTGTGTTAGGGTGAAGCCTCTGTACTACTCTTCAGAATAATATTTTTAAAGGCATAAAGTAAAATACTGATGAATTCAAAGGAAACCAATTGTACTGAAACATCGTGGTGAAAATGTTTTTTAAAAGCAGGTCTGTAATAATGATTATGTAGTTCTTGAAATTATATGAAATAGCAAGATCTAGTGGTATCAATGTAATTTTGAAATAGTGATGGGTGTAAACAGTATTTCACGATGTCGGCAGCAAGGCCCGGGGACGACAAATACTACCAACCATGGCTTGTCTCCTTCATTTGTAATCAAAAACAAAATTTCAGTTAGAGGTTAGTGAAAATAAAGGTGCGATCCTCACCTTTCTAAATTCAGGGATCCTGATTTCTCAAGCTTGCCACATAGGGTGGTACTAACTTGCAGGGAACGAAAGTTCCAATGGAGGAGTCACAAGAGCTGGGTTCAGATCCCATCCCACCACTGGCTGGCTGTATGAGTCTGGAAGGTGACGACCTCTCTGGGTCTCAGTTATCTGTTAGCAAATGGAAACAGTAATAGAGTCACTGGAAGGTACAGTGCAAGCCAGATAAAGCACCGTGTGAACATTCTTTGCTCTTAACTATAACGGAGATTTTGCGCTTTGAGATTTGAGGAGGACTAAAAGTTGAAAGGATCCTTTTAAATGTGTTACCCTCAAATTTTCTGCCAAAGAGGTTTGAGTTCATTACCAATACCTTCTTTTTCTCACCCTAAACCTATCATTTAGGTACACAATGGATTCCAGGGAAGCCCACAGTCACCACAAGTTTTTAAAAAACATCTGTGAGGGAGTTGTAGAATTCTTGGCACCAAAAAAGAGACGTTGTGCTTAATTGCTGGTCTCAGGCAAGGTTTTGACAGACACAGTACCTTCCTCAACATTGCCTCTAGCCAAAAGTCACCCGTTCAACATGTTTTCTTAAACAGTGACTGGTAAGTTGTTATCTTCCAGCTTCTCCTGCTAATTAGACATCATGAGTCAAAGTTAATTTGGTGGAAAACATTTCTCAACTTAATGACATTTATGGGCAATTAGGCACGTCGTGGAAGGGCACGCACATTTACATTTCAGCCTATTTCCAGGGTTTAACAAGAATCTCCTCTTTCCCCGTTGGAGACTTCCCATCCTCTGAGGAATATGCTCGATACAGACACCACGCGCCTCCTTGTTATCCTAGGAACCAGCAATTGTTTGCACCAAGCATGCTACTGCACAGTAATGAGGTGTACACGAAGATAAAATTAGGCTCAGTAAGGGCTTTTGTGTCATTTAGACCAGTGTCTCTGGGCAAGAAGTCTGGAGCTTCGTGCACAGTAAAAAATCACAGCAAGAGACATACATCGGTGATCTGTGTATGTCAAACACATGCCTCTCAGTTGGAAATGACTTCTGTTTTCAATATCAACTCCTGAGAAAAACAGCTAATGGTCTAAAAGACAGCCTTCCTAACTTGTAAGATTATGTACCTTTGCAGTTGGGTAGTTTGTGTAGACCAGCAAAATATTCTCAGTGTGTCAATTTGTCATACTGAATTGACACATCCTCTTTCTGGCATCTATCACATGGGAATCCTTTGAGGTCAGCTGAGAAGCAAAGGCACAGGCCACTGGGGTGCTTCAGTGCTAGTTCAGCCTCTCAGACAAGCTTCTGCCTGCCCCTCCTGTCTCAGCCAGCACCCAATTCTGGCAAAGCAATTCTTTACTCTCCCCTGCTTCTTTCTTCTCTCCGGGAATTGCTTTAACCAAACTCACTTGAACTTTTGAGTCTTTTTCCCTTTGGAAAGGGAGAATTGTATTTAGGTGTATATATACATATATATATATATATGCAATATTTGCATACACACACACACTAAATGGTGGTGATTCCTCCCCTTATCCCTCTAGCAGGATGGTTTATGGGCACAAAGAATTAAGGGTGAAGTAGAATGTCCCATTTCAGTAATTCCAAAGCTATATAGTGGGCTAAGTTTCTGAATCAGGGCTTATCATTAACCAAATCCCCAAGGCAGGAAGCAGTGGCAAAGCATCCTCCAAAGGATACCATGAAATCACAGTTTTGCAAAACCAGGACTATAAGACATGCCTGGATATCTTAGGATTTGTGAAATATTCATATACAACTTATGTGTCTTAAAAATTTATTTAGTTCAATGTACAACATGCATATACATTAAATACACACATTTTTTTTTCTTACCATTCTCTAGGCAGTTGAAGGGTAGAAGAAAAATTTATATAACAACAAATAATGATATGTTTAGAAAATCAACTCTATAACTTAAATGCTATGAGTGCATGTTTCCCAAGATAAAAAGAAACTAAATTTTATAACAATTCGTTCTATGGAAATATTATTATAAATAATGCATGTAAAAATGTATTAAAATAATGCAAAATATTAAAAGAAGAGGAATGCACAAAATAAAATGATGGTCAGAGTAAAGATCCTAAAATCAGCAAAATAAATAACATCCTTTGCATAAAATTTTCCAGGAGACCTTGCCAGTATGATTTCCTGATTGCCCCAGCAGCAATGGGGATTCAATGTCCCCCAAACTAGTAGAATGATGGGATCTGCCTCATCTGGAAAGTCCACTCAGAAACCCTGAGGAAGGCTGGGGACCTGTTTTCAGAGACCTGGGGACCAAGTGCTGGAGGGTAACTGCAGGCTGGAAACCAGGCAGGGAAGAGCCAGGGAGAGCAACTTCATGAGCTTATATATGTCAACCGCTTACACCAGTATCTGGCACATCAGGGTGCTGGTAGTTATGATAACAGTCAGACTAACTGATGCAGAAGAGTGAAGTGCAGCTCTTAGAAATAGCCAGATGCCCGTTATGCTAAGAATGCCAAATGAAAAATCAGGTCTTGATTAGAGTCCTAGGTATCTGCTTGGCTTCCTTCTGTCTGCAAAATGGAGCAAATGATATCGGCCTTGCAAAGCTGTTGTAAGAACAAGCCAGACTGTGCACACTGCAAGCTGGGATGTGGTCACTGTGGATTCCGTGGAGCAGGTGGTCAAGGGGTATGTGAAGCTCTGACTTGGGCTCTTCCTTTAGATTGGGTGGCAGCCTCCAGCTGGAGGCTGTTCTTCTGGCCTTTCCCATCCTCCTTCCCCATGACAATATGCTAACTGGTGTCTTCTCTACAGGGTCCTGCTTCCTACCAGGCGACAGCAAGAGAATCCAGTCACGCTCTGTGCTAATGGCAATTAGGGTGCTAACAAGTCTCCCTTTACGTTGATAAATGACTTTTACAGAGGGCTGTTCTGGACATGATGACTTTGCCAGAGAAATGAACTGCGTTTGGGACAGTGGGAGGGACCTCCGCGATGTGTCCTCAAAAACTCTGTCAGCAGTTTTTTATGTACCTCTACATAAAAGGTCATGTCAAACTCTTCCAAACTATCCACCCCTCCATTCTATTCCCCTATCATATAAAACTCAGAAATTTTTTTCTTGGAGGAGGTATATAATATACAGCTTAATTAATCCGTTATTTCATGAGCACTTTGTAAAGCCCTAATTGTCATTTATTAAGCATCTACTATGCCTGGAAACTTTATGCATTTTTATTCATTTAATTTCACAACTATCACCCTCCCTATCTTACAGATAATGAGACAAGCTTTGAGATTTTTAAAGAGTGTGGTAAAATACAAAAAATGTAAAATTTGCCATTTAGTCATTCTTACACATACAAGTCAATGGTCCTCACTCACAGCACTGTGTAACGGTCACCACTGTCCACCCCCAGGAAGCTTTTCATCTTGCAAAATTGAAACTTGGCACCTATTCAATATGCTTCCCAAGCCCCCTCCACCCAGCCCCTGGCAGCCCCCATTCTTCTGTCTCTGTGATTTTGACTGCTCTGGATACCTCATATAAATGGACACATGCAGTATTCGTCATTTTGTTTGGCTTGCTTCAGTTGGCATGACATCTTCAAGGTTAATCCATGTTGTAGTGTGTGCCAGAATTGCCCTATTTGTAAAGGCTGACTAACGTTCATGTGTGTACCACATTTTGTTGATCCACTCATCTGCTGATGGACACTGGAGTTGCTTCCACCTTTTGGCCATTGTGAATAAAGCAACCTCACCGTGAAGAACATGTATCAAGGTCATGAAAAACAAATTGTTTTGGATAGAAGGAGAATAAAGATGTGTGACAATTAAGTGTGATGACTAATCCTGGACTGGTCCTTTTGCTAAAAAGAGCAGTATTGAAAGTACTGAAGACACTTGACGTGTTTGCAGATCAGATGAAGATGTGCATCAACACTAAATTCTTCGCTTTGATGGTTGTATTTTGATTATGACAGAGGGTGTCTTGATTCACAGAAAATAGACACTAATGCACATTAGAGAGATGGGCATCATGTTACCTCTCAAATTAAGAAAAATAGTTGTTAATGCTAGTCTTGAAACTTTTCTATAATTTTGAAATTATTTAAAAATAAAGAGAGTATATCTTGTGAAAAAATTGACAAACGAACCTGTCACCTCAGATTCTGAGTCCTATTTAAGAATGAATAATGGGTTCAAGTTATGTCCTGGGAGAAGGTGATACTCCCGAGTGCTCCTGTCTGGCACTGCAGGGCAGGCTTCCTTTGCCTCATTTCCAAGGGTCAGGCACCTTTTTATAACAGGGGTTGTCATTTTGTTTCTGCCTCAGAAGCAGATGAGTGTAAATTGTTGCCAAGAGCCCAGGAAAGTCATGTCCACTCGTTTTGGAGGAGCAGGAGCAAGTGGCAGGAGAAGCCACTCCCACACCCCCACCTGCCTTCAGGCTCTGTATGTGCTGGAAAACGCCCCTCGGGGTTGAGCAATGAGTAGTTTATGGGTAATCTATGTGTTTTACAAGGTGATACTGTCACTGGTTACGGAGGGTAGCTTCCCTCTCATTCTGGACTCTGAATCAGCTACTGGGATTATACATTTGTTTGGGAAGTGAGGGTGGAATGTTAAAAAAGATTTTCTGAGCAAGGCAGAAGAAATCAGACTTGAGGGAATAGGCATGGGAAATCACCACTGATTCCTGATAGAGGAGTTAATATATTGACAATGGCCTTGGGACTGGTCATGAAGCCTGACTCAGCGCAACTAGCTAGGCTAACCCCATGTTCCAAGTTGGGTGGGGAATTACAAGATTCTTTGGATAGACACATGTAGATTCAGAATTAATTAATTAATGCATTTGGTTGTTGTGGGGATTAAATGAATAACAAGTGGAAAAATCATAGAATGATGTTGGGAACAATAAACATCAGATACCCCAACACACCCCAAAATCCAAAACAAGAGCAGGGCATATGAAAAGTAGCTTCCCTAAAATGCCTAAAAACCTTAGTGAAGCTGGGGGAAGTGGTGCATGCCTGTAATCCCAGGCACTGGGGAGGCCAAGCCAACTGGGAAGGCCAACCTAGGCAATATAGAGTCTCTATCTTAAAATAAAATAAGAAATAAATAAATAAATAAATAGGGTTGGAGATATAACTCAGTGACAGACTACCTCTGGGTTCAATTCCCAGTACCGAAAATAAACAAAACAATAACAAAAATCTTAGTGAACCCCTTAAACTAAAAATCCCAGAATCCAAAGACATGGGTAGTATTGGCCACTTTTTTCCACCATCTCTAGCGCTGTGATCTCTTTATTTGCAATGGTGCCCTCCCCCTATGGAATTCCAAGGTTCTTTACAAACTTTAAATTACCCCTGGGAAATGAATTCTCACAAGCAAAGAAAGCAAAATAAAGCACCTCCACCGAAATAAACTCTCTCCACCTCCTGGTCTGTCTCCCTCTGCGTCACCCCCTCACCTAAAATAACCCAGGCCGGTTCCACCTGCCCAGCTAGCCAGGACTTCGCTTCTGTGATCAGCTGACCCATCACGTTTTTGCTAACCATCCCTGTGCACGTTAATCTGCAAGGTTTCTTTGGAGAACTGCAGAAAAGTGTTTGAAAAAAGTCTACCTCCTCGTTGGTTTTTAATGACTGCCTTGTGACACCCACCACTTAGAATTCAAATCCATTTGGCTCGGGTGGAACGCAGATCCTCCCACCATGGAGTTTGATCTTGATGAAGGCCAGGTGTCGCTTTGGATCTGCTGGGATCACACACTGTATTTGTGGGTTTTGGTCTCCCGGGAGACGCTGCTCCGCTGAGGATCAAACTCCCGCAAGTGGATTTGACTTTGCTGAGACCGGAGTTCAAGTCGGAAGCACAGCCAGGAGCCTGGAGCTGGGATTGCAAGACCTGCTCTTCCAGTATGTTCAAAATTCTATAAACGGAGATGAAACCCCCATGTCAGTTTCCAGGTTGCGGTTGGTTAGGGAGGACCCCCAGGACTCTCCGGGCGTACCACCTGCTGGCCAGTAAGGGGCGCTGTTGATTGAAAGACCGTGACAGGAAGATGGGGAAAGAAGTAACCAGCGGATAGTATTCCTGCTCTTGGTTCCTTAGGAGCTTCCCTCTTTGGGGGACGATCTGATGAGAACCGGAAAACCCAAACTAAGTGGCTTCAACCTTGGCCACCTCACTCCGCTGTGCAGTCTGAACAGAACCGCGTGTGGAGGGCAGTCCTCCCACTCAAAGGCCCCTTCCCCTTGTCCAACCACAGAAAAGATTGCTGTGAGGGTGCAGTTGTCCTCAGACAAAAATACATGTGAAGGCTGCATAAAGGGAAATGGGACTAACAAGCTGCAGTTGACAGCCTTCACATGTATTTATGTTTGACCACAATGCACCTCAGTCCCACCATTTTTTGCAAAGTAGTTGACTGAAGTCACCAAAGTGTTTGTGGACGGAGTGGAGGTGCGAGAGAAAAGAAGTGGAAGATGTTCCTGGCAGGTTCATCCTACTTGTGAGGGGACCTATACTTGTAATGGGTCCTATAGATGACAGAGCCTCTTCAAAAGACTCTCTTCTCTTTTCTTTTCTCTTCTCTTTTCTTCCTTCCTTCCTTCCTTTTTCTTTTTCTTTTTGGTTATGGGGAATTTGACCTAGGGATGCTTAACCACTGAACCACATCCCCAGCCTGTTTTTTATTCTTTTCATTTTTAGACAGGATCTTGCTAAGCTGCTTAGGGCCTCACTAAGTTGCTGAGGCTGGCTTTGAACTTGTGATCCTCCTGCCTCAACCTCCTGAGCCCCTGGGATATAGGAGTGTACCACCATGGCCAGCTTAGCCTGACTTTTAAAGGCATCTTGCCTGCTCGTGCTGAGAGAGGGGTGTGCTGGCAGGCAAGAGCATCAGGACCTGGTCTGTGTTCATAGAAGTATTCTCAGGGACACCCTCAAGAAAGGGCTATAGAAGTGCAAATCATTAATAGACATTATTCCAGCAATGTCACTTAAAATTTCATTGGCAGCCAATGAAATAGTGGAGGCCTCCTGCTTTTGCTTGGATTTCTCCTTCTCAACAGAGGATCACACCAAACATTAGATGTTAGAAAACTCTGGACATTTGCATTTTTTTGTTTTTATGGGTCAAGTGAGGGAACCCTGGTTTTGAGGGGAAGGTGAACTTTTTTGAGCTGGTAGGGAACAAGATAAATGAAACCCTACCCCCCTTTCTTTTTTTCTTGTTTTTTTTTTTTTTTTTGAGGTTATATTTAAAGATAAAAGTGCCCTATTAATATGCAGATTCGAATATCCATTTGCAAAGAACTGAGTTATTTCTGATGCTGTATGGGAATCCTTTTTTGTATTTGTATCTTTGCGGGGGAAGGTCCAGCTGCCTCTTCTGAGATCGCCCATAACTCTTCAGATGTCAACAAATCATTGAAAGGTGTCAGAATGAGGGAAATGAAAGATAATTATTCCAGCCGTGGAGAGCTACTTTGAAAGTGAATAGAATCTGTCAGATCGTCTTTTGAACACAGCAGTGGGCTGCTTGTCTGGGACATATTAAATGGATATATCTAGAGCCCAGTGCAGTTGTTTGAGATGGCGGTAATCAGCTTAAGTTGGTTTTGGTGGAGGGAAAAAAGGCACTAGAAACAGGGCAATTACTGAGTTGCCGTGAAGCGGCCGCCCTGATATGGTGACGCAGGGATTTCTATTCAGTTCCCAAAAAAATGGAATCTTACATTCTTTGTGAATGAATAAAGAGCAAAGTTCATAAGGACCTGGCAATTTCCAGATGGGGTGGGTGTGAGGTAAGTAGCAGGGGAAACTTCCAGGGGTTCCTCGTGGCCTGAGTGCACACAGGTCACACTTGAGAGAGGGGACTGTCCAGTCTCCACCAAGAAACCCGACCAGAACCAGAGGACGAGAGACCTTTGGGCTGGATACTGTGGGTGTGATGTGTTTATTCCGGAAATGCAGCTTCATCCAACCTGAGGCGTGTCCAGAAGTGGTGAGGCCACAGGACACACACAGTCTCGGACACAAATGTTCAGTTTTGTGTAGAAGCCAGTTTGAGTCCTGTTTCTCCTACTGCAAAGCTGGATTCTGGGGAACTGGAACTCACCAGTTTGTGGAAGAAGCATCAGATCCAAAGGCGAGAGCCAGAAGAGGTGTTGCTGGGTCTCCTTCCCCTAGACCTCATGCCCAGGCCTCTAGGGGTCTTTCTGATCAAGGCTGTGCGTGAGGCCTCCACGACGGACTACTGGCCCCAACACCAGGTCGCAAACCCCGTAGTTCTTCTGCAACTAGCGTACCCATTGTCATGGTGTTTCTGTTAAGTGATCCGAAAGGTAGGTGACAGTTTGTTCCTGGGTGGGCATTTCTTCATTTGCTAGCA